>NC_060885.1:13146131-13453631 GCF_014805685.1 Silurus meridionalis | reverse complement strand
AACAAACGTATAACATTATTAGAAAGCATAGATGTGGCCTTCGGATTTAAACATGTATGCATTTGATAGTAAATTTGTTTTAAATAACAACAATAATAATTTAGGTTTCCTCTGGGTTTTCCAGTTTTCTCACATCTCCCAAAAACTTGTCAGCAGATGGATTAACTGTTAAATTGTCCCTTAGTGGGAATGAGTGTGTAAATGTTTGGGCATGATGAAATAATCTTGTTTTTCTGGGATATGGCCACAATGCAGCCCAGGATAAAGAGGTTATTGCAGACATTTACATCCATTGCAATTGGCATAGACTCTAATCCAGAGCATTTCACAATTATCTTTGTAATATAACTGTGCAGTTGAGGATTTTCCTCAAGGCCCCAGCAGCGGTAGCTTGGTGGTTCTGGGTGTGACTAATCAGAAGTAAAACATCTTAAACACTAAGCCACCCTTTTTCAGGTTGCTAAAGATAAATTGAATAATTGTTTTACTAATCATCATTTTGTGTTTATCTGCAGAATTCTCAGTTTAAACTTTTTCCAAATGGGACTTTGAGGATAAACAACGTGGAGGTATATGACGGACTGGTCTATCAATGCATTTGCAAGACTGCGGGTGGTACCCTAAGGGGGCAGGCCAAGGTCTACGTTCTAGGTGTGTATATGTGTAGCTGTGTGTATCTTATCTCCTCCAAAGTCAACAGTCTTTCTGTACAGTTTATCTTCTCTAGTGTTGAGATGGTGGCACTCTGCGGCCACAGATATGTCTGATAAACCCATTACATGTGGTAGTTTCCTCCATCTCCATCACACAGCCTGGATAGAGGTCTCACCTAGTTTGTTGTCTCATATTTGTTGAGGCAGATCTCTCTTTCTGGTGTGGCTGTGTTTGAGTTTCATTTCCTAAATAGTGGGAGCATGCGAGTAATTAATAAATAATATGTATTACTCACATATTACAATAATATATATACCACGACTGTCAAAATGTAAAGTGTTAACGCAAATTCATTATAACGGCACTAATTTTATTAACTATAATTATTTGACGACTTTTATTACAAATATAAATAAATTAATAAAAAGAGGCAAAATTAAAACCTCCAATGCAACACACATTTATGGTTTCCTGGTGGTCTAGTGGTTAGGATGCGGCGCTCTCACCGATGCGGCCCGGGTTCGATCTCAGGTCAGGGAACCAACCCCAGCCATTAGGGTTGCGCAAGCCAGTGCACTCTTAGTGCTGGTCCCAAGCCCGGATCAATTGGGAGGGTTGCGTTAGGAGGGGCATCCAGTGTGAAAACGTGCCAAATCAAACATGCGGATCATGAATACGGATGATCTGCTGTGGCGACCCCTAATGGGAGAAGCCAAAAAAAAGTTTAATGCATCACACATTTATTCACGACATCCTTTCTTTATTCAGATATATATAAAATAACTTAATGATAACAAAATATTTGTTATACAGATGCGCCAAGTCTCAAATCAAGCACAAAAAGCCACCATGGTGCACACAGCCAGCAAATAAAATCGTCCGTGTGGAAACAGCAAAGGTTTTGTTTGGTGTCTTGATGATCTAAAACACCATAATTGCTTTAAAACATTAACAAGAATATTTTGTCTTCATGCTCTATGTTGAGTTTGGTTTCACTAATATTAAACATACATTTGCAAAAAGCATTAATATTTGTTCATGCCCATGTTAATTAGAGTATTAAAAACGTGAAAAGTTGACATATATGGTACATGTAGAACAGATAAAAATGTGTGATTAAGTTGCGTTTAGTCACGAGTTAACTCATGACAATCATGCAATTAATCATGATTAAGTATTGTAATTGATTGACAGAGTATTTTTATATTATTATCTAAATATTTTATTGATTGATTGACAAATGCGGTGTGCATATATATACTGTATATATTTGAATTGTCAAGCAAAAACCTCAAAACCTTTAGAATTTAGTAGAGGAGTGAACCAAACTCCTGAGATGTGCGAGAACCTGTTGACCAACTAAAAGAAACTTCTGACCTCTGTGCTTGCCAATAAGGGTCTCCACCAAGTACCAAGTCAAGTTTTGCTTGAGGATTAAATATTTACTCTAACAAATACACATTAATTTCTAACCTTTAATGCTTTTTTCTGTTTCTTTTTGTTGATATTTTGTCTTTCTCTGTTAAAATAAACCTAACATAAAAAGTCGAGACCGTTAATTTATATATATATATATATATATATATATATATATATATATATATATATATATATATATATATATATATATATATACAGTACAGACCAAAAGTTTGGACACACCTTCTCATTCAAAGAGTTTTCTTTATTTTCATGACTATGAAAATTGTAGATTCACACTGAAAGCATCAAAACTATGAATTAACACATGTGGAATTATATATGGAATTATATACATAACAAAAAAGTGTGAAACAACTGAAAAATGTCATATTATAGGTTTCTTTAAAGTAGCCACCTTTTGCTTTGATTACTGCTTTGCACACTGTTGGCATTCTCTTGATGAGCTTCAAGAGGTAGTCACCTGAAATGGTCTTTCAAAAGTCTTGAAGGAGTTCCCAGAGATGCTTAGCACTTGTTGGCCCTTTTGCCTTCACTCTGCGGTCCAGCTCATATATATATATATATATATATATATATATATATATATATATATATATATATATATAATGTATATATATATCTCAGTGGTGGGCCATGCATTTGGTACCTGGGCCTTCAGTGGGGACTTACCCAACTTAATCCACCTCTTAATACCACCACTATCAATTTTTCTTTCTCTGTAGGCAAAAAAAAGTCTAACTCAGATGTATTAATGTGTGCAGCATGCTACACACGTGTTTTGCCAGTCGAAATTGACTGTAACAGTTTCCCCATGACAAACCAATCAGAGGATGGAAAAATGCTGACGCTATTCATCTAGCTGGCCCTGTGAGGCGAATCTGAAATCTGATTGGATCTTTTGCAAGCCCTGGGCAGATTAGATTGACATGGCAGCACATAGAGGCTAAAATCTGATTGGACAAAAAATGTAACATCCACATACACGTACTGGAAGCAGTGCAGCCAAGAGAAATGCTACCAAATTAAGAGAATAAACTGTTGGGAATAAATTAATACAATTTCATGGAACAAATATTAGAATTTTGGTTGTAAATGGTAAATGTACGTCAGTGCTTCTGATAGTGTTTAGGCCAGCAAAGATGCCCTGACTGCCCGCAAATGTAAGTAAATAAATATATATATATATATATATATATATATATATATATATATATAGATATAGATAGATAGATAGATAGAGAGAGAGAGAGAGAGAGAGAGAGATTAAAACAGCAAATGGTGAGTACAAATCAGATGGGGACTAAAAGTGATCAACAAAATAGGAAGCTCATGGTTAGTTTTTGCTTTACTTTTAGGCTGCTAGGGGGCCAGTCTAGCAAACATGGTTTTAAAAATAGTCTGCATAGAGTTTTAAAGGCTTTGATCAAGTGGATTGAATAAGTGTGTCGCCATATTCAAACTATATTCATAATCTTCTCAGTTCAGCTTCCAATCAGATACTTGATATGAGTAATGTAAACACAGTTAGAATGAAATGTTTTTATGTAATTCCCCTTGTCTTTCTTTTGAGAAGAGTAAAAACTATAATTTTGCTTCTTGTCAAAATACATACAAAACTGGAACAGTTCAAGAAGTTTGGTTAAGGAAAACCTTCAGTTTCCCGGTTGTCAGACACACAAGATAGTCAAAAGGAAGAGAAATAAGAGAAATCAAAATAACCTATTCTCTGCCTAATTTACCGCAAAAAACTGTTTGTTTGTTTTCTTACATTTCTGTGAAATGGACCTTGTTGTTGCTCATGTACAGTGTGTGATGTCCTGTGTGCATGTTCCAGAGAAGCTGAAGTTCACCCCTGCTCCCCAGTCTCCACAGTGTCTGCAGCTGGATAAAGAGGCCAGTGTTCAGTGCTCCGCTACAGGCAGACAGACTCCTACTATACTCTGGACCAAAGCAGGTGAGAGACATTGCTTTGGTTTACAGAGTGAAATTAGGCAATAGGTTTGAGTTTATAAAAATGTTTAATAGTTTTATTGGTTTATAAAAGATTTTATGTTGAATTCTCTCACCTACTCTGTCTCTTTTCTGTAGATGGAAGTTCTGTCCCTGCTCATATAAAGCAATTCAATGGCACTCTTCAGTTTGAGAAAGTGACACGGAATGATGCGGGGAACTACTCCTGTATAGCCAGTAACCATCCACAGGGAGAGATCAGAGCCCATGTCTCACTTACTGTAGGAGGTGAGAATAATTGAAATGTTTTCTTAACTCATTCTTGAATAACAAAACATTGTTTTTACAGATGTTTCTTCTATTAACAAAGTAAAAAAACAAGATGGTCAAACATTTTATTAAAACCTTAATATGAAAACAGTCATTATAATATTTATGAATGTGATGTAATGCATACTTTTTTTACACTTACCTCTAAAGACTTTTCCATGTCTTCTGCAGTTTGTTTAGAATTCTTTTGCAAATCTGTCTGATAGTTTTTTTTTCCGACCTCAGCAGTTGCTAACATTTTTATTAAACTAAATAGGATTCGCCTTAATGTCTTAATGAAACACATTTAATAAGATTAACTGCTAATGTAGATACTGTAGCTCTAATATTTAGTCTGTGTTGCCTGTTTTGTAGATAAAATGCACAATTGGTGTTCATTTAGTTTTTTCTGAGAAACCAAGATAGAGGGAAACTTTGCAGGGAATGCAAATTCCCACACAAATGTGTAAAAGCAGTAGGGCAAATGAGTGGGGCTTGATCAATTAGTAATAATGTAAGTAGTTAATGATCAAGTGTATTACATCTCTCAAAGTCAAATTTATGTTTTTGTGACAGTGACAAAAAAACTAAAAGCGTAAAAAAGAACGAAGAATAAAAATAGAATAAAGGACCATTTTATTTACAAATCATAAAACAGAATATTGCACAAAAATAGAACAAAATACAATTTACTGTAAAACAATATTTGTAGAGGCAAATTCAGACTTCATTTTTAGGTAACCTAATAAAGTGCAGCTGTGCAATTTGACATTTTTATATTTATTTTTTGAGCCTCTGTTGGAGTGGACGTCATTGTCGTGAGCTGGTGTGATGTTATGTTCTGCGCACACTTTTATACACCTGTATAACCACAAGAAAGTAAAATACTTATTTAGTTTATTCTGATATGGTTAAATTAGCTAAACAGGACAGTTATATTGGAGCACACCTGCAGTAGCTCATGGTTTTAAAAAGCCAAGCTGAAAATATAGGTTAGTTGTTTGACTTTTGATTGGAGGGTCATGAGTTTAGAGTAGAAATCCTCTTGAGCTTCAGCTACTCAGTTGTATAAAAAGATAATTGTAAGGTGTTCTGGGGAAGGGTGTATGCTAAATGCTTTTTTCATATTGTGTCGTTGCTTTTCAGTGTATACAGAGTTTAAGGTGGAACCGGAGTTCACTACAGTGTATCAGGGTCACACGGCAGCACTGCACTGCCAGGCTACTGGAGAGCCCCAGCCTTACATTCAGTGGATGGTCAAAGACAAAGCGCTGTCTACCAGCACCAGCAGGTCTATCTTTGTATTATTTATTTATTTGGGTGCACTTTGTGGGCCACTACTAAGTGAAATATTGGTTGTGTACTTTCGTGATCTGTGACAGCTTGATAGTCGTTTGTTCAAACAGAATGAAATCGCCTTTAGTACATTATTACTTTATTTATTCTTCTTATTTGCTGTCTTTTGCTTTTTCAGATTTAAAGAGATGCCCAATGGTTCTTTGATCATCAGCGACGTCACTACTGCTGACACGGGAAAGTACACTTGTATAGCTGGCAACAGCTGTGGCATCAGACATCGAGTTGTACAGCTCTACGTCGTAGGTAAAAACACACACATGCACAGTGGCTGTCAATACAATTTAGCTGGATCCTGTTAATGTCTAAAAGTGGTTTACAGTGCAAATAATACAAGACTTACAGCCTTCTCTCTAACAATGTTACATGTGCATTATTCTCATAATGTAGACAGAATCAAAAGGAAACAGTTACCAAAGTTTAATGGTGTGCAAGATATTATACCTTATGGTATGAACTTTTACAGAAAAATAATCAACAGCAGCATGCTCTAGTGTGACAGGGTACCATCTCAACCAGCATGTCCTGAAGTATTTTATTCTTCTCAGGACAAAGCAATTTTTCTGCTTTTTATTTATTTACTAATGAGATGTAATATTTGTAAGAATTCGTAGTTAATACTGTTGTAGAAGTAATTGTTCCCCACACAGCTCTGTCTGTTTGCTGTCTCTTCCAGACAAAGTTGTTTGTCCTAAAGATGTTCTTATGGCAGAAAACTGTAAATGTTACAGGAGCTGACAATGAAAACTTCTTCTAAATGCTAAACAAATGTCTCCTTACACCATAAAGCTCAACAATTATATCGTTTTTACAGCTTTCAGAAAAGAATGCAAAGCATACACTGTGCAAATTCCTTTGAATGGACCCTTCTCACCAATCAGATTTCCGAATTAAACATTGCTGTTGTATTAAACCCTAAAGTCTTGTATGTTAGAAATAAGAAGCAAATAAAAAGAATATTACTGATCAGTGAAATCCTTAAACTGAAAACAGTAGTTTTTACAATGCATAATGAATTACAATATATTCACACACCCACACACAGTGAGTTTTTGTGTTTTACTTATTGTCAGAGGATTTTAACTTAATCACACCCTCATTCAATATTGTGCAGATGCTCAATGTGTCTGTAGGTGTTCATCGAAAATTACCCTAACTCCTACCAACAACACTAATCTTTTTATATTTTCAATTTGTGTTATTGGACATATTTTGTGGCAAGAAAACAGGAAAACAGAAATGCGTTGTTGCCCTGTATGCTTTACATTTATAGAGCATCTGCTTATTAAACAATAAAACTCTTTCTTCTGCTCTCACTTTAGAGAAGCCAAACAATAATCGCGACAGTGACGAGGGGAAAACGCCATATAAGATGATTCAAACCATCGGTCTGTCTGTGGGGGCAGCTGTTGCCTACATCATCGCCGTGCTCGGCCTCATGTTTTACTGCAAGAAGAGACGCAATGCTAAAAGACTGCAGAAGGGACTGGATGGGGAAGAGCCGGAGATGGAGTGTCTTAATGGTGAGTGTGAACGTGAATGCGTTTGATAGAGACATTACTCTTATTTACATGATGTAGTTGTCCATCCAACCTTGTATTTGGAGCTGCAGATATTTTAGTCTAATGTAACACAAGTGACTTTTATTCTTCTGAAAGGCAGAAGCCTAAGTGAGGAAAAGAAGTATGATAGGATAATTAAGTTTCGTGAATTGCTGTAGAACAATTAAAAGCAAGAAATGCTGCCATCTTGTGGTTATAAATGAGAGCGCACATAATATATTTATTTAGCACTTGTGGGCAACGTTACTTTTAAAAGTAACGCATTACAATATTGAGTTACTCCCCAAAAAAGTAACTAATTATTTTACTTAGTTACTTTTTATGGAAAGTAATGCGTTATATTACTTTTGCGTTACTTGTATCTCTTTCAGGCCTTACAGGTGTAACAGGTGTAATATAGATATTTGCCATTAAGAAATAAGTTATATTAGGGCAAAAGACATTTCTTAAACATTTAAAATGTTTAATAACTTCTTAGAGAACAATAAGATGATCGACTAAATTTTGACCACAAGGCTGAACACTTTCCAGTCGCACTTCTGTACACTGCTTTGCAATCTGCCTTCGCCATCAGAAATGTAACTATCGTTCGTGTATATAAGGTTAAGGGTGTGGGCTGCACACTGGTGATGTGGAGGGAGAACATACCTTTCGCTGTCATCACGTAAAACATCATGCAATTCCGTAAATATGACCTCGTCCTCGTCTACATCATTCTTTGCGTCATCATCAGCTTGAAACATTCTGAGCGCTTTTACAAAGTTCGCGCTATTATCAGTGACCGTGGCAGTTTATCTACCATGGAAATAATACAATAGAGCTGCAGTGGTGGAAAGTCAGCAAAAGTTTTCTATATTTCTGTCTCCATTTCCATATATGCAACATTGCATAATGTTGCATATATTCAACATTACACACACACACACACACACACACACACACACACACACATTTGTAGTGCTGTGCTTTGCATGCAGATGTTTTTTTTTTTTTTTTGAAGTGGTATTTTTTGCAGTTGACAAGAGCTTTTCCCCAACACATAATCTACACTTAACCATTATTCCTTTCTCCTTTTCCTCGACTATTTCAAAATAATGAGAATACTTCCATCACAGTAATGTAATTCTCTGGTTTGCCATCTCTGCTTCTGACCAGCTTTTGTTCCCGCGGCTACGTTCATTTTAATTCAGCATTGATTTTTTTATGCAAAATAATTTAACTGAAAAATAATTTGCATTACTTTTTAAAAAGTAACTCAGATATTAATGTGTAAATGTATAAAGTAACGCACTACTTTACTCGTTACTCCAGAAAAGTAATATTATTACCTAATGCATGTTACTCGTAACGCGTTACCCCCAACACTGTTTATCAGGTTTACGACGTCCTGGCATCTGCATTGTGCATAACTATGTAAAATGTATCACTATATTTTCTACAGATTGAATCCGGCTAACCTTTGCATTATATCGACCCTTTTGCCTTTTTTGCTTTTAAATGATCATGTAACGCTGTAGAAGAGAAGATGTGTAGTGAGATAAAGTACAGGTCAGGTACTAATCGCTGAGAAAGAAAACAGCAAGATAGTCAAGTAAAAGATATTCAAGTCAGTATGTTTTGATGACTTACATATTCTGCATAAGGAAGCCGTGGCTCAACAGTTTAGGGTTACTGCATAGAAGGTGGAAATTCAAGCCCCAGCATTGCCAATCTGCTACTGTTGGGCCCTTGAGCAAGGCCCCTAACCTCCTCTGTTTCAGGGGTGCTGTATCATAGATAACCCTGCGCTCTGACCCCAACTTCATAACAAGCACGGATATATGAAAAAAGAATTTCACTACGCTGTAACGAATATGTGACAAGTAAATTCCTTTGTCTTTCTTTCTAACAAATCATGTTATGAGGTTCCACAAAAAAAGATCACTGGACAAAAATCAACATTTAACCCTTTATGAACAGGTGAATTGAAAACACCCATTATGTTTTTTGTTAAATTTCAACCAGTCTTTGCACTCATCGCTTATCTGATTCTTTAAAAAAAGATTGACAGAATTACTGAAATTGCCTGCTGACGTTTATGCTGATAAGTACAATAATATTTATTTACATTTACTATTGATGTACAACAATTATTTCTAACTTTTTTGAGATCCACAGGGCTCTGTGTAAAAATAATACTTCTCTGTGTCATACTTACTAGGAGGAGCTATGCAGCACAATGGCCAAACTACAGCAGAGATCCAGGAAGAAGTGGCTCTTACTAATCTAGAGACAGTGTCTAGAGCTGAAAAATGCCAAAGCAACACAGACAAGTTCCACTTTCCCAGGGCAGACTTACAGATCATCACTACATTAGGTAAAGTCTCTCACCGACACACATTCAAAGTGTCACACACACTGTCCTAAACGGTTTAGTTCTGATCTTTTGGAGTCCTTTTTTGTGACTGCCCATGAGAGACACAAGGCCAGACAGTGTCCTACTCCTTATTTAGAGGTTCTAAAGGATTCTCACAACCGTCTGTTATTTGTCCTTTATGTGCCCTTTGGAAATGCCCGCGTTGATAACTCACCCGTGGTGTCTTATTGATAAACGATATCGGGTAGGACAGTTCACAGCTGATGAGATTGCTCAGGGCAAAGAGAAACCTGCAACAACACTGATTCTTGCTTCAGCATTCCTGCCTTCCTGCTTGTCAATGATGCTGCCTAGATACAGTATGTGTGACAGCTTTAAACCTCGATGATGGCTGGTTGATAATGTTGACAATTTTGGCTGTTATACTGTTACACATGAGAAGACTTGTCATGTCTTCACTGTCACGTGTCTTTTGTAGTCAACAAAACGGATGTACTTTATTGAGCGTAGTTCCCCTACACTGACTTTTTAATTATGCACAATGTGGGGATCTTTTGTGCAGGGGCTGTCTTTAAATGGATCTAAATTAAATGGATTTACCTGTGCTTGTCAGCTCTGATATATTTTCATCCTGCTTAATTCACATCTGCATACACTTCATTTCCTTTCTCTGATATTTGTTGTTTAATGTTTTTGCTTCATGTTGTGTGGGTTTTTTGGGCCTAGTACTTCATTATTTGCTGTCGGTGGTCTCTTCTCCTTTCTTCTTGTGCAGGGTTCTTCCAGCTTCTGTGCATCATTTGGAAGTCCTGTGTTGTATTTCTGGCATTGTGTTGGTCTTCTAATACACTTCTTTTTGATCCAGTTTAAGTCACACTCAAATGAGGATCAAGTAAAATGTTCTGCTCCCTGTGTAACTTACATACACTGCATGGTTCTTCAGAATATTTTTATTTGAATTACATTGATGTGGTTTGTTTGGTTCTCAGTTACGTTGTTTGGTGAACTCTAAAATGTACGGTATATTCTGCTGTGGGAACACATTGCCACTGTTGACCAGATTGTTAATAGCACACAGATCTACAAATCTCTTGCATTATTGTTGCCAAAGTCTTTGAAACAGAATAAGATGCAAGGATTAGAGTGTTCCACAATAATCTTAATAATCTTCTGTATAAATGCTGTACTTATCCAAATCATTTAAATGTTTATAGATTGCTTATGTGTGTCTGTGTCTGTGTGTATTATTATGTGTGCAGGCGAAGGGGAGTTTGGTGAGGTGTTCTTAGCCAAAGCACAGGGGATTGAGGAAGGTGAAGAACAGACTGTGGTTCTGGTGAAGAGTCTGCTGAGCAGAGACGAGCTGTCGCAGTCTGAGTTCAGGCGGCAGGTCGACATGTTTGGAAAAATGAATCACAGCAGCATTGTGCGCCTGCTCGGCCTCTGCAATGACACAGAACCTCATTACATGATCCTGGAGTATATAGACCTGGTAAATAAAACCTAGCTATTTTAATTGCATGACCCTACGTGTGTAACATAGATAGATGGATAAATGGATGGATGGATGGATGGATGATAGATAGATAGATCGGAAAAAATAATTATATATATATATATATATATATATATATATATATATATATATATATATATATATATATAACGTAAAAAAATGTTTTGGTTTGTAATTGCAATTTTTCCGGTCTCACTTATCTGTCACATTAAGTCAAGAATTATTCACCATGAACAGTTTCAAAAGCTTTTTTACTGTGTTTCTGTTGGATAATTGCACTCTGTTGGCATCCAAACTTAGCACAAGCGTGTCCAGCTCCAAAGGTGGGTGGCCAGATCTGATCATATTTAGAACTGGCATTAACGCTTATTTATTGTTTTGTGAATATCATATCCACATACTGTTCACTGTTATACAAGTTATATAAAAGGTTCTAGAGAATGACATGAATATATTCTAATTATATAATGCATATCTCGTTTCTTTCTTAGGGTGATCTCAAACAGTTCTTGAGGATTTCGAAAAGCAAAGATGAGAAACTCAAACCGCAACCTATCAGTACCAAAACCAAAGTAAATCATCGAACTTGTCATTTTTTTGCATCCAGAAGACACACTGCTATTTTGAAAATAAATCACAAATCTTTTTTAATGCTTCAGTTCTACCTCTCTCTTACCTGCTCTCTGCCCATCCTGTTTTACCCTGTCCTTTTTTAGGTATCCTTCTGTGCCCAGGTGGCTGCTGGGATGGAGCATTTGTCCAACCATCGTTTTGTCCATAAGGACCTGGCAGCCCGGAACTGCCTAATTAGTGGAGAGAGACAAGTCAAGATTTCTGCACTTGGCCTGAGCAAGGATGTCTACAACAGGTCTATACCACCACATTCAGAATGATGCACATAATTACTTCGCTTTTCATTCTCATTCAATGTCCACATTAAAATATTACAAAGCAGTCGTTCGGGAATATTGTCAGGTTAGAGAGAGTCTGAAAATGCGGCTTAACATAGAACATTCTGACAGGTTGGAGTGACCCTGTATTAAATGTGTTTAAAATAGGGCTATGATGAAATCCTATTTTTCATTGATCATACTGTACCAGGTTCCTAATTTGATCCCTCCTGCACTCCCGTTTTTCACAATGTGCAAAAATGTGTGAACATTTAACATTACACCAATATGTGTTTTTCTTTCTCAAACTTTTGCCACAAAAACACACAACTGTCTAAGACCTGCAAAGAGTTAGGACCCCAGACCCATTGAGCTCTTTTAAGATGTCATTAACTGTACCCCAAGCCTCTCATCCCACATCAAGGCCCAACCTACTATCATACTAACTTTATATATATTTATTAGGGATGCACCGAAATGAAAATTCTTGCCCGAAACCGAAAAAGAGGAAAGCAAGGCCGAAAACTGAAACACCGAAAGAAATTATGCCAATTATTATTACCATTGCATTTATGGCTATGACTGTGTACTAACCTTACTAAAATCAAGGCATTTCAATTGCATAAATTAATATTAAAGTTTCAAAGCATAAATCAATTACAAATTATGAAAATATTTATTTATAGCACATTGCAACAATGCACAGGATAAAATAAATTAAAATTCAAACTTAAATGTTTAACTTAAATGCACTCATGTGTACATTAAATAATAATGTACAGGCCCTCTGACCTGCTGAAAGGTTGTAAAATTAAATATGTTCTTTCTTAAAAACAAAGTGCATTCAGAACAAGTGCAACTGCTTAAAGATACAATACAACAATATCACTGCAAAACTTCCTGCCTTTTCAAAAACGTCCACCACAGACGGAGTGCGCGTGCTCGGAGGGGTTTTGCTTTTCTGTGCCGCGTTCTCTCATATTCAGCATAGCGATCGGGATGTTTAGATTTCAGGTGATAAATTAAACCCGACGTGGAGAAAGTCTTTGCAGACGAAATTACGGCATTACATGTTTTGCAAATCGCTATCCGTGGGTCTTTCTCAGATATACTGAAATACGTCCACACCGCAGACATGTTGTTTCAGACATGCACGTGCGGGCCGCGGTTTCCGTTTGCGTCATCACAACAAACTGTTTCGGCCGTGTTTTTTCGGTGATCAAAGTCTTTTGGCCGAAAATGCACTTTTGGGCCATTTTCGGCCGAAAATTTCCGGTGGCCGAATATTCGGTGCATCCCTAATATTTATATAACTTTACTGGCATCACTGTTTTGTTAACATGCTACCAAGCAATAATTTATTGTATTACTGGATTGCATTTCTCTCTGTTTTATTCTCTTCCTCAGTGAGTATTACCACTACAGGCAGAGTTTGATCCCTTTGCGCTGGCTACCTGCAGAGTCAGTCTTTGAAAATGACTTTTCCACCAAATCTGATGTGTGGGCTTTTGGTGTGCTGATGTGGGAAGTGTTCAGCCATGGTGAGCTGCCATACTCCTCACTGAGTCATGAGGATGTACTCGAAGGTGAGAACACAAATGATTACGCATAGCAACCGCGCACGTTGCGTTACGCATATAGAACATGCTCACATCTATTTTTGTGTTTAGCTTTTGTCAGTGTCTCTTATCAGTGCATGTCCTTACAGAGTCTGTGTGTGAAAGTGAAGTATGTGTATCTGTTGTAGGCCTGCAAGCCGGCACACTGAAGCTTTCTGCTCCTGAAACCTGTCCTTCTAAAGTCTACAAACTGATGATTCAGTGCTGGGCTCCCAGTCTTAAAGAGCGCCCATCTTTCAGTGAGTTAACCCAGGCTCTGGGAGACATTCCATTGGACAGTAAAGTGTGAGGACTACATCTGCTCCTCCTTCCACCTGAAGTTTTGGAGCAAAGCCTTTCCAGTTCTGCTCTGCAACAATCACAAACTTGCTCAGACTGGGTCCCACTCATTTCAGGGAGCAAGCGTGCATTAATGACAAACAGGGGCGTTGATATCAGGGCAATGTGTCTGTGTGTGTGTGTGTGTGTGTGTGTGTGTGTGTGTGTGTGTGTGTGTGTGTGTGTGTGTGTGTAAAAGAGAGTATGACAACCCTGGAGACTTCTATCTGCCTTAAACATGGCTTCATATCACATGCTTTTGACTATTCAATTTCAATCGCCTGTTTATGCTTTTAATCTTCAGCTCTGCCTCTTTTCTACCCTGAGATCTCCTTCTTTATTTCTGGAGCCTCAGACAATCTTTAAGGGGTACGATCTTTAAATTTGATCTTTCACCTCTGTTGGCGCAGGACAATCCACCCCCAATTGGGGCAAAACCCACAATGTGGCTCCTAAATATGCTGGACTCTGCATTCGATGCTCAGCTAATGAACTTGAAGTTGTTGTGCGTATAGTTGCGTGTCAGAATGTATGTGTTTTTGTGCGTGCTTTTTTTTTTTTTAGTTTTGCAAAGTGGATTGGTGTCCAAGTCAAAAAGAGCAACGTTTGGAAGAGAGATTGCCTGTTAAGGCTTTATGCTCCAGAATAAACGAATACTTCTAGTATTTGGTTTGTACACATGAAAGTGCAAGGAGAGTCGGAGATATTTAATTACAATTGTACTTTTTTAATTTTTTTATACTTGCCTTTTTTACCTTGTGGTGCTCATATGAAACCATAATATTTTGATGGAGGAAACTTGCAATACATCTTATTGCCTACAAGCCTAAAGCCATGATGAACTATGTATTCAAGATTTCTGCATAGCGATATTTATAACCACCTCACTGTATTATTGCTTGGCAAAGCTCCTGTTACGTTCATTAATACCAACACCATGCACTAATTTCACCTAAATACCTGTTTTATATATTATGTTTTTCTTTTTTTCTTTTTCATTGTAGAAGGATGTATGTGAGCCTTTATTTATGATGAAGGTTCTGTGTTTTTTTTTTATGTTTTAATGAATGGTACTCCAAATGGTACTCTTTTATAAGATTATATACTCCACTCATTCTAACATCTATTTTGCAGTTAGAAAAGTATTGTAGGGCAGCTGAGAGTTTCAGTGGTCACCATCAAATTTACGGGCCACAAGTGCCTAAGACATGAAGGATTTTTTTACAACTTAGTTTTCAGTTTATTTTATAATACAGTTGCTTTGTTTTATTTTTTATGAATTGTTTCATATCTAATCTTTTCATATGATATATTGATTATTTTCTGTTGGTTTGGTTGTTTATTTCTCTGAATAAACACATGGTCCTTGCCTTTTAATTTTTTTTTTTATTACATACTAAGCACTCAGTGTTTTGTTAGTCTACTTTAGCAAAGGTCAAAATAATCACATTGTATGCTGCTTACATTAAACATTCACATTTGTAATAACATGCTTGTATTACATTTCTGAAATTGCTGCGATGGCTGAAATCATAAGACTGTTATAATACTCTACAAAATGTTGTTAGATGATGTCTAAAACAACGTTCCTCCTGAATCCTGGTGCTACATACAACAATCACAGAAAACAGAAAACACGGGGCTAAGGACCAGTAAGTGTCCTCACCACATAAAGTGCATCGTGTGCAACCTGGTGCAAACAGTGCAAAGACAACACAAGACAGTGCAAGACAATAAAGGACAGTGCAAGACAAATACACTAAATACAAAATAGCTCCACCAGTAAACCTGTTGTATATTACACACTTTGGTGTGTAAGAGACATAAAGTGAACAGTAACAAAACTGTGACCTATGAGAACAAGTCAGCCTGAATTTAGATATTATTGAAGTGGTTTTCTTTTTTAAATAGCAAAAAAGGAGCAGAAGAAGACTATTAAGCATGCCAGCAAGAGTAGTAAAATACTGGTACATTCAAATTAAGTTTCAAGTATATGATGAAGCTTTTGTGTTTTTTTATGTTTTAATGAAATGGTACTGGACAGCTGAGAGTTTCAGTGGTCACCATCAATTTTACAGGCCACGAGTGCCTAAGACATGAAGGATTTGCATAATGATTTAGGTAAATATCCTATATTTCAAATTGTTCCATCTGATTTATACAGTATGCCTAACAACAATCTATTTATATTTGATAAAGGCTATTTGTGAACAGCAATTTTCAAATCTTGCTTAAGATTTTTAAATCGTATTGACCTCATTTTAGTGAGTCATTGCAACATGTACGCCTTGTTCATTTTGGATTATTTCAGTGTTGAGCTTTGTAAAAATGGTTATAGTATTGTTTTCTTGTTGGAGGTTAAACCTCCACCACACCCGATTGTACACTGGAACAGGTATTTGGTTTCCTTCAACTCGCCCTACCCAGTTTTTTTCAATCCCTGTTGATAAAAAAGAACTTCCTATCAACACGAGCCTACCTGCAAAGAGAAGTTGTTCAGAAGAAAGAATTGTTCAAAGGGAAATCCTGGGGTGCTTTTTCTTAAAAAGAAAAGTTCACACACCTCTATGGATCACATTCTGGGACACTTTTTTCATATGTTCATAAACTGGTTAGATCATAAACCTGTTTTTTTATGCATTCATCAAACTCCCTCCAAAGTTCTAAGCAGGATTATACATGATAGCCTGATTTTTGTTTTTTGGGTTTTTTTGCACCTTACTGGGGAATTACACAATCATGGAGCATGTGTCTGTGCAACAAATAGCACAATATCTGAAAACTAAGTTTATAATTCTTCTAAGCAATGTTGAGATTTGATGTGTTTAAAAGACAAAAGGTTTTTGCTGATCTAACCGCAGAGGTTTGGGTGATTTTCTGTTCCATTACCCTCTTATCGTTAATGGCTCTGATCGCAAATGGTGTAGAAAGACCTGGAGTTTTGAATGTATGGTGGATAACTTCATCATTGATTTGGCAGATTATATCCTATAACTTCAAAGAGCATTTATGACCATACCAAGCAGCAGGCAGTGGGTTATATTAAGATTGGTATTTTTCCTTACCCTTTATAAATTTTTCTTGATATTTCATTGTTACATAGAAAAATTCATACTTTTGGGGTAACATTGCTGGCAAAGTTCCTACATTGTTAGGATGGTCAGGTGTAGGTGCCCTTGCAAACCTCCCATCATAATGAAAGCAGATGTTGTTGGGTTGCAATGATGAGAGGTCAGCATGGCTTTGATCATTTCGGACATTTCATGCATCGTTGTGATCTGCTCAGTAGAGGGTGCTATGGGTCTGCACATGTATTCTTCAATGCAGAAAATTCGATCAACTAATATTAAACTTTTGATCCAACCCGTCTGATCAACTGTTGGCTATTTTTGTCGTCATCTCTACAAAAACACTTACAGATATTCATGAGCAATCCACTCTAGGGTCATTTTTGGATTGATCCATATTCATACTTGCTGCAGTGAAAACCAGCACTTCTTTCTATAATGTTTCTATGGTTTATTCTTATATTACCGTATTTTCCGGACTATAAACCGCTACGCTTTGAACCCCGCGGCTTAAACAATGAAGCGGCTAATTTATGACTTTTTCCTGGGTTTTTCCCGGTTTCACAAACTTCAAGCCAGAGCGACATAACATTAGACCAATGAAATTCCCGAAGGGAAACGAAAGAACGCACCTCACCTGTGTTCTGAGCTGCACGGCATCGGGAGAAAAAACGTCCACCGGGTGATTTTTAAACGCACGACGATGCCAAAAGATAAACTCCCGAGAGAAATAGTTGTGAAAGGAAGGAGGAAGATAGTGAACAATGACTTTCTTGGTAGGCTACTGTTTAGATACAAGCCGTTGTAGCGCGTTGAGTCTGGGTTAAGGGAGAGTTCACTAACTCCAGTTGCAAAAGAAATCATATAAGCATAGGCAGGTTTCCAAAACTCGTGCTTTTTTATTTTTCTTGGCAACAGCGTTAAGGGTTAGTCAAAGAAACTTAGAAATGAGCATCAGAAAATAATAAGGACACAATCCTCGTCTTGCACACATGCAGTAACACCGGTAAATGCAGAGGCATGCTATTCCCAAAATACCGCTATGCTGCTAATAGAAGCGCAACATATTGCATTTAGTGTCTGTCGGTAAAGCCTGTGTAAAGTTCATTAGTTTCAGTGAAGACATTGCGGCTTATAGACAGGTGCGTCTTATTTATGTTAAAAATAAAAATATTTGTAAAATTCAGTGGGTGTGGCTTATATATGGGTGCGCTTTATAGTCCGGAAATTGTGGTAAAGATCTCTTGTTATTAGTTTGTGTCTGGGAGTCCTCGAAGAAGGCTCACAGAGTGCAAAGTGTCTTCTTGTTATAGCCACAGATATGTGTTCTTCTGCAGTGATGGGTGTGCATCTTGAGTTCTGCTTATTTTGCTATGTAAATACAGCCCTGGGCTCTTGTGCACCACGTCTCCCTTTCACCTATAGCAGAATAATGCAATTCAAAACAACCTAGTCTTTGCTCTCTCCCTTTAGGCAGCACTGCTCATCTTATTTATTTTTTTGCACTTTGTGTGCTTGGGTTATACAATACAAAAAGTTCAGAACTTCCTTTTATGGCTGGTATTTTGGGTATATTAATCAGTATAGGCTTACTTTCTTATATAAAACATCCACTGGTGTTTATTGCACACCACATTCTTTTGACAATGAATTGCAGCACACACGCATCTGGACTAGCCTGATGTTGTATTGTACTGAGATAACCTCTTTATGTTATAGTAATAGATCAGTTTCATGTGTTGCATGCTCATATTACTGTTTAAGCTTTGGGATTTATTAACAGGAGAACTGCTTTGTTGTAGGTTGTACTGGTTACAAGGGGAAAGGCATAGATAAATGTACAACATTAAATATTTCAATCGAATAGAAATATATTTCTCAGCATTAAAATGATCTCTCCCTTATGCATCTTTACAGCATTTTTTCACAGGAAACTTATTGCACCCCTTCCAATGCAAAACTTTAACATCTATTAATAGAAGTCTAGGATTTTTTTTCCCAGACACCAGTTTGTTAAAGAGCACTGGAGTTGGTGATATGTCTTCTAAAAGTTCTGATGCAAAAAAGTTCAGAAAGAAAAAAAAACATGTCCACTCCATGAGAAGTGTATTTACATCCAAAGGCGTCCAACATAATTGATGTTCGCCCGGGTATGGACAGTCTCCCTCCCCCTTTCCATGATGACGTTCGCACGATCGCAACCATTTTGGTATTTATTCTAATGAGCTCGACGCTTGGTCCAATCGTCTTGCGAGCAGTTCTCTCTTCAGCCAATCATAGGTCGTCACTGTGACTCACCAAATATGGAGCGACAACTCCTTATAAGGAAACATTGTATCTCTTTATATGGAGGAAAGTAGATCTGCGCGGATGGATTTTGGGGCTCTTAAGCAAAATATTTACAATATACCCAGGAGACCTTTCACGGTTTTTGTCTCAGTAGTGGTTCAGTAAGAGCCTGTAGAGGACTCTTGTCGTGACTGTATATTCATCCAAGCCGGGGGACATGCATTAGGTGTATACGGTGCGTACTAAGTGACAAGGCGGATTGGTCGAGACGGCGCTCTTCGTGATTTCCTTTTAGAGAGAGCGGCGCGGGGTTTGGGAAAACGGGGAGGTGATGTGAGGCTGTAGCCGGTTTGAAGGCTCCCGGGGACAGCAGCAGCAGCAGCAGCAGCAGCAGCAGGAACACTTCAGTGAAAAAAAGGGGGAAACTTTGTGTTGGTAGTTTACACCGTGTTCGTTGGTTTTTACTTTCATTTCGGTTTATTTGAATGTGCCTGCTTTACAATATTTCCTGCGTATACGAACACCGACGGCTGCTCGGCGTTTAGGCGTCTCACGTTTTCTCATGAATAGGATGTTATCCAGCCCGGCTGGGACGGCACTGAGCGGAAACGGATCAGCGGGCGCGAGTGGCGCGGCTCACGGCTCTGTGGTGCTCAGCGGTGCTCTGCGTACGGGGCTCGTCCGGGCCGGACAAGTAGTGACTAGCGGAGGTCCTTTCCCTGTTGCAGCAGGACGTTTGGGGGAAAGCGCGGGGATGCTGGGAGGTAGCGGGCCTGGGATCTCGTCCAGACCGGGTGTCAGACCAGGGAACGGTAGCGGACTGAGCGCACTTCAAGCCGCCACTCAGCCCGGTATGGGCGTAGGACTTGGTGTAATGAGCGCCAGATTTGACCGGGACAAAGAAGTCGGCGTACCGCAGGTATGCAGCGCTTCTGACGCGGACTCCGAATCGGGAGACGAGGACGAACCGACTGGCTCTTCGGGAACCAGCAGGCGGGGAGTGAAGCGAGAGAGAGCGGAGATGGAAGGCGCAGGAATCTGCCAAGAGGCCGAAGCTCAACCTGGGGGTTACGGGGTGCTGACCGGCGGAGTCGCCGGAGCAAAGCCGGGCAAGAAAACACGCGGGCGAGTCAAGATTAAGATGGAGTTCATAGATAACAAGTTGCGACGGTACACGACTTTCAGCAAGAGGAAGACTGGTATCATGAAGAAGGTGAGCTTTTCCCACCATGAGCAGCTGCAGTTTCTGATTTATACATGCATTTAAAAGATGATTCGAAATTGTTCCTTTTGATTAAACATTTTTTTTAGTCTAGGCTTTTATAAGTGTCAAAGAATATCAGAAATGCAGTTGTGTGTACTAGTTCTAGGCCTGAGTCGCATGTGCTCTTCACTCCTACACTGCTCAGTTCATATAACCTTTAAGTGCTCTGTAAACAAACTCTGAATGACTTATGGGATGGAGCAGGACTTTAAACTCCCCATGAACTTTTTTTCAATCTTTGTTTATCTCTCACATATATTTTCTCTCTCTCTCTCTCTCTCTCTCTCTCTCTCTCTCTCTCTCTCTCTCTGCGATGTAATGGAGATGACACTGTTGCATGTCCTCTTCTGTGGCAAATGGTGGCTGGGAATTACAACAGACCCCACTGGCTGTAAGCTTTAAATAGAACAGAGCAACTGACATTCTCTATTTCAGACCACCACCACCCTTCTTGTGTGTACACACACACACACACACACACACACACACACACACACACACACACACACACACACACAGAGTTTGGCCTACATGAAGAGTCTCCTTCATCAATTGCGCTTAACCTGAATATTTTTGCATGCTAGTTTTACATGGCTGCTGTAACATTGTGTCCTAGCTTGTCATGACTGGTGCTCAGTCCTTAAAAGAGCTAACATATAGTCAGATGCCAAGTTATGACAATTTATTCCCCAGATCTAAGGAAACAAGCATCTGCACCAAAAGCAAATGAAAGTAGAGCCAATCAGAGCTTCATACCCGTACACTGAGAAAGTCCACCCATCTGCTTTTTGTCCTTCAGGGCATCAGGTTGATGTAGGATGAGTTTCCTTATCTTGCGTATTACAACATTGAACACAACAGTCTATTCTTACTTCAAGTCCATTTGTTTTCCATGGTAAGTGTGAGAATCGCTCTAAACTCGTTAGCAAATATTTACAGCTTGTGTTTTTTTTTTTTTTTTTTTTTTTTTTAGAAACCACAAATTGCTATCAGGCCTTGCAGGTGATTAAGAAATGCTGTACTGTCGTTGCTTTTTAGAGACTACCACATAGTGCTATGGTTGCACCTTATTTATTTTGTTGGCAAGGACCCCAGTTCTGGAAAGAGTAGGTAGGTAGTTAGGGTGATGTTTCGCTCTTTCCTCAAATTATTTATTTATTTATTTTTCCACCTCCACCTTTGTAGGGTGCTGGTGCATGGATGCTGAATTTGGCATACTGGACATCTGTTTAGGTTTGTAGAAGTGATATGAGTTGCACTAGAGTAACGTGGCCTTTAATGTAGTGTTTGACCTTATTTGACTAAAAAGAACCAAAAGTGAGGATTTAAATAGCTTTTTAAGTAAATTGGTCTTTTATCTTGGCCATAAAGCACAGCTGAAAGATCATTCATTCAATTCTGGACAAATCTTCATCCTACAGCAACACTGTGCCACCTGTCCAAAGGCATCTCTATATGTTGTGGAACAACTGTAGCTTCTCTCCCCAACACATGGGCATTTAACTTGATCCCCGTTAACGTGTAGAAGGTCATCACCTGCCCTCGTTCCTCTAATCAGATGTCCAAACGGGAGTATGATGTCACTGCTAAAGTTTTCTATAATGCAGTGTTGTTCCCCAGTAGTCCTACTGTTCTTGTAGCAACCTGCTGAATTATCCCTACATTTTCTTCACACACCAACAGCTGGCCTGAATCTCTGCACTATTGGCCACCTCTCAGTCATGTTGAGCAACAGTAAAGGTTTACAGTAAGTGAGGTGGTCTGGAGAACATTGCCTGATGTTGCTGTGGCTGAAAGTCAAACAGGACAACAGGTTGTATTTTGGCCACAATGCTTCCTGCAGTGATTTTGCTTGATATGGAGCAGTTTTGACACATTGATTTATTTTATTTTTATGTTGACATTGCATTGAGTCTGAAAAAATATGAAATGTAATTTCCAAATGCATTTATATAGATATTGAAATGGTGATTTAATTGTTTACTTTCACCTCTCCAGTTTGGGTGCTTACCACTGTGGTAAAGAGTGATTGAGTTACTATAGGTTGGGCACAGTTTGCCAAAACTGAATAGCTGAAGAAAAAAGGCTGCTTGATTATTTGAGTTACTGCAGCCTTTCTAGCAGTTTGAACCAATCTTGCAATTTTTCTCTCAACAATTTGTTTTTCCACCAACAGAACTGCTGCTCACTCAAATTTTTTATTTCTTTATTTTTGCAACATTCTGTGTAAAACCCAAGACTATTTTATATGAAAGAGCCTGGAGATATACAGTTTCTGCAAATCTCTAACCACCCATCTGGGACCAATTTCCATGCCACATTCAAAGTCACAGGATCGCGGTCTCTTCATTCTGATGTTTGGTGTGAACATATCCTGAGGCACTTGACCTATAATCTAAATAGTTTATCTATGTATGTATTTTCCTTGCAGCTGGCACATAATTAGCACTTAAATGTTTGTGCACATGTGTGCATGTATACACACAACTGTTTTACTATGTATAATATGGTATTGGTAAAATGTTGGACCTCTTGTTTTGTCTTCTGAACAGGTTTTTCAGTGGGATTTAATGAATCCCAGCATTTGCATGATCTCAAATGTAATATCTTTTAATTTGAGATAATACCTACTTGTAATTGTTAAATAAAGGATATTATCTACTTTCAGCCCTGAATGTTTAACTGTATGAAATTAAAGGGCAGCTGTGCTTTCCAAAGTGAAGAGTCATGATGGCACTGCAAGCCGACCTTTGTTCAGCACACATCTACATATGTGTAAAAGTAGAGCACAGATGTGC
This sequence comes from Silurus meridionalis, assembly GCF_014805685.1. Lineage (NCBI taxonomy): Eukaryota > Metazoa > Chordata > Actinopteri > Siluriformes > Siluridae > Silurus > Silurus meridionalis. The sequence goes on along the minus strand of NC_060885.1, from coordinate 13,430,239 downwards.
ACTGGCATTACGGTTATCAGTTGGCTCTGGCTGCAGCTTAGCCTTTCCGTAGGGCTCAATGCATGATAATTTGGTCTCTGCAGTAAAATGTTGTTTACTAGCAATATCAAGATTGACTAATCTTTTTCCGATTGCTTATAGCCTTGCATTATTTAATTATAAGAGTAGAACAGCATGAGCAGTTTGGATCAGGTGCCAGAGTGGTTAAATTCTCTGTGCAGTTTAATTTCAGTTTCAAAACCAACTATGGAACATGGCATTTGTTGATCGAGGTTTGGATGTGACTTGAGCCAGTGTTTTGTGGGCTGTCCAATCGTAACATGTTCCTCGAGGTTGGATTTTTCACTCCGAGTTGATCTGTTAACAATAGCAGTAAACAATTAATTGGATGCCTTCAGAGTAGTACAAGTATTGGCAGTATTTGTAAACCACCACCACCCAACTGCTTGTTTCACTGAAAAGTGAGACATACCAAGTAAAACAACCATAATCCATAGCAAGTAGCTAACTGTATGTTAATCTTTTGATTAGCAGTTTATTTTATTTTATTTTTTATTTTAATTTATTTAATTATTTTTTTTGTGGAACGCTGATACATCTGATGGCAGCATACGTGTGTGTGTGTGTGTGTGTGTGTGTGTGTGTGTGTGTGTGTGTGTGTGTGTGTGTGTGAGAAATATACCTGGTTGCATGGGTCATCAGTAATGGTGAAAGTATAATGTTTGAAATAGTGTTAAGAATTGAAAAACAGTGATCAGACCTGGCATCCGAATAAATCGTTGTGTGAGAGGCTAAAAACAAAGATAATTAAGTGTTGTGTTGATGTGAATTAATCATGTTGAAATCAGCACATTATGTAATGTTTGTAACAGCCATAAACATTTATACATTTATATTTTGATTGTGTGTGTGTGTGTGTGTGTGTGTGTGTGTGTGTGTGTGTGTGTATTTTTTCCAATAAGAAAAAAAGAAATGCTACTCTACTGACTTACCATCTGCAGACACCTAATTAAGAAATAAGGTATTTAAACATGATACTAAGCCACAGATTTATTCTTAAATAAAATACATATAACCAACCTTGATAACTACATCAAAAAATACCTAGTTGTAATATAGTAGACTATAATGTTAACTAACTTTAATGAGCTTAATATTTTCTCAGAAAGCAGTAGTTTTGAGTGGCTTTTATCATTGATACTATGCTACACATTTCCTTTGTCACCTATTGAAAGCATGCAGGGATTAAAAGGCTTTTAATGAAGTCAAACATCAATTAAGTCATTATGCAGTAATTACAAGTCACCTGCCTGTTCTTACTGCTCCTGCTCCTGGCTTTGTAACCTTGAACCTTCACTCTCACACACTAGTGATTGTTCCTTCAGGCAAGTGTCTCCCTCTTCTAAAGACTGGCTCCCTTTAGTGCAGAGGATTATGGGTAGAAGACTCTGAAGCCATTCACCCTTTGGAATGATCAAGTATGTATATGTAAACAAGATCCAGTGTGCAAATAGCAGTTGCTAAACAACACAATCCAGAGTTGGTTAAACTAAGTTCTTATACTTGTTTAGTCACAACTAGGGTGATTTAAAGGGAGGCAGTGTTCTTACTGCTCTAACACATTTACAGAACTTCACTGTGTGACATGTATGTCTTATTGCTCTGTGTCTCCTCCTGTTGCAGGAAGCTTCTCATCAGCCATGTCATAATCAGGTTGAAAAGCCTGCAGGCTTTTGGTTTAGACACAGTCGGTGATGTAACATAGTGCTGATGAAATGATGAAAGCGCTGTTCAGACATCTGTTTTGTCTCTTCAGCATTGAGTAGGGTAAAGTTTTTAGGCCCTGCCAACCAGATCATTAATTTTCCCCCCACTTTACAATCTAGTTAATGTTGAATTTGGCATGGCAATAATATCCTCTACTCTGATCCAAGTCAAATAGCATCATTTGTCAGCAAAGTTAATTATGTTCTCAGAGGAGTGCTGCAGATCATGCCTTTACACTCTTGCTCATAAGCATTGTGTGCCTCACAGATGACTTCAGCAAAGTTCAGTCTGGGTTTCTGTCTGTCTGTGAACTTCAGTTCTGTCATATAATCTGTTAATTAACCTGCCATTTAAAACTACCGCCATCTGTATCTCCAACAATGAATGTTATACTTTTTTTTTTTTAAGCAGAGAGACTAATGACCGTGTTACTATGGCTGAAAAATGAAAGCTAAATATTAATGTTCTCATGTAGTTGATGTTTGGCCACACTATGCATTAAATTGTTTGCATAAAATCTAAACTTCTCCAATTACCTATGATTTACTACATGTAAAAACCACATATGGTGTAACATGAGAGTGTGGTAACGTTCAGGAAACAATTACATGGATAGACTTAATCTTAAAACCCATTAAAGGGCTCATAATACATGGTTTGCTTTTCCTTTGTATATGTAAATGATGAATTTAAATTAGATTTCACTAGTGAAATTTGTTCAGGCTGTGTCAGCTCTGTTAATAATGTCTGAGTTTTTGAATGTCTTTGAATCTCTGTTCATGTTTAAGCTCATTTGGTGCAAAGGTATATGTAGGCAAGAGTTGTTCTGGAGTAACAGCTTTGCAGTTAGTCATGGTGTATTATCAGAGGTGGCAAAAGTATACACATCCTTCACTTAAGTAGAAGTACAGATACTAATGTTTTAAAGACTCTGGTAAAAGTTGAAGTACTGACTACTTTTTAACACAAGTTAAAATTGCACATTTCTCTGTTCTATATAAAAAAAAATACTTTTTCAGTTTTTAACACTGTAATCAACATGGGCATAGACAAATGTGGATGCCTTATGCAAATGTTTGTTTATTATTAGTCAAACTCCGCATAGAGCATAAAGACAATATTCTTGTTAATGTTTTAAAAGTGATTGTGGTATTTTAAAATAATGTAAATCACCAGGATGTCAAACTGAACCTTTTGCTATGTTACCATCCATGTGGTAACATAGCAAAAGGTTCAGCAAATAAAGAAATGACAGACTCTCTGTAGTCTTGGTCATCTCTCATCACCAAGACTACAGAGAGTCTGTCATTTCTTTATTTTACAAAAGCACAGCATTTTGTTTATTAATTGTACACAAAATTAAAACCTTTACAGATTCAAATTATGTATTGCTCTTATCTGTACGATTAAAAAATACAGTAGTTTTAGTTACCACGCACAAAGGCAGGAACTGGATTGATTGGGCCCAAATCATCCATATCGGTAGTTTTATATGGTGTGCACATGTCTAATGTAGAAATGGCACCTAGTAATCTCTATGATGGTGAAGATTCCAATTATATCTTGTAGAAAAAGTGAGGTTTTGCCATTTTCTCTTTTGTTAAAGTTTGAGTAATGGGCACCATCATCCCCTGAAGCCATGTATTAAGTTTAAAACCAGAACATGTAAAATTAATGACTTTTGCCAGAAAAGCAACACTTAACACATAGTTAAAGGTGAGATTTTAAGTTTCTAGCATGGGTAAAGTGAATGATCTCGCTAACTACAGCAGGAGCTTATAATAAAGAATATATTAATCGCATTGTGTTAAAATTAAGCGTATGTAGGGAGCATAGAAGAAATACTGCAAGAACATATAACACTAAAGTTAGGTTTCACAATGGATTTGGTCTCCATGAGCTCCAGTTCCCCATGTAGTTGCTTCCCCCCTACAGTCCCCACAGAGAACGAAATCAGTCTCGCAGTATCGCGCTCCCTATTTTTGGAACCTTATCTTCTGTTATTTTAGGTACGTTTTAGCCATACGTCAGAGTCCATGACTGCAGCTCTACTGGACTGGAGCTTTTTTATTATTATTTATTTATTTATTTTTTCTTCCCCCCCCTCTCTCTCAGTAAGCTCCAGTATGCTCCAGAGGAGACCATGTGCCCAGTGAGGGTTCTGTTTTGTAGATTATGTTTGTAAGCATCACTGTGTGACCCAAAGCCACAAAATGTCTTCTCTTCATTCTATTATCTCCCCTGGGGCTTAATCTGTGCTTTTCTTACATGCATTTCTGAGTTCAGGACCAGCTTGGTGTCTCAATTTGAGTTTATCTTAAGCACCCCAGTGCCATGCAGAAGTTACCATGCTGAGCAGAAAAGTGTTGTGTGTTTTTTTTTTTTTTTTTTTTTTTTTGTTTTTTTTTTTTTTTTTTTTTAATAAAAATGATTTTGGGTCTGAAGTGTAAATAAATATATCTTTTATAAAATATATCGCTGTTGCTGCCATTTGTATATTTTGTCCTGTTGTAACTTAAACAAACCGATGTCTACTTTATTACTACTTCCATAATTCCAGTGAAAAGTGAGTTAACATTAGTGAACCTGTACAAATTGTATCTTCTATTTTGTTCTTCCCTCATGGCAGGCTTATGAACTCTCCACACTAACGGGTACTCAGGTGTTGCTTCTGGTGGCGAGTGAAACAGGCCATGTGTACACGTTTGCCACACGCAAGCTCCAGCCCATGATCACCAGCGAGACTGGCAAGGCACTGATCCAAACATGCCTGAACTCTCCAGACTCCCCTCCCCGCTCAGACCCATCTACAGACCAGCGCATGAGTGCCACAGGCTTTGAGGAGACTGACCTTACCTATCAGGTGTCTGAATCTGAGAGCCTCGGGGAAACCAAGGTGAGCCTCGACACAGTTTATAAACATTTCTGAGTGGTTTGCATTGGGTAATAAAAGCAATGTGTATATTTATTGTCTTTCTAGTCCCTGTAACAATGTCCTCCTGTTACAGCAGAGCTTCAAACAACTGCACACTTCAGGAAAAAAAAAAATTCTGTTCCATCTATTAAAAATAAGCACCCGAATTACAAAGCACATTGCCGGCGTTTTAATATAAGCATGCTTAATCTGTTTCAGGATGGGTTTTTATTAATGACAAAGTGAGAACTGTAGTTTGAGACTTTTCGAGCATTTGAGAGTTTATCTTAAGTGAGTGAGGCTGGGATCTTTTGTCTATGTTGTCTGGGATTGCCTTAAGCACTGCATGATTAATTGAAAGTTCTGGGAAGGTAGGTTATTCCTATATCAACCCAACCACTATCTTCAGTGCTTACAGCTGCGTTTCGTTTCCTTTGTCTGTGATAATGGTGAGTCTCTATTCCCCCCACCCCCAAGATGAGTAGTGATGCTACACAATCATCAAAACATTCACTGTTGATTTTTGCCTTTGATTCTCCTCAGTTTTCCCACTACTTCATGCTTGGTAGTGTCTCAAAATGTCTCCTGTTTTCATGTGCACATGTCCCAGTCGATATTTAATCTAAAGCATTGAACGAATTCACAAATTCAGTGTTGAACTTCTACTGACCTCTTCTGCTTTCAGTTTTTTGGACATTTTCTTTTCGTAATAATTTAAGTTTTTCTATAAATGGGAAGCATTAGAAAATCAAATACAATATGCATCATTGGAAACATCAGATTTGGATTTATGTGCCCAGTTTTGTAGATTAGAACCTGCTCATCTCAGTCTTCTTTTAGGATCAAAATTAATTAAATGCAGTTCAAATGCAATCAAAAGCATGGATACTCTATTTACTTTATCATCTGCTGGATTAATTCACTTTTGAATTAATGAATCCCGTTTTTTTGCTTCATTTCTGATCATTTAAGATTATCTAAACTACCAGCAAAGCTGATGTGAATGCTTCTCATTTTTTCTCTGTGACAAATCTGTCTCATGCTACAGGATGATCGATACACAAAGCATAATTAAATTAAAAAATAAAATAAACAAGCTTTGAGCTCAGTCCCAGAGCTCCAACAACGCCTAACACTCTGCCTTATTCTGCGTTGTACTCTTGACTAATTGATAGTCGCTTTGAAGCGACTTCCAGTTCATCCCCTGAACTTCCCTAGACATGTTTTGATGTTTCTCAGAAGTTCTTGGATGGCACATGTACCAGTTTTTCCACACGGTCACCTCAGCTCAGACACACTTAAACGCACCTCTCTCATTGATAAAAACTTGATTCTGCCTCCATGCCCTTATATGGTATGGTTTCCCTGCTCGTGCTGTTGGCCGGGGCCCCTCACATTCCTTATAGGCTTCAGCTGTCTTTTGAGTCCAATGTTTTCTTTACTCTTTATTTTTTTATATGTATAGAGGAATGATTAGGGGATGTTTATTTAAGATGAGTCTCTCAGAGGTGGTAGTGTTAATACAGTGAGTGTGCTTTTCTTCTTTAAAGCAGAGACGCCATCTGTAGTCGTGACCATCATGATTTGATCCAAAGCCGCCTGTGTTTACAGAGTCCCACAGTGAGTGCCTGGAGATGGTGTCTGGTGTTTTTTACTCTTGTGTTGCGAATGAGCAGTTAACAGTGGGGGTAAGGCCTGCTCTACAGGCTGAGTAGACTCATGAGCCACTCATGAGTCCTTTTTTTTTTTTTTTTTAAATTAAAGCTGGGCATAAATTTGAGCTATCAGAGTAGGATCACATTATAGTTTAAAAGATTGCAATCAACACTACAATAAAAATATATATATATTTTTTTTCTTTGCGGTTGAACCACTGACCACTATATATACTGGCTATATAAGCAGAGGTGAGCTGGGACACATTCTAACATCAGGATTGCAAATATTACTCTGTGGCGTGTGAGATGCTCTGTTTCCAATCATTCTGATTTTAAAAACCAGCTTTCCGTGTCCTCTCACACCTCAGTGGATCAACTTACATTAACCATCATAAGCCTGTCAGCTAGGTTCAACATTTAGACTCTGTCCACTGAAAGCAAAGCTTTTCAAATTCCAAGACTTCAAAACTCAGGTTTGATGATGTGCTTCTCCTCCGTTCTAACTCTGTCCTGGAGCAGTTTGTATTTACTCCAGCTCTCATTAGAGTAAAGTTTTCATCCTTCTCGACCACTGCCTGCAATTAATAAACATGGCTTTGACCCAGAGATCCCTTACTTTGTCCTTGTCCATATGCTTTCACCTGCATCATACTGATGGCTGTTATTAGGCCAGGATACGACATAAATTCTGTATATTTCATTCTTTGTGGTGGTATTGCATTTTGAAGCTCAACATTGGGCCAATAATTGAATTAAAATGTTTTGTGTAAATATGCAGTCAGATCACCAAGCAGTCTAAACTTTTATTTAATCCTTATCCTTCCTAACTTTAAGGTGGGTGGTGGCTTGGTGATTCTCATTATTAATGATTTTTTTCCCTTAATTTGGTATGACAGTGTCAGAATAGTAAATGAGCTCAGTTTCAGTTGATTTATTTTTATATTTATTTATTTTATTTATTTTACAAAATAACCAGCTATATTCTAATCGTGTTCTCGAACGCTTTACACACACACGCACTTAAGAGTAATTAATGTATTTTGGTGTCTGTGTTGTAATCGTTTCCTGTAAAAACCGCAGACTATTTGCTCAGTTTAGCAGCACTATTGAGAGAGCCATTCATTTAATGGATGAATTTAAAATGTATTCCTTTCACTCTGGTATCGTGCAGCTCATCGTCTTCAGTTAATTTCTTCAGTGTGTAAGAATGGTTAGTTAAATTTGTCTTGTGAAGTTGGTCTTGTCCTGTCTCCCACCAGAACAGTGAGCAGGAGTGAATGAGTGTGAGGTGTGCTAAGAAAAGACAGTGGTTGAGGTCATGTAGTTGCACAGCCCAGACTGATGAGCAGACCCAGAGACTGCAAGAGAGACAGCAAGAAATGGAGGAGGAGAAACAAAACGTAAATGATAAGCCCGTATCATTTAGATAAAGGGAAGTCAGTTTAGTGTTGTATGCAGCTTTATCACTGCACTGGTGTTAAAGTGTCTCGTGGACGGATGAAAGACATTGGGGAAGAATAGATCGGACACTAAGGCACAGCGAGTTGGTGAGTGACATTTAAAGCAACAGGGTTGATGGTGTTGAGCGGTGTGTTAATATGCCACTCAGAGGAGGAGTCATTCAGGCCTTGTGTTGCACTGAGGTCACCACTGATTGGCTGCACCTCTGCTTCTTGGGCTGCCTTGCCTTTTATAGCAGTCCCAAATGGAGCTGTGAATTCCGGATCTTTGGCAGGGTGACAGGCGGGAGATGGAAGCCAGCGAGTGGGAGCTTTGGAGGAGGGTTAAGCAGAGAGAGAGAGAGGCTGCTAGCCTGGCTCTGTCTCTGCTGCTCATCCAGTGCACTCATTTTCCTAAAGAGTAGTTTGTTTACACTTACAAATTTACACCATCTTAACTAGAAATCATCTGAAATCAAATTTATATTCTTCTTAGCAGGCCTAAGTTGTATGTCTATTCTAGGGTTGATCTACAGAGATGATTTGTAGAGTTAATGTTTTCTCTTTGCCGTCATTATTTGCTGTGGGTGTTTTCTTACATGGACCAAAAAAAAAAAAAAAACCCACATGAAGATGCTATCTATTAGCCTTTATTGCCCTCTGCCCTAACTATTTTTCTCTTTTTTATTTTTTTAAATTTAATTTTTTTTCCATCCTTGCCTCTTTACATTTTTGTTAAAAGCTGGGAAGTGGGAATGGGGATTGGTGGAAGGAATACAGTTGTTTACTTTTAAAAATTGCTAATAAGAAATGCTTATCTTTTAAGACAGCATGAGTGTTGTGTTGGGGTGTATTTTGGAAATCGGGAATAAACTCGAGCTGTCTTTTTTTTTTTTTTTTTTTTTATTTATTTATTTATTTTTACATTTTGTGCTGAATCAGTACTTTAACACACTCTAAATACACTAAAGAGAGTTGCACTACATTTAAAGAAACATTTCCAGTACTGAACTTGATAAAGTGCTACTTTTAAAACTAAAACTACAGCACTGGACCAATAAAGCTCTTAGAATGACACTGACATAATACATGACTTAACAACTTTCCAAAGCGTGTGCAATAGAATGAAAACAGAAACTTTCCTTAAGGATCTGTAAAATTATTCAGTCAGGGAAAGAAGTCCCATTTGTGAAAGAAAATGTATGGATTTAAAGTAAAGGAGATCATGTTTAGAAAAACACTGGGTTATTAACTTAACAGATCTCCAGTTTGAGAAATTCTTAACCCATCACAGCTTGACATTTTCCAACCCCCAAAATGCATCTGTCTAAGGGACCATGATATCCAAAGAGCTGTTCCTGACCATTTGTTGCTGTGCGCCTGTGTGCTGATTATTACCTATGATTTTGCCATGTGTTTGGTGCTTGTATATGCTTGTTTACTGCTTACAATTTTTCTTAAATATTTATGTGCATTAGTTTCTACCAAACATGATGTGCACGTTTTAATATTTCCATCTCAACCTGTGCAAATATATGTAGATTTTATTGCGGTGTGTGAAGGGTTAAAAGCTCTCCTTGCGAGCTCATGTTTCCTGGCAGTTGTCACGACCCTCAGCTGTTCACACGCTCACCCCTTTTTGTTTCTTTATGTCCCTCGTTTACTATCCCCTCCCTCGCCATGCCACTGTGTCTGCCCATCACAGTTTGACCTGAAAGATCATATGACCAGCAGCCCTGTCCGCTCCTCACACACCACCCACTCAAGTCAGGAACTCTCATACTTCACGTGTGCACTTGGGTGCGTGTATAGAAACACATGTGTGGAGTATACTGCTCACGTGTGCTTAGTTTTACGAAATCTCTGAATTTTTAGCCTCTTTATATATAAAAACTAAAACATCGGAACACTGCACTACTTTTTCATTTTTTCCGTAACACATTTGTATTTATGGCTGCTACAAAGGGTCTCAGTCATTTGGCATGTTGAGCTGCAGTATTCAGTATGACTCAAATAATAATGATGCCTACAATACTTTAAGTATACTTAAGTGTACCACCCGCTCCCTTGTTACATTATGTAAGATTTGAACCCTTAAAGTCAATTATCTAAAAACTGATGTCTAGACATTTAGTCCCTCATCTGCTAGATTCTTATAATCTACATGATTTGGTTAATTATTGGCAGTTTATTTCCTCTCTTATTTGTAACTTTTTCCTGTCCAGTAATTTAGATTTATTTTTTTTACTAAACGTCTCTCTCTCTCTCTCTCTCTCTCTCTCTCTCTCTCTCTCTCTCTCTCTCTCTCTCTCTCTCTCTCTCTCTCTCACTATTTCATTATTTCATTCGATGGCAAGCAATAGATTAGATGTATCAGGGTATAATTAATGGCCAGATACTATATATTATATATGTATACCCCGATACATATAGGGCAAACATTTTTTATATATATAAAATAAATATATAAATAAATAATGCGGACAGATACCACTAAAATATATCGATTTACGAGCAAAGCTCTCATATTAACTGCATGCTACTGTTGGATTTGTCCAAACCCTATGATGTTTGAATAGCACCTCTGAACTTTGGACCTCCTGGCAACACTCCTCATTGATGTGCAGCTTTTTTTGTTCTCTGTGGTGGTGTTGTTTGTTTGTTTGTTTGTTTGTTTACTACTGATTGGGAATAGGTCCTATTAGAAACAGGTCTGTACAGTTAACTCATCCTGTCCATGCTTGTTGGTTGTACCCTGAGTAATTAATACTGCAGGTTATGTAAACCATTATTCATTAATCTTGATAATATCTGAAACAATAATAAAAATTGCTGCTGGTTGCTTGCGTTGGTGGGTTTCCTGGAAACCAATCATGAGTGTGTCCTCCTTACTCACTCAGTCCTGTTTAAACAGCACCTCTATGAGAGGAGTGGTCAGAGTCTCGATGTTGTGACATTCCTCTGTGTAAGATAAACAGCTTTAAACAACTGTGATTTTAACATACAAACCTTCTGAGAAACTTGCCAATTTGTGTATAAGGATTTTGATTTAAAGAGCCTACAAAGATGTTAATTATTAATTTTGTGATAAATTTTCTTGTTACTAAGTGAAGCTAGTCTAGTCAGTAGGGCCCCCATGTGTCCTCTTACTGGAGCTGTTAGTAGGTTACAGCAAGGTCAGTCCTTTCAGCTGTCTGAGCCAATTAAGTTTTCATTTTGGATGAGGGGGAGAAAGGGACCACTGTTCTTTTTTTTGTTTGATTTTTTTAATGGCTCTAATTTTAACATATGAAATGAATAAAATGTATAGTCATGTCTAACGCCGTTTCCACTCGTGAACTGGCACTTGTGCATGCGCTTGTTCCCACATACATATATACTGTCAGTTTATTCATTACCGTAGCTCTGTTTTGCTAACTTATGTATTGTAATTTGTTAATACTGATCATTATTCTATAAGATTCCTGGGTAGGTTAGGCTATGTCTCGACTTGCGGTACTCTTATTCTTACGAAGTTATGATAGTGTCCTTGTAACGCTTCTCCATCATAAGTCGGGGACTGTCTGTACTTTTGGTTTATTTCATTGATGGACATTTGCTCGATTGTTTTCTGTTAAAATTCACGTGTGTCGAATCTTGCAATGAATGATTGCAATCGTAGGAAAGGGGAAGTCGTTAAGCCAATGATTTGTATGTAATGCATTTGTGCTTAATTGAGTGTTCTGTTTGGTTTTATAGTGGTTGCAAATGAAAGTGACTCTATCTGGAGCATGTCAGTGAAAATTTTTGCAAAAGCTGATCACAAAGCTTTTTTTATTGAGCCACCACCTCGTGCTGAACGTCAGCAGCTGTTTTTATTGTACTGCGATTTGTATCTGCCAGTGGTATAATTTTGATTCGGCTGTGCAGAGATGACAGCATGCGGTGTCTTGGGGAGGCAAATCTGTATCTTAATTTTTCTGGCTAAGAGAGGAAGAGATTGAAGCTTGCTTTCCATGCACACCTGCTTATACCGCTCCTTCCTTCCTCTGCCTCTTTTCTATCTTATGCTGTTGCTTTGGCTGCATCTTTTCACTAAAAGAAGTGAGTGTAGAAGTTCATCAAGGATGAGCATGTTGCATGACTGGCGCCTAAAGGAGACTTGAGGTGTAGAAGACTGAATTACAGTGTGGTATTCAGGCTTAAAAAGACGTGGGAAGGTACAATGTGTCCTGACATCGCTCGCCCTCGCACACCTCCTCGGATTGCTGCAGATGCATTGCTTCAAATAACATTTCATTACAGATAATAGAAAGGAGTGTATGGGGTCATTATTTTGAACAAATTTTGAACTTCTATAGCGAGTTAGACATTTTGCTCTGAGCACATTTCATTTAAAAGTGGTTTGTTTGAAGAGACTGCCAGTAACTAATGTTGTCATGGCAACAATGCAAAAAAGCTTTTACTACAGTACATATGAAATGTTTTAGACATAACTGATCTATGTTTTCCAAATGACTTTTCATCCTGAACTGATTGCAAGTTTATTACAGATGCGAGCAAAAATGTAGTACGCCACACTAGATGCAGTGGATTAGAGTTGACTTACTTCCTGTTTCAGTGTGGTGCTCTTTCATGTGACCAAAAGTGAGACTGTAATGAGACAGATTGTTGGTTCTTATCGACAACTCATTGCTTGATTATAGCAATTGAAAATCAATTATATTTAGTAACTGCCTATTCCGGTTGTGTCACTGTGAATCCTGGATGTATAGCATGAACACTGGGAAAGAATTCACACTTGATAGGAATCGACACACATTTATGTTTATTCACATGCTCAGGGGCAATTCCAGAGTCTCCAGTCTTGTCTACCTGTGTGTTTTTGTGAGGTCTTCTGCTGTTAGGAACTTCACATTTTACCCACATAATTTGCACAAGTTTGGCTTGGCTAAATCATAATTAATAAATATCACCTACAAGATTGTAGTTAGATTCACTAAACCATAAATTCAGCAGCAAATCTAGTCAACAAAACTAATTTTGCTGAACCAAACAACTCTACCTCAATGGTTAATGTTCATACCATTCTGAAAAGTGTAATAACCTCTGTTAAATGTAAGAATATGTATTTTAAAAATGAGAACTTGTGTATTTCCTAAAAATGTAGATGATTCCTGTTTTACATGTATTGCAGTGTTTGTGTATAATTTTGGTAGCTGCTGCTGCTTGTTTACCAAACAGGAAGCTTTTTTTCTCTCTCTTTCTCTCTAATCTTTCAATCTCTGGTGGTTTACCTGTTATTGCGAAATACTCATTACATTGGATGCTACAGTGTGACTTGCAAAATCATACAGTTCAGAATATATAGCAAACACAAAATTTCAGCATGTTTCCTAAAGGTGCTAATGATGGTGTTCCCGCTCTTTTCTTGCAGGACACTCTGAAGCCAGCCTTCACTGTGGCCAGTTTGCCAGGTAGCACCAGTGCCCAGGCAACAGTGCCCACCACTTCCACCACCATGCAAGTGAGCAGCGGCCCCTCCTTCCCCATCACCAACTACCTGGCACCAGTGTCTGGGAGTGTCAGCAGCGTCAGCGGGAGCACCCTAGCCAACACTAATGGGACTGTTCTGAAGAGCGCAGCTGCCACTGGAGGGGTCATGCAGCTTCCTGGAGGATTCACTTTCATGTCAGGTAGGCAAAACAACTCCTAATGTCTTTGTTTTTCTTTCTACTTGCATGGCTGTTGAACCAAGTTTGGCATCGATTGAAATGACCTTTATCTCTGGAAAGTCTATGCTGCGTGGCTAGCTCGAGCAGTTTTGCTTAACAAAGCAGTGCTTCTGGAGAGAAGAAACTCTGCCATAGTGCCTTTGATTGCCATTGTGAAACAGGAATAATTAGCATGGCTGCACAATGGGTATAGCACAGAGCACTGGCAAGCACTGCCTGTAATTAGTTATGAATATTCAATGAAGATTGTCAGGGTTGTGCTGGGTTTCATGGGCTCTTAGTCTGGATGAGGCTGTGAAAGCAGATGTGAGGCATCATTAAAACACTAGAGAGACAACAGAGCAGCTCTCACTCTCATCTCACATTTGTTGCAAAGAAAGACCATCTTCAATATGCTCAAGTGGCCCTCATTCTGAATTTAATGTAGTGCTGTATGAGTGCCATATGGTGCCAATACTGTATATGTGTGGTTTCTAGATATTTATAGCAGTGTGGTCCGAAGCAGGAGGTTGCAGCATGATTTTCTTCCTGTAATGGCAGGCCTCAGTATGCTGCTTCCTGTTTCTCACACTCTTCCACCTGTTTCACACTCAGCACCCTGCCAGGTGTTTTAACACACACACACACACACACACACACCTATCTACCCACCCACACATGCACATAATCAAACAGTTCTGAAGCATTGAATTACCCCCAACAAAACAGCTGTAGCTCACCCTGTCTTTGGACATCAGTCAAATTCCTCGAACAACCCCCTACCTCATTACCTCTCCCATTCTCTTTCCATTTGTTCTGAAGTTTGCCTAGGTGCCATGTGCATGACGCAATGAGCGAAGCAATAACACAACTTCTGTTCACTTCTCAACTACATCATATTGTTAGTGGGAGCCAGCTGAAGGGCATCTCCACATGATGTGCTGGAGCCTTAACTGTCTTGATTCTCCCAGTGTGAGCATTGTAAGAGACGGTTGTATGAATGTTGTATACAAATATAAATCTGTATGTGTTTTATGCGAATGCTCATGTGACTTCAGGAAGTAACCAAATTTATTAAAGTGGTCCGTGCTAAATTAACAAAGAATTAAAGTTTGAGAAATCTCCTGAAATTTGACAGTTATATGAACAAAATGACCAGTCATGAATTTTTAGTTCATGTGTGCCGCTGATTTTATTTGTGTGTGTGTGTGTGTGTGTGTGTGTGTGTGTGTGTGTGTGTGTGTGTGTGTGTGTGTGTGTGTGTGTGTGTGTATATATATATATATGTATATATATATATATATATATATATATATATATATATATATATATATATATATATATATGAAAGAGAGAGAGATTATAATTTTTTTTCTGTTCCATTAGATTTTTTGTGTAAACACGCTCTGCCATATGGAATTCTGACACATGGCTTGTTTCCACTCATTTTGATTTCTTGCTGATACACAACAGGCACTTCTTTCCCTCCTGGTACTCCGGCCATCCCGTTGGGGCAGCTGCATCAGCATTCTCTGGCTCTACAGGGGCAACAGGGTCAGACTCTAACTACTGCCACCGTTACAGCTACACAGACCCCCCAGGCCCAGCAAGCAGTGTTTCGCCTCCCTGCTGTCTCTCTCACAGGTTTGTGTCAAACACACATGTCTGTATAGGCTGATATATGACAAGCTTGTGTTTATTCTATGAACAGCTAATAACCCTGTCTGTTTTCCTCACATAATTTGAATCCTGCTAGCTAACGTATGTTGGTGTCGGTTTCATACTAACTCTACTACTATGTAGTATCCTACAGCAATGTTGTCCCATGAAAACGAACATCAAAGAATTATTGAGGAACACTTAATCTTAGTAGTATAAATCAAATGTGCGTCGTAGCTTTGTATTTTTTTAAATAGGTTACATTTGAACTATGCTGTGTGTTTAGGAGGAGCCATGCCCCAGCAGCTCCAAGCCATCCAGGTGCAGCCCAGCACTCAGTCCAGCTCAATCAACACAGACAGCAGCAGCCCTGAGATCTCCCAAACTAGCACTGCCTCCACAGGTACACTCAGAACAGATCATTTATCCACTCTGCAACATATTCATGTCTGTGCTATAGGGTTTTAAATTTGCTGAAATTTGTAAATATTTGTAAGTGAATTCAGTGTCATTTGTGGGATCAAATAGTGCCAAGAAAAAAACCCACAAGAGCATTTTAAGGTTTCACTTCCAAATTTTGCACTATTTATTTCTGTTTGATATGTTCATATACATTTCTTTAGACTTTTCTGGTCATACGTTTCAGGAACTTCAAGCTGTTGCAGTCTGACTGACTAGCTCTTAATGTATCTATGTATAAACTTCTGTAGGCGGGTTTCTAATGAAAAGGCAAAGCTTTTCAAAGCAAGATACAGTAACTAGTAGATAATAGATAGTAGATATTTCAGAATTAGTTTGACACAGTTAGTTGTAAGGAAAATAAAAAGATCAGAATGCGTATAGATGCACAAACTGTAAATCGCCAGTTGGTTCTGCCACTTCTGTGTTTTGTGAAACAAATTTACTGACTAAATATACCAAACTTTAGCAAGTTCAATTGAAGTTTAGCATATATTTTTTTCTTTAGTAAAATGGTCATGGTGGTTCCAGGCTGCTACACTTCCATCACTGTTTGTTCTTGTTTTAGGATATTTACATGCTCTACTGAAATGGACATAAGTGCAACCACTTTAGTTTGTAACCATATATCGACTTGCAGATCAGAACAAAACTATCTAGATTAATCAGCAATGTCGTCCCCACATGTGTAAGTAGAGATGAGTAGGACAAAAAGGCTTGTGTTAAAATGGTGCAGGATGCCGTTTTACCTCAGCCAGCGAGACAGGCTGATCAAAGTGACTCATTTCTCTCTGTAAACTTGCAGTACTGTAAAACTTTGCACTAATGTATTTTTTTTTTTTTTTGGGTTACATGTAGAGGTGGGCAAATCTTTCAGTGGAATCAGATCTCTTTAAATTGCTTTTTTTCCACTTCTAGGGGATTAGCTGATTTCTTTTTTTTTTTTTCTTTTTTTTAAATGCTGTGTATTTTGAGATTTGAAGAATTTTTCAAATCAAGGAAGTGTAGTTTTCAGGCATGTATGTAATTATAATTGTACAAACTAGACGATGTACAAATATAAACATGTTAAGGGATTTCATGAATATGCCACACACAATATAGTTTCCAGCACAACAAAGTGGTGTTCAATTATCTGGGTAATTGGGACTATGCCGCTCTGCATATAAATTAATGTTGGGCAGAATCGCTGGTAAAATAATAATGGTGCCATTTATAATTACATTTAGCTGCGAGGTGGTAGTGGTGCTAGTATCAAGTAGCTTTTGCAGGCCTAGGCTTGACCAGCTCCTTTTAATCATTATTTGTAATAAGGATGCTTCTTCAGACCTCGTAGTAACATTAATCACAGGTGATTGGATTGGTGAAGTGGACCTGAATTGGTAAATATAGTCGTGTGTTTTGCAGTCCAATTTTTCTCTGAGCACATTTAAGCACGCTACATGTGATCGTACCTCTGTGCTTCTCGTGAGTTTGCGTGGAGAAAGGGGTACTGTCACTGTGTGCCTGTATTAAGCCTAAAAAGCAAGTATGTTTGCTAGAGTAATATTAAAGTAGGGAAGTTGCACAATTACTTGAGTAAGGTGTTGGTGTATTTTGTCTACCACTGCTTTTCTCTGTAGTGTTGGGTACATTTTACTTGCATTAATCAAGTGATCCTTGCTACTCAGCTACATTGTAAAAGCAGCTGATCCCATACTGCCTGGACTGATCATGTTGTCAGATTGGGCACGATGCCATTAGGTGAACTGGCAAGCAGTGTGGTGGCTAAAACTGATTAAATGACTCATGCTCAACACCTTCTATCTGATCATGCTTCACTCCTCTGTTTTCACCTCCCACATCAAAATAGATGACAAAGCAGAAATTAAAGAGGAGAAAAGCAATAAAGGAAAGCATTTTTAAAAGACCCTATAAAATGACACTGAATGGCAACTCATGGGGGTAAGAGGTAGCAAATTGAATGGCAAAATAGTAAGCGATTATATTGGGAAAAAATTGTTTAAAAAATTTTTTTTTTTTTTTTTTTTTTTTAGAATCATACACTTGAGTTTAAATGTCTTTTTATTTGTTTATTTTTTTTAAATGTTTATGGTGGGGTGGTGAAGGGTGCACATGTTCTCTGTGCAACACTGCCACCTGGTGTCAAAAGCCCAAAAGTGCAAGGAGTTGAGTTAGTGACAATTGAATATTTCTCTCTCTCCTTTTTATCTGCTGCTTTATCTATCCTCCTAGCCACAGTCAGCCTCCCTGCTACTATAGTCACATCGTCAGTGCCCACTTCTGTAGCAGGTCACATGATGTACCCAAGTCCCCATGCCGTGATGTATGCCTCAACTCCCACACTGACCGATGGGGGCCTGGCTGTACTCAACGCCTTCTCCCAGAGCGCCTCAGCTATGCAGGTGTCCCACGCACAGGCCTCGGATACAGGTGAGGTTACACGCTGTGCCTGTTATACAATTCTGCTGTCAGAAATACCTGTTCATTACTCTATTTGACCTTTGTTATTCTGTGCTATTCTCACCCGTGACTGGCCAGAAGGTGTCTATTGATTTTATGAAACGGCCTTCTGTTCCACACAGAGAATTTTGAATACACATAGAAAACTAATACAGCACACCCCCTCATCATATTTTATTGTCCTACGTATAATACACTGCCATAAGTCAATTTCTTTTTGTGTGTATTTAGGTGCTGTTCCTCAGGTGTTTCTCACAGCACCCCCTGGCACGGTGCAGATCCCCGTTTCAGCGGTGCAGCTACATCCAGTACGGCAAGATCTCCAATTTACAAGTGAAACTCTTAATATTCTTTCTGCTACAGCATGCCACTGAGTGAACTAACCCACTGCAGAGGAGGAGGAGGAGGCTGTTTGTTTGCCTGAACTCTCCCTTTGCTGATGTTCAGACCTTTCAGGAGCACTGCATGCACTAGCACCATGTTTTTTAAAATCGCTCTTATTTTTTTTCAACAAGGCTTTCAGAAGTTTGAACAGAACTGGAAGAACGTCGAATAAATTATAAAAGTGTCCGTCTACATTTTTTAGGTTTCCATGCAGAACGCATATGAAGAGTTTTATTTATAAATCAGCAAATAATAGTTTCTAAACACAGAGACATGACACTGACCCATGGCCACACAGTTTACACATCTAAAATATTTCAAAAGAAAGTTATAATAATAATAATAAAAACAAGCATTTTATATTCATTGTCAGCTGTTTCATGTTGTTCACTATTGCAAAACCAGTCAGTTATGTCCCTTAGCTGTGGCTGTAGTTCAGCCATAAGTTATTCATGGCCTCTAACAGATCAGTAATATAAATATTGTGAAAATACAGGCAGCAAGTTGTCTCTACCAGTCTAGCTGCACTATGATTATTAGATTTAGAGGTCAATGGTCAGAAAGCAAAAGACTTTAATAAATGTTTCCTGGTCATACATTTGGATTTGTAATACATTGCAACATAGCACGTGTTTACTGGTGCTGTAGTACAGAAATGTATATCAGGTGGCATGCTGTGAGCTGAAATACAAGCTGTTAATCAGCCTGCCTAATTTACATGTTCTAATATTCCACTGTTCACAGATGGTGATTGGCCAGCAGTCCAGCGGCAGTAACAGTAATCTGACTGAGCTTCAGGTGGTCAGTATGGACACCACGCAGAGCACCAAGAGTGATTGACAGTGCCGCTAATCGACGGCCTGCCAGAGACTTACATCGCTATTTATTGATGCCTTGTTCCATTTCGAATCATTTCATTCATTTTTATGCCATCCAAGTGTGCGGTTGTACAGTTTGTACTGTAAACGTATGTCCTGAACTCTTAAAGACACTGATGAATTGAGATAAAGTAAGTCTTCTCAATTCCAGTGTGTCTTGAAATTTTTAGGACTCTTCCGACATGCGTTTTTTGCATGTTATTTGTATGCGTGGGAAAGCACGAGTGTTCAATTCGTCAAAGGGAAATGAAAAACAGTGTTACTCAACTGTTGCACACACTGCAGCCTCTCACTTTGGCCAAAGATGAATTATTTTGTCAGTATTTCTGTGTGGATCTATTTGTGTGTGCACGCTTGAATAGGGAAAAGTTGTGGAGGTGTAAGCTATATCGGGTAAGAAAGCAATCTCAAGTAAGAATGATATTAATAGGTGGTGGCTTTGAATAAAATTAAACCAGAGCTGTACATATATTTTTTTCTATTATTTTAGCGATAGTGCAATGGCATGTGCTGTAGTTTTGTGTGTGGGTTTTTTTTGTTTTGTATTTTACGTATACAAAAGTATTAACTGATTGTAAATTTATGTAATATACATATATTTTATCGATTACATGATCATGGAGAAAGAGTGCTTTTTTTTTTTTTTTTTTTTTGGCAAGGTTGTTTGTAACAAAAAGAGGATTAAAAAAACCCTCATGATTTCATAATTTTTACTGTATTCTCTAGTTATAATCTGTTATGCATTGGCCAGCTGTCTTTGTGCTGTAGTACTGTTACCAAAGGCTGTAGCAGAGTCGCTGGGGAAAAAAAAGGTAATTAATGGCTTATGAAAATTTTTCACCCCAATATCTCTTTGTAGTGGTTCAGCCTGGAACTGAAATGGACCTCTTATGACCCTTTGTCATGAATGTACTGATCGCTGACATGGTGGTCACAGACTTTTTAAATTTCCCAATTATACTCCCACCAGCTAGCTCACACAGCAGGGGATGAGATTGAAGACCTTGCTTTCTCTGAGACATGTACAGCCAGCCAATGAGTCTTTTTAAACCGCTCCTTATTCTGCATCACAGGGTAGCATACTATGTTTGGGAGAAAGCACCAACTGCCATTTTCTCTTACAGAAGTTCTCAGGCCCCTAGTTGGTTAAAGTTGCTTAGATTGATAAGTGAGAAAATAAGCAGGTTAAAAAGAAATCATGATTTATGATGTCCACTCACTACTTCAGTTTATTTCAGTTCTTGGTTGTAATGCTAAAAAAATGTGGAAAGGTTTGAGGGATAAGGGGAAAATGCTAAGATAAGGAACTTTAAGTGTTAACTGTTAACACTTCTCAACTGAGAAGGTGAGATTAAGTAGAGGATATGAAATGGGACTTTCCAGTTGTTTCCTCTGTATGAAGAAAAGAAAAAAAAAAAAAAAGAAAAAACTTGGTATGAAGGTATATTTTTAATAACACTAAAGCCTTTGAAAACTAGCATCAAACTGTTTGTCAGAGCTTCAGATGACTGTCAAATGACCGTGTAATGAGAACAACCTGAACTTTTCATACTGAAGTCACTGTTTATGCTTAAGGGCTCAGTCGACTGTTAATCTGTCAGACAGTGAATTCATAATGCAAGTGGATTTATCTCTTTATTTTAATCAGCCTACCAAGATAAAACCTGCTACAATCACAGCTTCACTTCTTTTTAATCAAATCCAGTTGCATTTTAGCCCTTGGTTCAGTGTGAGGTTTTTACTGGTTTAATAGCTTAGCCAGCGTCCCCCCTCCTTTCAGACACTCTGACTTCTCATTTTACCAAATGACAAAGTATGATCATGCTGCAGCTCACACACGTTGCCCTTATGCCTTTTTGTAGAAATGCTGTATTTTGGAATAGTATTGTATATGTTTATTTATATCTACTGTTTTTTATTTTTGTGGGAATGGCTTTCTGTTCTCGGTTGATGCGGCTTTCACTGTTTTGTATTCAGTGCCCAGTTTAGCATTTGGCGCCATGGAGTTGTGCAAGGTTCTCTACCAGCCAAACACTGTTTCCCTCTACACTCTGTTTTCTCCTATAGAAAATGTGAAATCCTTCACTGAAATCTTAGTTTGATACATTTTAGAGTTTTGTTTGATAGTTATGAAGTGGTGTGAGAAAAAGAATGAACACTGGTTCCTTTCTTGTTAAAATTTTAAGGTTGTTGCTTGCCTTTTTTTTCCATTTATTTTTCCTCTTCTTTTTTGGGAATCTTCATGTAACAGCAAGTGTACAGAGTTTTGTAATAAAAAAAAATCTATTGATCTGATCCTCTCTCTTTGTTTGTAGAGTAATGAACATGCAGTCCAACATTGTGATTATATTTTGCAAATTGTCTTTATTTTTCTAAAGAAGAATTATCTGACTTAGAGATTGGATTAATAGTTGATGAAGAGCAACAGAATCCTGTTTTATTTGCAAAAAAAAAAAATATTGGAACATGTGGCTGGGGTTTTGTTCTGTGGCTCTGAATCCTTTTTTCCTCCCATAGACAGCTCTCTGGTCTTTGTTGCTTTATATTGTGTTTTTTTTTTTTTTTTTTTTTTTTTTTTTAATTATTATTATAATACAACAAATTAAGTCTAGAGGTGAAAATTAGGACACAAACTAATTTGAAATTTGTTTTGTATTAGGGCTGTCATTTTAACGATACTATTTTTAATGTGCAATTAATGCAGTGCACATTTGTTTGACTTTTTATTAAAATATAAATAAATATAAAAGAGGTGAAAGTTAAACCTTTAGCACAATACATGTTTATTCACAACGTCTATTCTTTGCTCGTATATAATAAAAATAATTTCTTTTTTTTTTTTTTTTTAAATCAGTACACATGATTGTATTGATGTGCCAAATTTTAAATCAAGCACCAAAATCCCCCATGAAGCACACAATTAACCCTCTGGGGTCAACAAACACGCCGGAGAGTTTTCTGCCATTTTTCCCCTCAAACAAATCTTTTTTTTTTTGATCATACAGATAAAAGCAATACATCATTTGAATCTGTAAAGGGTCTACTTTTATTTGTGTGCACTTAACAAAACGCTGTGCTTTTGAAAAATAAAGAAAGCAGACAGGTGGCGCTCTCTGCTCATCTTTCAAATCAGAGACACAAATAAAGCAACCTAAATCTCAGTGAATACTTACCCTCACAGACATGTGTGTATAAAAAAGTTTAGCGTGGCTTCTTTTAAATAAAAAAATTCACATTGAAAAATCAAATGTTCTCAGATTATTTAATCCGTATGAAAGTTAGTTTCTCTGGTATCAGATCATCTTCATGCTCTATGTTGAGTTTGGTTTCACTAATAATAAACATACATTTGCATATATTGCCATGCCTGTGCTGATTAAAGTATTATAAACTTTAAAAGTATTAATTTAAGGTACATTTAGCACAGATAAAATTGTGTGATTAAGTTAATCACAAATAAATGGGATTAACTGCTACTTTTTTACTTGTTTGTCAAAGCCCATATGTCTTTGTACTTTTTACGCAAGTTAAAGTAGTCAGTAATTTAACTTTTACAAGAGTCTTTTAAAACAGGAGTATCTGTACTTCTACTTAAGGATGTGTGCAAATAGTCTGCAGTAAGTTGGTAAACAATAAAACATATAATGTCGATTTTTAATAATGTTATTGATAACAGAGATGTGTTATCCAGGCACTTATGCAATGCCCATTTTTATGTCATTCAACTTGTGTTGTGGCACATGACTTTTCCCATGGTCCCCCCTGACTGGTTCTTGGTCACCCCCTGTGCCCTTACAGGTTACGTATAGATTTGTGTCAATATGTTTGTCAAGTTGGTACTGCAACGTCAATATTATATTTAGACTATTCCACAGACAACAACAAAAAAAGCCTGTATTTGGTACTTAGACCTTAAGTTTGACAACTTTGTTCAAATTCCTACTTCTTAACCCAACTGTTTCTTTTTTTTTATATTTTATTTTTATTTTATATAATGATGATAATGAGTGGTTGTATAAATAATAATAACCCTCTCCAGTACTCGCTTTTCCCCTCAACAGGTTTAATAACAAACTTTGGAGATATTAGAAAGTGACTGGTTCTTGGTCTGTATTTTGAGCTACAGTTGACAAGCGCGTGCCACATCATTTCAAACTTTAATTTTGAAAGGGTCGTTTCCGGTTGTTTAAAAGCCCGGCGTTTCCCATATCCGCTCAGTGAGTCCTGTGGCTGGAGAGCGGCTCGGTGTTCACAGGGGCTGCAGACTTGCATCACAAATGGCTAAAAGTGACGGCAGCTCGTATTTCCGGAGGGCCAGTCTGTTCTGGATAGTAACTGTAACTCTGTCCATGTCCTACTACACAGTGAGTTGCATTTTATCACCGGAAATAGAAGCTAAAAGCCCCTGAAAGAAACTTTTCATTCATCTCTGTGCAGTTTTCTTTCTCCTGGGATTGCTTTCTATTTCTGTTTATTACAGTAGTAAGTAGTGTGATGGAAACCGCTGGTCCTGATAGTGTGATGCTGAACAGTTGTTGAAATTGGAAGTTTGTGTTGTTTGTGTGAAGTGTGTATTGTATTGTGGACGTTGTCTGGAGTAAAGGTGAAGAATTTCATCACATTTGAGATAAAGAGTGAACGGGTGTGTGAAGGACAAAGTGCATCTGTCCAGGCTCATGGTCCTGCATTATTCATGTGTGTAAGGTATATAAAGTTACTCTACCAGTGTAAACACAATGCCTGAATGGCAGCTTTAGTCAAATAATAGGCAGGTCAGTGGATGAATAGTGGTTTTGGTGTGTGTGTGTGTGTGTGTGTGTGTGTGTGTGTGTGTGTGTGTGTGTGTGTGTGTGTGTGTGTGTGTGTGTGTGTGTTGGGGTTGAGTGATGGAGCTTATAAAGTGCCTTTCCCTCTTTCACTGGGGGGAAAAAATCCTATCACCTGTTTAATACTTGTTTGTGTCTAAACTGCACAGACTCAAAACTTCCCTCCAAACACTTGAATCCCTAAAGACAGAACATACCATAATTGTCAGCCATCTATTTAAGGTGGACTCCCTAAACTACAGAGACAAAACTATAACATTTTTCTTTCTGCTGGATACCAAGCCATATTGGACTATATGACATTAAACAGGCAGATACTGTTGCTCAGAAAACCCTCATTATGGGAGACAGAGACTGTAAAATCCCACCATCAAACCTCAAATCAATAATAAACTAATAATGCGAATGGGAACAGTCGTCCCCCCCCGAGATCACAAATGCAGAACAAACATTTAACAGATCTAAATGGACTGCAATACAACAGCACAAGACAGCAATTTTATCCAGAAAGTACGTATGTAGAAGAAAACGCTGGAATTCTTATAAAATGTTCTTTCGGCTTCTCCCGTTAGGGGACGCCACAGCAGATCATCCGAATATTTGATTTGGTACATGTTTTTACGCTGGATGCCCTTCCTAACGCAACCCTCCCCATTTATCCGGGCTTGGGACCGGCACCAAGGCTTGTGCAACCCTAATGGCTGGGGTTGGTTCCCTGACCGGGGATCGAACCCGGGCCACAGTGGTGAGAGCGGCGCATCCTAACCACTAGACCACCAGGGAACCTTATAAAGTATTAAAATGAAGGACTCCATATAACTGCTGAGTTTTGCCACAGTTGAAACACTGTAAGCCTCTATCTGTATTGTCCCATTCTAAATGATTATTGAATGTGAGAATTAATACTGTACGGTCGATATATCTGTCAGCACACAGCTGTAACAGCAAACAAAATGGACAATTTAGATTATTTCAAGTCATCATTCATTATTTCAGAAAATTCAACGATTACATTTTTTGATACATGTCCTCTGGCTTTTCTGTCTTGTCACTGCAGTTACTCCCCACCAGCCAACTTCAATTCATTAAACTTCAGTCAGTTATTGATTATATTTTGGTCAAAGGTACATTGAACTGTGGGAGAGTCCACAGCCTGTGGTAAACCTTTGCAAATATTAAACCATTTTCTGTTTTGTTGATATAATTATATTGCAAGTTCGCAAAATAGAAAGTTAAATAATGTTTGATGTATCATTTACTATAACTTTTATATTTATAGTTTTTAATGTCTATTATGTGGCTTGCCTTATAAACTGAAATGGCCTAGCCTAAAGATATTAAAGCAGTAGTTTGTCATTATGTTTAATTTGCCCGAAATAGTGATAGCAGGCAACATTTTAAGAAAACAGCAAAGTGTAGCTTTAGATATAAACCAGCAGTAATGGCTGGCCATGTTAGATGTATGGGGTAAAATTTTAAGGTTGAGCAATGCATTATATCACAAGGTCTCATTGAGATAATAATAAGCAGAGATGGCGACAGTGCACACATCATTTACTTTAGTGAGAGTACATATACTCATGTTTTAAAATACTCTGGTAAGTTAAAGTATTGACTATACTTTTTCTCTCAAGGTAAAGTAAAGAAGTTTGGGTTCTGACAGCTACTTCAGTAAAAAGTAGACATTACTACTACCTGTTTTAGTGTCTTGCTGGTAACTGGACCTCACATCATATTAATATAAAGTAATTTAGAAGATTGGGGTTAACGTGGATGAGACAGAGTGAGTCAGTCATGTAAACATGACTGACTCACTCTGTCTCATCCACGTTAACCCCAAACTTCTTGTTGCCTTCTGCTTATTGTTAGTATCATAAACTAGCCTATGTCTGTGGTGCGTGAGAGCCAGGAAATAATACACTGGTGGTAGGTTAAAAAAGCAGCACAATGACAGGAAATAGATTGATGGGCTGAAAAAATAAGGAAATAAATATTGATCATGTCACCAAACATATTAAATCTAACGAGCCTGGTTTAAAAATGTAAGAAGAAGAAAATGCAGATATTAGTGTAAAAAACGTAACTTTCCACCTCTGATAATAAGGATTGGATTGAATAAGGAGTGGGACCTTTGCACACAAATGCAAGGAATTTTCTCTTTTCCCCCAAGTATTTCAAGTTTGTAACGCTTCACTGGCTCCTTGCCGTGTTTCCTCTGAATACCAAACATGGTAAACAAGTTGTAGCACTTTCAGTCAACACTAAACCATTGCTTTTGTGTTTATATACTGTAGAATAGAATAGTCTTTATTTGCCACATATACATTACAGCATAGTGAAATTCGTTTCTTCGTATATGCCAGCTTGTTCAGAAGCTGGGGTCAGAGTGCAGGGTCAGCCATGATACAGCACCGCTGGAGCACAGAGGGTTAAGGGCCTTTCTCAAGTGCCCAAAAGCAGCAGCTTGGTGATACCAGGGCTTGAGCCCCTGCCCTTCCAATCAGTAGCCTTAACTTTAAACACTGAGCTATCACTTGTCTATGTGTAGCTCTTAAGTTTCGAATATACCATAAATTATTGCTACTTACCTACAAAACCCTAAATGGTTTAGATCCCATGTATCTATCCAGTCTTCTAAAACGCAATGATCCATCATGCTCCTTAAGATCTCAAAACTCTGGACTTCTAGTAGTTCCTAGAATAGCAAAGAGTATTCTCACATTTAGCTCCTAAACTTTGGAATAGTCTTCCTGTCAGTGTTCGGGGCTCAGACACACTCTCCCAGTTTAAGTGCAGATTAAAGACGTATCTTTTTAGCGAGTCCTACAAGTCAAGTCAAGAGGCTTTTATTGTCATTTCTACTATACACAGTGGTACACAGTAAACAGTAAAAACGAGACAGCTTCCTTCGGGACCCTGGTGCTACACTAAACAACAACAAACAAAACAACATAGAGCTACAACACAAGCTACATAAAGTGCATCGAGTGCATCCTAGTGCAGACAGATGACACAAGACAAGACACAAAACCCAATATAGCACCGACCAGTAAACCTACTGTATACTTGATTATACAGTACTGTACGAGCAGACTGTAAAAACTATACAAACTAAAAACTATATCCCAGAAGTGAGTATAAACAGAACAATGTAGTGCAAGAATGCAGCAGCAGTCAAAGTTGCAAAAAACCAGCATGTAAACAGTATAATAGTAATAAATGATAAATGTGCAAAAAAACCAGCATGTAAACAGTATAATACAGTAATAAATGTGCAAAAAACAGCAGTTGAGAGTGTGGTGCAGTCGAGAATAATAAATAATAAATAAATGAACGGTGGTGGAATGTGTGTTGGAAAGATTTTACAGTTTACTAACACACATTTGAGTGAATGTGTGTGTGTGTCTGTGTAGCAGCTACGCTAATTACTCTCCACTGCTTCTCTTTCTCTACCCATCCTGAGGTTGTGCCAGCTCCAGTCACGTCCCACCTCATAAAGATTGTGGAACTTCAAAGATGTAGCCCGTACCAGCGTCATTTGGATCGCACTTTATGTAAAGTTTGGACATTGGACCTCTTCAAATGTTTAAAGGCTCTGGCATAAAGAAGCTGGTGTTGGATCTATGATGATCTCAAAATTTGAGCTATTTTATCAGTTGCTCAGTAGCTCCTGGTTCCAAAAGTCAACTGACTGTATAAGACTGTAGAAAGGACATTACTTACAATCACACACTAAGGTGCTCATGGTGGTTCTCAGTGTTTTGTATTGTTTTACGATTTATAATTACACTCTTGATGTCACCCAAATGAGGATGGGTTTCCCTTTTGAGTCTGGCTCCTCTCAAGGTTTCTTCCTCATAAAGGGAGCTTTTTCTTGCCACAGTCGCTGCTGCTCATCAGGGAATTTTTGTGAAGCTGCTTTGAGACAATGTCCATTGTGAAAAGCGCTATAGAAATAAACTCGATCTTAAACTTTTACACTGATTAGACATGCTACTTTTTTTAAATTACTCCTTTTGAAAAAGTTAATAATCCACCTTGTGTCCAGTCAATACGCCTGCAAATGTATTTCACATCCTAATCATTACTGGTGATGATGCAAAAAAAAAAAAAAAATCTGCCCAAATGTACTTCAGATGTACAGGTGTTTCAGAATATATAATCTGTATATATAAAACTGTCATATATAGGCACAATAATAGCTGTAGGATTTGGCCCTAGCATTGTTTTTCATATCGTTTGAATGTGAGAACACAGTTTAAACACTCTAGGGCCGAATCCTTTCTACTGCAGACTGATGGAGGGATGGATGGAGGGAGGGAGGGATGGATGGAGGGAGGGAGGGAGGGAGGGAGGGGAAAATAAATGTATATATTAGCATTATGATTATACACAGAGTATAAGAGAATCACATTTTGTGTTTTTCAGTGGGCCGTGTTCTGGCCACAGAAACTCCCTTATGACACACTGGGTCCACTTGGTGCTTTCACAAAGTACCTGGTCAAGGAATATCACAGTTTCATGTACAAGGGGTGAGTCTCTGTACATGTGGTGTTCTTTATAAGACCCTCTGCCTGTGACAGCTCTGGTTTATGTGTTGGGTGTGTTTCAGATGGTGGCTTGCTTGGGCGGTCCATTTGTGTGAAGCTCTGGTGGCACTAAAAGTTTGCAGGTAAGCAGTGCATGAAAATATGATAGAAATGGGAAAAAGCATTTTGGTTTCGGTGGATCCTTAGCAAGCAATGAATAAAACACAATGAGGTTATGCAGTTATAGGAAAATAACTAAACTAACAATGAGGTGGCATGAAAAACCACATGTACCAAAGTGTTATTTCCCTCTTTACCCCATGTTAACTGTTACTATACCGGTGATAATGTATTAGAATGAGCATATGAGAATTTGAAGCTTTAAAAAACCGGCAGATTTGTTTTAAGAGCCACTACTATAGAAAATCAAGCAACTTCTGGCCAATTTGATTTGCAAATTAAACAGTGCTGTGGTATAATGTGTCTTAACAGATATTAGTCTGATTTAGTGGATTTTAAGAAGCATATGTATGTTTGACTCAATTAAAATATGTATTTTTTTCTTCTTTACCTACATTTACCATAATCATTTTAAAAATCGTTATATGTAGTATAAATATAAATAGTGATTGTAGTGCCTGAAACCTGTGCACATACACCGGCGATTAGTATTATACATCACTGGCCAGTTTAATAGGAACTCATGTATACCTGCTCATTCAGGTAGTTATCCACTTCAGCCTGTCATGTGGCACCAGCATGGTGCATAATGTTAATCAGATACTAATCAAGAGCAGAACAGACTACAGTAGATTCCACTCTGCTCAGCCAAAAACAAAAACCAGAGGCTACAGTGTGTACAGTTTTACCAAAATTGGATAGCTAAAGTTTAAAAAAAAATCACAAATTTGCTGCTTTTTTACATTTTTGTTTTAGTGCCATTTTGACTAAACTCTTGGGACTAGTATATAAAATCCCTGAAGATCAGCAGGTTTCTGAACTACTCAGATCTGCCCATCTGGCACATATAACCATGCCACTGGGGTCACATTTTTCCCTGATGTGTGGAATGAAGATTAGCTGAGGTTCTTGACCTGTATCTGCCTGATTTTTGCATTACAATGCTGCCACATGACTGGCTGATGTTCCTTTCTTCCTTTTTTAAATGGACAGGGAGGGTGTTTTGCTAATAATTAAAAAAATTTTTTTTTAACTATTGTATAGTAGGTAAAATATTATAATGCTATAAACGAAAAACTATATATATTTTAAAGATAATAGTGTATGTATCCACACTGAATGGGAAATTCAAAAACTGTAGTAGTAATACTTTTTCATCGCTTGCCACACGGGGGCAGTAGACTGTCATAAAATCTTGTGCCGTTACATCACTTTATGCATGACTGTAACTCAACCATTGCTTTCGCTGTCTGTCTTGATCTCTGCAGTGATAAAGGCATCGACAGTCCATCAACACGGCTCCTGTGGTTTGTTCAGACACTTTTGTTTGGCTTTGCATCTCTGGCTTTGCTCCTCAAATACAAGGCAGGCGGTCGCGCCAAACGGCACTGAGCAGCTGCATCCTATTTTCCAATGGATTAATCAGGAGTAGAGCCTTCTAATCAAAGCCAAATATATGGCGCATAATTCAAAAACAGGATTATTCTGATAAACCTGATATGACCGTGAGATTTATGGGCAGTAACATATCTTACAGCAACTTTATGCAGCCACCAACATTCCTTAGAGGAATAAAGTTTTTATAAATAGAAGACTTTCATAATAACCACCATAAATCAGCTGGAATTGTTAGCTTTACTGTAGAGGTTTTAGATTTTAATTTTAAGATTGTAAGATGAAAATTGTTGTTCTGTACAATGATCATGACTTGGAGTTCAAGCTCTCATTGGGTGGGAGTTTTATCATTTCAGTTCGGCAGTTAGCAATTTCACAGAGACATGATTCACAGACTATAAACTATGCCTTCACCCACACAGATTATTGGTGCTGTCACAGATTGGAGAGCAGGCCACCTGAATGGACAATGGACATTTCAAACATTGGGATAAATTTGGCAAACATGAGTAGGAAGTTGTTTTAAAGTTGTTCTAAACAAAAATTGTACTCAAATGGTTTTATCCGACAAGCTTGAACACAAACAACGTCAAAAGACTTTATCCGATTTAATATAATTTAACTAAAGATCAACTACTCCTTTATTTATGTTAATAATTAGATAAATAATACAGCGATCAATATTTAAGTATTATTTGTCGAAGGAGGTTACAGCTGTTTTGATAAGCAACTCCTTCCTGTGATTACTCTGTAATGCAGGTCAGTTTCCTCTAAGAAGTCCAATATTAAACTGGCTGCAGCTGGTCATATGCGGAGAGTTTTCCCAAATGCCCTCAATTACACATAGGTTGTACTTGTGCCACCTTGGAAATGCATTCTTATTCCAGACATCATTCCAGATGACAGTTAGTTTAAACGCTACAGCAAACAAAAGATACCACACAAACTATCTGGTGCATTTTTCACAATTGATTTCCTGCTGAACCCGAGTCACGTAGTCCAGCTACATCACAACTGAACACAAGTCTGACATCCGCTATTAATCACAGCATTGAAGCTGGACTGAAGCAACAGCTTACAGGTTTTACTGAAGCATGATTTTTAAAGCTTTCCTTACAATTAAGAAGAATTGAAATGTTAAATATGATGAAATGAAGAATGTATTATTTAAATTATATATGAATATATTTTAGAATTAATGCTGCGGATTTGACTAAGATGATGTGATTTTTTTTTTTTTTTTTGTTTGTTTTTGTTTTTTTTAATAAAGACTTGGCATTCCAATATTTTACGACTTTTGTCATAAGCTATAAACTTTCTCGAAAATATGTTACACATAGCGATCCAAAGCCTGACATTTCCTTGTGCGATAAAAGCACAAGGTTTTAGACATCTTTAGGCTGACTGACTGTTCTCATCCATTAAAATGGTTTCAAACCCAGAATCCATTATTGGCAAAAATTCTTTTTTTTCCAGACCTCCAGGTCACAGGTGACTGACAAATCTGGGCTTGAACATAATTCTTAGGGAAGTGGTCGTTCAGTGGGTAAAATGTAGGATTTCTGATCAGAAGGTTCAGGATACCAGTTCAAATCCCAGCACCACCAAGCTGCTACTGCTGGGCTCTTGAGCCAGGCCCTCACCCCTAAACTGCCCAGTTTGATAAATGTGATTGTAAGTATTTCTGGGTGATGGTGTCAATTGCTGTTAATGTACAATTTTAAGGTTCAAAATATGATGTGCATACAAACTGGTCTCCTGTTTTACGATTTATTTAGTGGAAATATATCAATTCATAACAAAAAACAACTACTACTTCTTTCGAGTCGCCACAGTGGATCATCCGTCTCCATCCCCCTGTCCTCTACATCTGCCTCTTTCAACTCAACTACCTGCATGTCTTCCCTCACCTAAAATGTATAATCAGACTTAAGAAATTGAAAGCATTTGGCAGCTGTTTTTACTTTCTTTGCAGAATTAAAGTGGAGAGCTTCAGCTTTGATTTATTAAACATTAAAAGACCTTAAAACCACACTGACTGCATTTGATTCATCACTAAGCTTAACCTTGTTCTTTTTTCTGCAAGATTGAGAACCTTAATTCCTCTGTGCTTCAGCCATGCTACAACCACCTTCTTGAACAATAACAAAAGAAGCTTTTGTTGCACATATTTCTAAGCAACATTAAGACTTATTTTTGACGTCAGTTGGTATTTCACAAGAGAAAAGCAAATGACCTTTTGTAGAATCGCACAAATGCATGCATATTTTGTGCACTTTCTTATCCAGCACAGCTAAGCCCAGCACATTTATATTGCAGAGCAGGACCAAGATAATAGCTCTATTACTATAAATCTTCAATTCTGAGAAAACTACAGTGGCCAGTCTGTCCATCTATTTCAGGGGATGTCATATCCTGCATTTGGTTGTGGGTCTATGGGACAGAATGACCTTAACTAATGGACTTAAAAGATTAGGTTGCACTAATCACCCCTCACTCCAAGCACTCTCTCCAGTCTTTACTCAAGAGAATGACGTCCACGCTGCACCAATTTGGTTCCACTATCCATCTCAACACACATCTCCCTCTGCAGCAGATCTTAACATGGATAATAATATTTATGTGATGTGGCTGAGATGTGTTTAGCATTTTGAAGGATGGTTGGAAGAGTGAATGACAGCTGATGCTGGTTGGCGGCGTGTCATTCACTCTGCATATCACACAGTATTAAAAGGTCATTATGGAGTGAGTTGCAGTCATGAGACTTATACACAGACGACTAGAAGTAGTAATATATTCCCTCTCTCTATCCAAGTGTTCATAATATAGATCCATTCACTGTCTACATTATCAGGAACATCTATACACGTGCACATTTATGTAGTTACTTCAGCTGAATCCAGTAATCATATTCTTCTAATCTCTAATCAAGCAGGTATTTCAGCCTGCACACCCTTCACACAGTCTTTTTTTTTTTCACCAGTCTGTCTATGATCTGAAAACTGTTGTGTTTGAATTTCCCAGGAAATCATTCTTCATTCTGATGTCTGATGTTTAATTAACTCTTATGAGTCCTTATATAACAATAAGTGGGTATTGATTGATAAACACCACACAGATACAAGAGCACAGAGTTAACACAAATATAATCTATGGTCATCTACATTTTTTATACATTTGCAGAATAGTAAAGTCTTTGCCCCTTATTCATTATACTTAGAGCAAAATTAATAAATGCCACTTGGAGGATTTCTCAAAACTGGTGCCACAGCCTATTGGTGGTGCTTCTCTATCTGTGTAACCTAACTAGAAAAAAACAAGACGGGCACCACGGTTGTGTGTGCCATACGTCATGCTATTTCACCTGCCACCTCTCTGCATCACCTGTATAGATCTGCTAGTCCCTTTTACTCCATTAACTGCAGCATGGTTCTTAACATCTCTGAATTTGAACAGAGCAAGTCTGTCTACACGCCTATAAATAACCTTGCCATCTTCATCCTGAGAGTTCTGGCTGAAATAAAGCTTACTCAAACATAACTAGAAACATTGCTGCCAAAAAAAAAATTGCTTTACATTAACATTGACCTCATGGATATGTATGTATCTGATGTTTGTCCTGTGTGTGTTTATGTATTCCTTTGTTGTGTCTGTTTGTTCCATGTTTGTGTTTTGTCTATAGATAAATAGATCACTTTAATCATCCCAGAGAGAAATGTAAGTAAGAACTAGTGATTGAGTTTGCAAAAGCTAGTCATGATGTGTGCACACGTTCACACGAAAACACAGATGGTCAGTACAGCAGTCATTAGGATAAGTTCACTGATCCAGCCAGTGCAGTGTGGGGTAGATATCAGACAATGTCCTGTGTAGATGGCAGTTCTGACTCTTATCCTTCAGCTCCACAACACACTCCACCTGTTCAAACACACACAGCACAGACTTGGCCTACAGGAAAAAACCTTTCTGGTTAAGCAACCCTGTGTTAATAGGATGTGATTGTGCTGTTTACTGACTGCTTAAGCATGTACAAACAGCATGGGTGACGTCTTAAAGACTCTATTATGCAATGCATGGAAATAAGGCAGGGATAGACTGTTGACACAGGAAACGATTTCTCACCTGTACTTTGAAGAGATCTACCCTATCACTGTACCTCCTGTGGCAAATATCCAACAGCCTGAAGAAACATGTGCAAATGTCAGTGACACATGAAACAAATAGCTAGTCCCTATGAAACAGAACTAGTCAATAACCTTTTCATATTCAGTGCAGCATTTGTGTTGGATTTTCTTATTATTTCACTGATAAAGCAGTAGCATATTTAGCCATAATTCAAGGCTTCATTCATTTTTATCTGTGTTTAACATAAATTGTCCTACTCATACATTACCGGTTACCATAAACTTGGAAGCACACAATTGCACAGGATTTGTTTTTCTACGCTCTAGCATACGAAATAATTTCCCTTTGCTGTAACTAATCTGTTCAAACCTGTTCCCAATCACCATCTTGTCATCATCTTGTAATAATAATTAATTGCTGATGATAAATGATTGCTGTTGACCCCCAGGCCTCTCTTTTTCACTGACCTGACATCTTCCCGAGCCAGTATATTCAGCAGTTTAGCTATGTCTCCTGGCCCATCTTCCAGCTGAGCAGTGAAGCGGCTCACACGGTTGTCTAGCACCAGAGCTCTGTCTATACAATCCCTCACCATGTCCAGCTCCATGTTAGCACAGGCAACTACCACTGCCACTCTGTAACGACACACACACACACACACACACACACACACACACACACACACACACACACACACACAGTAGTCAATAGCTATGACAATAGTTCTGATACTACTTGTCATCTTTCATTTTAAATGTTTCGAAAATGTCCTCATATATTACATATTTTACATATAGTTTTAAAGGCGTTGCTATTAAAATGATGCTGATATTAATCAGTATATTTAGTTTTTATCCAGAATAATGAAATTGCACTGTATTACCCCATTTAGAATTTATTTTAGATATTATTTCTTATGATAGCATTCTAGTGTAGTGTATTAACACTGTAATGTCATCTACAGTGTCAACTCCATTTGGATTACTCCCACTGACTGGCCCTTAAATTAAATTCAATTCAAATGTATTTGTATTGCGCTTTAAACAATGTACATTGTCCCAAAGCAGTTTTTCCAGAGATTAATTGATTATAAAACTTATACCTAATCAGCAAGCTAGTGGCAAGGACAGTGGCAAGAAAATAGCTCATGAGATGGTATGGGGAATAAACTTTGAGAAGATCCAGACTCACAAGGGAAACTTTCTCATCAGGGTGGCACCTAATGTCCATTCATTATGGTTTTCACATTGTTGAGGTGTGCTGTTCAGTGAACTGTTCACTGATGGGTGCTTAAATGCAGAACTGTTCATGCCTATTGTAGTCCTAATCCATTCTAGCAGACTGTATTAATTAAAGTCCAAATCCATCCTCATAGTTAAGTTGCTCAGTAACTTCATGGATCTTATGCTGTTTATGTGAAATTGATTTTAGTGCAGCTTACCTTTTGCCCTTTAGCTCTGGAAGTTGACCAGCCAAAATGGCTGCCAGTCCCATGGCTCCCTCAGTATTTACAATGGTGTGCTCATATTCCTGAATCCTCAGCATGGCCACCAAATTGTCTTTCTCCCTATGGTAAGAACAATCAATCATAATCTTATATATAAGATAAGAGACTTCATAATATTTCAATATATATGTCAATATATCAACATAATATGATATCTTATATATATATATATATATATATATATATATATATATATATATATATATATATATATATATATATATATATGTATTGAATTTGTGCTCCAAGATCATATTTTGTTGTTCTTATCTAAATTAACGTCACCATGAATGCTATCAAGGTAAATTAGGTTAAAAAAACAAGTAAAGAAGTTTAGATTACTAACAGAATGCCCTTTATTTTTTTCTTGGTCTGCTGAAAGCTTTTTCATGTAGCACGTGTGTGTTTCTGCATTGTTTGTGTTTATTCATTCTTTGTAGCTGTAGAAATGTTAAAACAAATGTTTTATGGTTTTAATCAAACTGGGAATGCTGGGCCTCACAGACCATCCCGTAGCAAAGTTGTGTGTTAATGTTTTGGTTGGACAAATTGAACAAAATATATACACATCCACTTGTTGTTATTGCTGATTGATGCCAATCATCTGTAAAATGCCAGCGTGGTCTTGGCACAACTGATTTGCATTTAGTGATCCCAACAAATCTCCATATAATATAAAACCCACAGAGAGCTGAAAGCAGCGAATGCTTAAAAAAAGTAAAAAATTAAATAAAATAAAATACACCAGTAAAGCTTAGTCACTGCAACTCTTCAGCCACCATAGATAAACACTAACCCATCCTCATTCTATACCACAGCATTTATTTTGTTCTAATCTAATAGCTAGACTTTTTTGTTTTCACTCATGGAATGCTTTACCCCCAAGTCAATTATGAAATAAGTTATACTCAGTTTTGTGAATGACTTTGTATCCAGCTTGATGAAGCCCATTGTGTGAGCCACAGACTATAAATGACAAAACAGCTACATTTATTTTTAATGTTAAATCCAAGTTTACTTAGAGGTGAATCTCAGAATACCTTAATTGGAATACAATGTTTTTAATAACTCAGAATTAGGTGCAATAAAAAAGACATTATACCTGACAGAGATCATTTTATCCACCATTTTCTTGGCCATTAGCAAAGTGTGTGCTCCCAAAGAGTGCTGTGTGAAATCTGTGAAACAAAACAAGAGCTCAGGTCTAAATGTGGAATCTCATCATAATAAGATAATGGTGAAAAGAGAAAGAAAAAAAGATTTAAAGTAAAATATGATTTGCTGGCAAGTGAAAAGCAGAAGGCAGGAGAAAACTCATATACCTCTATAAAGCTTGTTATTTGTGTTGTGGGAGAAATCACTGGCAAAAGAATCTGTTCTGAGGGACTGTAGTAGAAGTGGAAACTCTTCTGGCTCTACACCCTGTCAGAGGGGGGAAAAAACAATATCTCGAATAAGTGATAATTCATCAGTGATAATGGGCTGTATATTTTTCTCCGGGCTTTTTGCCATTTGATTCATGATTCTTTATTGTTCAATAGCTTTAACTATAATTATTAAAAATATACTCTACCAGATGTACCAATTAGTGTCCTCTTTAAACTAATTCGGGCATAAACCATCTGTCATCTATGAATCCTTGACAACATCTAAGAATAAGCTTTAAATGATAAACTTGACTACATTTTTATAGCGATAAAGAACAATGTTGAGAAATACTATGACTGAGATGTGAGGGTTTAGGTGTTTGATGGCAGCTGCAGTCCCAACCAGCACTCCACTCTGTCCCCCAGCAGGCACAATGACTGCGTCCAGCTTGGGCACTTGCTCATGGAGCTCTATGCCTACTGTACCCAAACCTGCCAGGTACACTATACTATCATTCCTGCAAGGTGGAGAGGGAGACAGATGGGTAGGTGGTTGAATCAATGCTTGAATGAACACACACAAAAACTAAGCCAAACTACTAAGTAAAGAATGATAATACACACTTAATGTATAATGTAACACACTTAATGTATATAATGTATTTTTGATTAAAATGTGTGGTACTGAATTAAAAAAACGCTCACTCTTCTAGGCAAAAGTAGCCATTCTCCTTGGCCAGATGGCGAGCATGGTTTTGTGAATCCCGTGCCGTGCTGCCATAGGAGATTACCATGGCCCCATAGTCCCGGTACATGCGCAGCCGTGGAGGAGAAATGTAGGCAGGCATTATTGCAAAGACTGGGATGTTCAGCCCCACTGCATGGTGAGCCACTGCCATGGAGAAATTACAGTCTGTGGCCACAATGACACCTTTCTTCTGCTGGTCCTGCAAAAATGGGCAAATATATATATATTTTATATTGAACAAATTTGC
Organism: Silurus meridionalis; assembly: GCF_014805685.1. Lineage (NCBI taxonomy): Eukaryota > Metazoa > Chordata > Actinopteri > Siluriformes > Siluridae > Silurus > Silurus meridionalis. Next base: position 13,392,001 of record NC_060885.1, on the reverse strand, counting down.
ATAAAGAATTGTGTGTCAGTTTGGTTTAAACCTGAGTGTAATTTAAAGGTTCTTAATTTGTTTTATTAACTTTAGGGATATTCTTGGAGTAAAGGAAAAGGACAAAATCATTTTAACCATGATGACATTTACAAACAAATTGTTGACCCTTCAGGTCCTGGAGTGGGGAGATGGAGGTGCACTGGGTAAAGCTATTAAATTGGTATAAAGAATGCAACTAGTTACATGACAGGTGTAATGATTATTATTATTTTTTAATATTATTTATTTATTTTAACATCCTGTTCAGGGTTGTTGTGGATCCAGTGAATATTCCACAACCTATGGGGCTATTTAAATGTAGCCAATCTATATAGCAATATGTTTATAGACAGATGAAGAAAAATGGAGAATCCAAAGGAAACCTACATGTTATCCATTCTTGAGCTGGGAGCTTTTTGCTTTAAAGTAAACTTATGTAAGGCTTTAAATATTGTCCTTCATAAGTTCCCACTTACTTTTCTCACCTAATTAATATAAACTGATTTACCCAAAATCATTTTATTGAATTTATGCAAATTTCACCTGTTTTAGGGAAGACAGCAGATACAAAACTCCTCTCTCCTTTACTGAACCTGTGTAGTGGAGGTACTCTTTCTTCAGATAAATCTCCATTCCGTAGAGTTTGGATAATCTAGAGTACTAAAAAGCAAAACAGATAACTTGTTTGTTCTGCATCAGAGTTGGATGATAGTTTGTTTATTCAAGACCTCTAAATGTTTTTCATTCTTCCTGAAACTAAGCATGAAGGCAGCAAGTATTTACAGTATGAAAACCAGCAGGACACAACCTCAATCCCAAACAAACCTTCTCACCTCCTCCAAAAAGTTTCAAATGTTTCTAAACGGAAAATATTTTTTTGAAAAACAAACAGGCCATTTATCTTTATATTAGCTGTTTAGACAAAAATTTGAGTCGGGCCAGAATATTGTTTAGAGGTTAAAGAATATCTTGTCAAAATGTTTATACAGAATGTTGCTCATGCGGGTGGCCATTTTTCAAGTCCTGCTAGCAACTGAGATTGGATGACATACTGTGCAGGGGGTCTTCTGAATTCCTGACTGTTGGATATTTAATGCTGCTGCACTGATGTCCTCAAAGACAAGGCACTCAGCAAGAGGTGGCTTGAGTGAAGGCATGTAGTCCTTGTTGATTTTGATGGCGGGTTTAGGAGGTGCCTTTAGTTTTATCTCAGGCACTTCCATCACTTTGGTTATAAAGGGTCTCACGTCTCCATTCAAGTACTCTTCAGCACCAAAGTCTCGGAGACGCTCTGGGCAGATGAGGGTGGATCGATGGGAAAGGACTCCATTGCTGATGATGTCTTTTTGGCATCTGCCTTCATGGAAGGAGCATGACTTTATGCTGCTGCTCAAAGGCTGATCATTATTGCTGAAGAAAGGCAGAAATCTTTGTTAAAGAAAAAAGTACCTCATTTATTTTCCATATCATATTTTTGTTTAATGTAATACATTTAGATGGAAATATAGTGATTTCTTTCTAAACTAAATCAGGAGTGACTAACGATCTATGGAACTGCTGCCAAGAAACATATGTTTAGAGACAAAGATTGAAAAAGACAATTAAACGAAGTGATAGTATGTATTCAACCTATTTTTCCTCAAATTCCATTTTCAGTGTGATACCAGAGATACGATTGTGTGTGTGTGTGTGAGCTGATAACATATACTGATCTGACAATGATATTCTTGTTGTTTTCGAGTCAACTTTAAAGCACCGGCATAAAGACAATGTCTGTCTTTCAGTGTCATAATCATAATCAATGTCATTTGAAAGGTATTACACATTCTTACATTTTTGAATGTAAAGAAATGATCATGATGAATAATGAATTACTGAGTCTTGTTCTGCTGTTACCACCCCAAAAACTTCAGACCAAACAGATTCAATTTCTGTGGTTTAACAGATAACATTACACACTCAAGATACATGAGAGAATTAGATCATCTGATTGAGCATGTCACTTCAATATTGTTCTTAATACAGATATTGTTGGACACTACAGTATGTAATGCAGATTCATTTTCTACACTTTTTCATCCTACAGATGAAAACAGTAATTGATAATCAGAGATGGGATGTAATGAAGTACAAATACTTTGTTACTGTTCTTAAGTAGATTTTTCTGCTATCAGTACTTCACTGTTTATTTTTCAAACAACCTTATGCTTTTATTTTTACAGAAATATCTGTACTTTCTACTTCTTACATTTTTAAAACAGGCTCATTACTTTAGTTTTAATCTATTTTTTTAATTAATATTTCTTCTAATTGTGTGCCGTTTTCAGCCCATTAACTAGTTCTTGTCATTGCATGACTTTTTCAATCTACCACTGGTGTATGAATTCTGGCTCTCACACACCACAGATGTAGGTTAGTATAGGAAGAAAAAATGAGCAGGCAGAAGGCAACAGGAAGTCTGGGGTTAACTTTGATGAGACAGAGGGAGTCAGTGATGTAATCATGACTGAGAACAGAGACATTCCTGATCACCTGATCATCATCATCATCATCTTCACTCTGCTTGTGTTCTATATGGTGGTTGTTCAGCCTGGATACATTCATTAGGTAACACAATTTTAAATTATTTTGTGTCAATGTAATTAATATGATGTGAGGTCCAGTTACCAGGGTGCCACTAAAACAGGTAGTAGTAATGTCTACTTTTTACTTACATACATGTACTTCTTTACTTTAGTGTAGTCAGTACTTCAACTTTTTAAAGTCTTATTAAAACATGAGTATCTGCACTTCTTTTTAAGTAAAAGCTGTGTGTACTGTTGCCATCTCTGCAGATAATCTACTAAATGCTGGATTACCAAAAACATACAAAAAAGTGAGGATCTAAGGGTCACATTATGCAGAGCAGTAGATTACATTGTGCTGCACATTAAATATGAAAATAAGGAAGAGGCTTCTATGTTTTTAAATGTTAGGGAAGTGTAGGAAGACAAAAACACTACATTGGCAAGAAAACCATATGATTTTGCCTTTGGGATAGTAATTGTTGTCAAGTCCTGACCCTCAGTGTTGGAATGGCATTAGATGAATTTAAGTGTAATATATGTTTTGGATTATATTGAACCTCTATGTAATATACACATAGTATATATGAAAGTAGTAATGCCTGCTATGTGTATAACGAGCGCAGGATGTTTTTAATTGGAAAAGTCAATATGAGCACATGCAGGAAAATCTAGAACTGAGTAAGAACTACAGAGTCTAGTAATGAATTGATATATTGAGAGGAACCTTTCATGTTTGAGGTTCCTTGAGGTTAGAGACTCTCACATACAATACACACAATGTTAGAATCTCTAACCTTGAGGTCAGAGACTCTATAGAAATTTAAGAATGAAATTTCCCACCTGTGCCAGAAGGGGTCGTAGTCCTCAATGTCACGGAATCCCTTGCGTGCTGGTGAGTTCTCCGCCACATAGTTTGTGAAGAAATACTGGGCAGCGAAATTCATTCTGAATTTTGAGTTATTGAGTTATTGAGACAATAACTCCAGCTTTTATCTGGTTTAATCTGTGGGTTGAAAGTACAGATGCAGTAACAGTGTGCTGTTCTACTCACTCTGTTGTACTGCATGACTCTAATGTGCTCACTGAGACTATTTAAGAGGGATTACCTATAGACAAATACCTGCCACTTCCTGGGCTCTGGGTCTCTGCTGGCCAAGCCTTGGACTCTATTCCTGTCTCAGTCCCAGTTTAAACTGAGCCATGACGTGGGATGATCAGATAACTGGATGGATAGAGATTTAACGCTTAAGAATCATTGTTCTCAGGTCTCTCTGTGATGAATGAAAGAGACAATTCCACTTTCCTCTACGATATTGTCTGTCTGTAGTTAACATCTGCAGCAGTGTGTATGTTCTCAGACAGTCCAGGCTTAGACAGGGAATAAGTTCAGCCATTTCATAGTGGAACAAAATAAATTTTGTGGAACAAAATAGAAAACTGTATCAGGAACATTAATACAATGGTGTCCTTAAATTAAATCTAATTGTCAAACAATTTTTTCAGTCTACATTTAAATATTCCCAATTTATTTCACACACAACAAGAAAATATGGTATTTATTTAAACAATAGAAATCACAATCAGTCCTCGCCAAGGGATTGCTTATAAGCATGTTTTGTATTGGAATTTTCTTTATTTACACAAATGAGGCTTAATCTAATTAAATATGCATACAATTGCATTTCTAATAAACCAACTAAACAAAAACAAATAGAATCTTTGTTTTTGTTCAATCAGGCAAAGATTCGTATTAAAAAATATTTTTTATACCAGTATGAAATGCATCACTAATCCAACATTAAAAGTGATTTGAAATTTCTGTGTAATAGTTAAACTTCCGAACAGGGATAGGAATAAACAATAAAACAGGTCGTCTCTGATGAGCAAAGAATAAAAGCTAACCAGTTTAAAGAGCTATCTGATTTGATATATTTCGGAAAATAGATTAATGGAGTAAATCAGAATAATGACTTGTAAACAAAACAAATATTGCTTTTCTTTATCAATGAGTTAGTAGTAGTTAGTTCCACGTGCATAGCTTGCTTGTGCATACTGTATTTCCTGCAATTGTTGGCTTGACTTCAGCTGTTTTTCAATTCTGCTGGTGAAAAAACAGGCTCAGCCCAGCAACCCACTGTACAACCGCACACCCAACCCCTTCCCTCTCTCTCTTTCTTACTAGCCTTAGTGTCTCGCCTTACCCTCCTCCAAAAAGAGAACACATTTGTCCTGCACTCAGTGTTTTCATTAGGAAAAGAGGCGAAGTGTAGAGTGAAAAAGGAAGAGGCGCTACACTGAGCTACCTACTATAGGCCGCAAACATTTTTTGGGTAAGTTCCTCTCCCTGTTTCTCCCCCTCATTTTCACTCCATTACCTTTTCACTCATAAACGTTCTTTGCTAACTCTAGTATATTCTGGTATTGCCTGTGTTTATGATTTTACTGTAACCTGCCTTTCTTCTCTAGCTGGCCTGTGTATTTACTCAGAGCCATGGCCTACCGGTTCATCTGTGTTGCTCTCTTTCTCCTTCTTATTGGTCACATGTTGGCAGGTAAGAGCCGTGACTGGGTGAGAGTGAAAATGTATAAGAGGAGGATGGGGAAGGGTAAACATTTTCATAAGAGACTGCATGAATTTAAAATTAGAATAAGCTAAACAGTCTACACACTTACCTCTTAGTACAAATGATTTAACAGTCTGTGAAGAAGTTCCTGGAAGTTTTAGCAGTAATAGATAAAAAGTTAATGGTAAAGGTTCAAGTAGGCAAATATTGGATGCACAAAATCTATGCGTGCATGTACTGTTTTTACATGACAGAGCATCTGGTTTTGATTTGGCTTGTTCTCTTCTGAATGACAGAGCAGCAAAACCTTGCAAGAGACAAGACATTTCACACATCAGACAAAATCCGTCACTACAGCTATTACAGCACATTTACAGTTAAAGCTCATAATTTGGATTTAATGTAATTTTCTTTGTTATCTGTGACAAGAAACATGTACCATGTAAGATGATAGTGCCTTGAAACTTTCCTGGAGGAGAAATCCAACATAATTGGTCAAATGTGTGTGATCTCATTTCATAAGAATGAGAACAGAAAAAAGTCATAGGCAAATTGAGACGCTCTAGCTCTCACTTACTTTGTCTTTCTGTTTGTATTAATCAAGGAAATATCCCAAGAGGCACAGATAGTTGAGATTTACTAATAAGTTGGAGATTTTTCTTGGTTTTTTCCTTTTTTTTTGGAGCAGCTGTTCAGGCAAAAAGCTACAGAACAAGAACCTCCATATTTTTTTTATAACTACACCCTGAGAGTTTAATTCTGCTTTCTACATTATAAACAGTTGGATTCAAAATCTCTAGTGAAAGAGACCTCTAGTAAAAATGCTTCAGTTTTACATTGAAATGTTATACAAACAATGTTCTTTACAAATTGTATTATCAACAAAAAACATGAGTAAAATTATAAATATTTACATGCATTTCAGAATATCTTGATGAATAATGATCATAATCATGTAGAAAATGAATTTGCATTGCATACTGAACAATACTGAAGTGACATGCGAGATAAGATGATCCAATTCTCTCATGTATCTAGAGTGTACAATGTTATCTGTTAAACCACAGTACCTTGAATCTGTTTGGTCTGAAGGTTTTGGGGTGGTAACAGCATAACAGCACTCAATAATTAATTATTCATCATGATCATAATGTCTGATGATCCATGTTTAAACAAATGATAACAAGGCCAAATATGTGCTTACATTGAAATAATGAGCTTTTTGCAAGAAATAATAAGAAATGAAAACGTTGTTATAAAACTTAGTCTACATTTTTATAACCTCAAGTTTGAGATGTTCTGTTTGAAGATAATTTTACAGATTTTTAGCATTTACAGTATGTCTGGAAAGATGCAAAATTGAATGCCAACAAAATAATACAATTCAAATCTTTTAACAAGAAAAAGAATATAGCAAGTAAATAATCTTTTATTTTGTTTAAAATAACTTATTACTCAAAACACAAATATTTGGTCAATCTGACTATAATGAAGTTATGTTCACTCCCAAAGATGCTATTTTTTGCATTTCATAATCTTAATTAATCTAATTTTAGTTGTAAATAAATAAGATGTAAAGGTAGTAAAAATGTGGTTTTAGACTTTTGTGCCACACTGAATCAGTGATTTTCCTTCAATAAAGCATACAGTATGTGCCCTGTTTCATATGACGAATTCTTTTTTTTTTTTTTTTTTTGATCACATGACTAAGAACACCCAACTACATCCACAACCTTTTTACCATGTCCTTGCTTTAATTGTCTTTCACTGCTTATAAATCACCATTCCAGCCAGAGATAACTGAATCTAATTTATTAGAAAATAATTTATTATTAGAAATATATTAGCAGCACTGTAATCTGAGATATTTGTTTGGCATCGAATCAGTGTTCGTCTTTTCTACTTTAGATGGTTGAATCCAGCAGAGGCAGCAGCTGGTGATGTGAGCATTCTTCTGACCTCATGAGCCTGAGCCACCTGTGTTCATACATTTTCTCATGTCTTAAATACAGGACACGGCTATATTTAATAGTTATGTTTTAATTCTGCTTAATTTGCAAGTCACCTTAGTAGTGGTGGTTGATACTGAGCATAGCGAACTGTTTATCAGCTCAGATCTGTTTAACACAATATCACAATACACAATGTTAAATAGAAAGGGTGCAGAAACCCAAGTTAATTGTATTGTCCAAGCCATAGTATGAATAGCAAGAACAGAAAAACTCAAGATTAAAACAATACCTGCCAGACAGGAAAACAAAGTTTTAGGCAATGCATTAAATTCAAACCTACCCACCTCAACGCTTTTTTTTTCTTAACACAAAAGAGACATGATGTAAAGTGGAATAACATGAGCTATAGATGAAATGTGGTCCAAACATTGTTATGGGTCTAATGGGACAAGAGGTTATATTTACATTTCCTTCAGCCAACTTACGCTGTTAAGAGAGAAAACTGCTCTCATGTGAGTTGTAATTTGTGAGTTGGATTTATGTCATTTTCTTCTCTCAGCGTGTGGAAGGCAGTGTCAGGACTGTAATTCAGTGATGTCATGGAAACACTCAGTGTGGCAGCATGACATCTGGCTCAGCTTGTGTAGCCCTCCTGGTGTGTTTATGAGTGAAAATGCTGTAGCAGGAAACTGTATGCAAACATACAGCTTGCTTTCTTCAATCTTTTTATGTAGCACCAAGATTAATACTTTAAAGTTTCCAAAACAAAGAAATGACTGATATGGAATATTATTAAAGTGCAAATACTGCCATTGTGCCTAATCACCTGCTGCTGTGGAAATAATGCGCATTACCTTTTGTAGTCATTGTTGAATGTTGAGGTCATGAGAGATCATAAGAAAATCTAAAGCGAGACAAGAAAAATGCATTTCCTACCTAATTCTACTAAATTTACAATTTGATCTTTGGCCTTTAGACTTTTATTTTTAGTCTAACCTTTAATGCAGCTTTTTGACTTACCTCGATTTATACATTGATTTATTTGTTTGTTTGTTTGAATAATGTTTTTTCATAAATATTAAAATGTTAATTCACTCATTTTGTTTGTCAATTTTGTCATGGTTATTCTATAATTCACTATTGATGTGGGATACTTTTACAGAGAGATCAAAAGAAATAAATAGAGAAAATGTACTTATTTTGACTCGGATACAGGGTTTTTTTTGTCATGTTTTATTACAGTATTTAAATTCCTAATCAGGTCTGTGACAAAGCTGTGATGAACCACAAGGTTACAACCTGTTACACATTCTCTTAATGTTTTCCTTTTGTGTCTGTCCGATATATAAACACATGAGCTTTTCTATATCTATATATGACATTACCTGCAAGAAAAAGGAAGTCAATAAAATAGGGTTTGTTTGCTTTGAGCAATGATGATGATGATTTGCATTCTGTTTGTGATACAGTTCCTGAGATTGATCCTGAAAGCAGAAAAGATCACACAGCACCCTGCAAGGAAAACAGCAACAGCAACCTTAATGACAGACTGGATGCAGTGGAAAAGGTGATCTGTATACTTCTCTGAATTTCTCTCTTAGTCTCTTAAGTGCAAATTATTAATTAATTATTATATTATATTATATTATATTATATTATATTATATTATATTATATTATATTATATTATATTATGATACAATTATTATGCAGGGTTAATGAATGATCTTTAATAACCCATATTTCTAGCAGAAGAAGATTTTAGATTAATCATTGCTTTTATTGCCTGGTTTACTGTAAATATAAATCACTCTTTTTCTTTAGTTGTTCTGTGCTGATGTTGCCTCTGGCTGACTCATTACGCATAATCTTTCATAAAATTTTTTATCTGGATTTCTGTAAAGCTGCACTTTGAAAATGTTTATTGTTAACAACAATTTACAACCATCACTGAACCCAACTGAACTATTTTCTTTTATAAATAGCAAGAAGTGACAGTAAAGCAGGCTGACATGGCAACTAAACAAACTAGAATTTCCTTTCATATTCTACTTTAGAAATATATAAAAAATATGCAACATTAATTTTGAACATATGCTTAATTTTTACCATATCGGTTTCAATATTTGAGCAAGCATAAAAGAGAATAAAGCATGCCAAATAAAATAAATATTAGATTTTTAGATCTTGTGCTATGAAACAAGTATAAACAATTGGAGACCCTGTCTCCAATAAATGTTGCTGTATACCATCAAGTAGCTCCAGGTAATGGTGAAGACTCTGGTGCTCTCTCTATGTTTCTGTCTTTCTCTCTCTAATGGAATATGAGAGAAGTCACCCTTTTATATTCTTCAGCTTTCTCTCTATCTCCAGTCTTCTGTCCATTCTTTCAACTGATGACTCATCTTTGTTTCTCTCTAGCTCACTTGTCCTTGCCTCTCAACTTGTTAATCTTCTTTTTTTGATTTATGTTGTTGTTTGGTTCACTTTCTCCCATATTTTTGTAATTCTTCAATGCTTTACATCATATGATTTATGTCTCTCTACAGCCTCTTGTTGAAATACATCACTTTCTTTGACCTTGTGTTTAGAATTCTTCTATAAATAAAGTCCACTTCTGCTTCTGTAAATTTCTTCTTTTTGTCTATCTTCACATCTGCGTTTTTATTGTAATTTAAAATCTCTGTGCTCTTCCACATGTGCTGCTCTGAATTTGTCTCCAGCGTGTCGAGGAGACGGTACAAAAGCTGGAGGCTGAGCTCGCTGTGCTGCTCGATACCATCCAGGCCCCTGAATGGAGCTCCTTCCTGAACATTGACACTACTGGACCTGCAGTAGACATACTTGATGAAAGCAATATTCCTTCACAATTCTGAGGTCAAGAAAGACAGAAACTAAAAGGTACAAGACTGAAAGAGCTGTTGACTGTGATCTAAATGATACTCGTTTCAGGTTTACAGGATAATGCTGAAGTATGAAAGAGTGTTTGATATGAATGTTTTGAGGAACTGCTGGTGCAGATGGAGATTAGATTGAGTGTGAACTAATCTGGGTCTGAAGACAATGTAAGACAAAGTAAGAAGAAAGAACCATTATACAAAATATTACATATTTAATATGCAATCCTCTCCAAAAGTATCAGAATGGCAAGGTTTATTGTTTTTTACTATAGGACGAGGTTATTTAAGTTTGACATAAAAAAAAATGAATATGAGATGATGGGTTTCATTCCCTGATATTTGCAGGTAGATGTGTGGAATCCTGTTTGCAAATATGTTTTATTGAAGATTCTTACATTTATTTTAAAAAGTAATATTTGTGTAATATAATAATAATATAATTAATAATAAAGAATTATGTTTATATTTGACTAGAGTCTATTTGTTACTCAACATTTAAAGCACAGGGTCTCACCTTTTTTAATCACAGATTTTTCTTTTCTATCCCTACACTCCAGTGATCAGTCAGTTTGCATGGTACTCATGTAGTACTGCTCTGGACCACAAAGACCAGACTGGCTGTGATTGGCTGGGTAGATTCAGTGCCATTTCCCTCCAGACTCTGCTACTCCAGTCTACAGTATTCTTTCAAGACCAAACTAGAATCCAAGGACTTTCCTTTCTTTCAATGCTCTCACTTCTTCTTTTACAAGCTTTTCCTTCTTGTTTCTTTAATAGAATTTTGAAGTGACCTTGAACATGAGGAGGATGCTTTATGAATAGAAATTATTATAACATACAGAGAATGCATTAACGTATCTAACTGAAGAAAATATTAATCATGTCAGAAGAAAACTAAAGACAAACACATATTTAAGTCAATTTGATTCTTTGATTTCTTATGAACAGTCAGAGCCAGTTCCCTTAAACATTTTATTATTATTTTCAGTATCATTAAAACAAACTATGAGATGCCAAATTTTTTAACAGAGTCTATTGATACATATCATGCCATCCACAATTATTTAGAGACGATGCTTTGTAATAGAGTCGAACATCTTCAGCTGATAACGTAGTCCTAGAGTATGAAAATTGGATGGCAATACAGAGCACTGATGTCACTGGTGAAGATGTCAGCATCATCCTGAAGCTTAAGAGTTCTTTTTTTTTTTCCTTTTAGTGGTAAGCATTACAAAGCAACATAGCTACAACCCTATGCTGCCTTCTCCCAAAACACCCCATTCTAGTTTCTGTAAATAGGGTTCATGCAAAAAAATAAAAATAAAAAATAAAATAATGTTTATGTATGCTATGATATCAGTATAGTAATTAATAACTTACAGTGAATGTCCACTTGAGGCTAACAACAGAATTTATTTTTAATTCCAGAAACATTCCATGTTTTGTTTTTTACTTACCACAATAAATGCTTCTTTACAAATTATTACATTGGTCCTATGCACTACTTTCACACTCCCACACATATACACACACACATGCACACACACACACACACACACACACACACACACACACACACACAGATTACGCAAATTAAACACACACATACTCGCATACCAGAAAGAGACAAATGCAAACATACAGGCACTCATTTTTAGTTAGAAATAGCTATGCAAATGGTACAAAAGCTTTGGCGTTTTTTTTTTTTGTGTGTGTGTTTTTTTGCCTACAAGTTGTGCCTGCACACTTGGAAATCAAAGTCACTGTATGAAGATATAACTTCATACATCTTTTTATTCTATTACAACTATTTCAATTAGATATTTTATTTGTATTTTTGTAAATACTTAAGTTGGATATGCTGCACCCACATAAAACTGTGGAGGAAAGGTCCTGGTCCTAGCTATGTTTTACATTATTATACAACACAAAGTTTTAAACGGTGTTGTATAAGTATGTAGAATGCTACCCAACATGTCAATGCAGCTCGATGGAATTAATTTAAAACAATGGTGTATTTATATACTATTTAATGAAATGCTACTTTAAAGAAAAGCCTCATCCGGCCCACTAGGGGGAGTGCTTCAATGCAGAATGTAGACCCCAATGGGTCACCTAAATTGCTATTTTTAAGAGTATTTATATATTTTTAATTGACAAACAAAATCTTAAACTGGCATCCTATAGAGGTCAATAAAGCTTATTCCCCTGGTGAAGTGAAACTCATCAGTAGGTCCTAAGCAGCAGGAATGGAAGAGCACTAGAGTAGTGAACTGAACACAATGAACGCACACTATGTGTGTGACCTACACTGAACATCAACTCTTTCTGGAACTAACATCTTACATGATAAACACTAACAGTCAGAAGGAGAAACACAGATCAAAGAGCCAATCACTGAACTGAGTGCTGGCCAGAAGCAGCAAGTTTATCAAGACAGAGATACAGAAATAACCAAGCCATTAACATTAACACCTTAACAACTTCTGACATAAGGTTAAGGAAGTCTCTGAAGTTAGATTTTTTTTCAATGTATTTACTTGACATACCATGAACATTTTTTTTCCCCAGACATTCAAGAACATGACAGTTGTAGTCCCATGGTCACTCAAGTCATTTCTGTAAGAGTGACAATTTTAAATCTGGCTCTTTTTTATTTAGTTGCCAAGCAATTAATCCCAGATAGCAGATGATTCCAGGCCAAATGTTGGGTTTAGGCACATTAGAGTCAGATATGACAATGGGAAGTGTGTTGTAATCCAAAAGTGGGTTTGTAAACAGCCACTTTTAAGGTTTTCCTGGCATTTGTCTGAATGGGAAAAAACCCACTGCAATAAACTAGATCTAAAGCTTGTGCAGTGTTTCAGTTTTGGACCAAAAGTGGCCCAAATGCGCTATATCATGCCTGAGATACTGTACGGTGTCATTGTGTTTGAATGTGTGCTGGATGAAAGAGGTATGTGTGTGGGTGGGCACTGGATCATCACTCACTTGCTATCTGGGAATTAGATCTATAGAAATGAACTGAATGCTTAATGACTAGTAAATAGCAGGCCACTTTCAGAGGGAGCAGCTGAAAGAGCAAACATAGCAAGTCTAAAGTTCAGAGTGTTTTTACCTATTCATAATTAATACAGAAACGGCATTCTCATTTGGCCGCCCTTGTCATGGTAACATTCTTACGGCAGAGTCCTACTGCTCTGTGTTGTCTTCATGCGTTCTTGGTGCGGCTTGTTAGTTCTAAAATGTCTACTTTACATCATGCTGTACAGATAATGTTGCATAGAAGATTGAGCTTACTCTAGAGGTCATGTAGAGAAAGAGAAAATGGAGGCCATGTCGTAATGCTCGTATGGGCAGAGCCCAACCGTGCTGAGATGAATGAAACTGGGATGGAGAAAGAGAAGATGTTTTTGGAGCCCTAATGGGGTGCACATTTTTTGTGCCAGGTGCAGTTAGGGCTTTATAGGCATGGTGAGCGCAGTGACACCTAAGAGACCAGCAGGAGGTGCTGTGCCTGTAGATCTATGAGCTGCCTGGAGATGAGCACACCGAGCCGCACATGCTCAGTTTGGAGGTCTCGGGTTCGGGCTCGGTTTCTTCATCCTCTGTCCCACCCTCTGCCTCTTCTCCCTCTCGGTCAGGGTCGCCTTCTCCTTCAACTTCTCCCTCTGCCCCCTCTCCTTCTCCCACCATGCAGCCTTCCTCCTGTCTCCTCTTCAGCCTGACACATCAAACACAAAAGTGCAATTACTGGCTGAACATTACAGTATAGTGTAAAGTGAACAAAGTCCACTTTTGCATGTGCATTTACAAACAAAAAAGTATGAAATATTTTACATACGCTCTGTGACAGAGATATTACATGGAATGGATAAGGAGCCATAAATAATGGGGCAGAGCTAAAAATAGACATAGTAACAAATTGCAGGAGAGAGGGTGTGTTAGCAGAATATGCAGCCTCTACTAAATTATAAACCAGGTATAATTTATAGCAGACACAGTGTCTGCATTGTAGCACACAGATTCTCCTGCCAATAAACAAGTGCTCTATGCTTACTATATATAATATATAATTAAGGGTGGATTTATTTAAAAGAAGTAGGTTCTAAGCTATATAGAGTGGTACTCTCAAATCTTTCAATGGAAAATCTTTTAGGTGTAAATGTGCAAATAGTTACCTTAAAAACAAATGTCGTACTTTTAATTAGCTTATAAAACTACACTACCCAAGTAAAGACCCATACTAATGGTACAGAAATGTACCCTTAAGGTCCAACCTGGTAATAAAGAAAGTTCCAATTCAGTACCTTTTGTTTGAGAATGTGCTTTTGTTTAAACAGAAAGCATAAGAGGAAACAAAAACGCAATCAAGAAGATTATACCTCTGCAAACAAAAGATGCTAAGTGCTGCGGGAAGCTTAATGAATGCATCACACAAGTTTGTTTCTTAACATCAGCCATCTTGAAAAGTATTAAACACACAGTCTCACTTTTCTCGGTTGAAGATCACAAACTCTTGCTGCACGACTTCAAGGCACTCCTGTAGATAGTCATTCTCCTGCAGAAAGCACAAAGCAGACACAGGTCAGCCTGACACACATCAAACCAGCAGCATGTACAAAACCAATCAGCACTTTCCCAGATTACAGCAGCCTCGTTCTCGCTTCACAATGCTCTCTTTACAATGCTTTTGTAGAGTACAGACTGAGACCAGTGTTTAGCTTGTTTTTTGCTTGACGTAGGCTATAAATAACATCTCGTATATCTAAAAGTGCCAGAGGGCTTAACAGCAGTAGTGAAAGCTTCATAATTTAATCATCTAGGTAATCATGGAGGATCATCTGCTCCAGAGGCTGAGAAAGTCTTGCTAGTGAAGCTATCTGTACTCCTACATTAGCTTGCATATCAGGATATACTGGCTACATTTAATAAAATGGAGATCTATTTACTTGATGATAGAGTCTATAAATAGTCAGGACTGTAATATCATTGAGAAGATATGCAGCAATAGGAAAATAGGGCTGCTCATGATAAATTTATTCACAGTCCAGGGATTATGGTAATTTTTTCCCACCTTTTATTTTCCCCTCAATATAGCCACATGCCAATTCCCTTCCCACTGCCAGCTAATACAACAGCTACAATCCAGGGAAGAAGATAGATAACATTTGCTTCCTTCAAGGCTTCCTTTCGTTTAGCACACATGGAGGAAAGCAATACCAACCTTCTTCTGAATATAGTAGCTTTAGGAATAGCTCTAATGCCACTAAGATTTACAGCTGACAGGAAGCATGTAGCACAACCAGTTGGGCTACAGACCACAGTTGGCATTGAAATTGTTGGAATTCAGAATCACAAGCTCCTGATGGTTTTGAAATAAACATTTAGATTCATTTTCAAATGTACATTATTGCCTATAAGAGAAGTTTTTATTGTCAAGCAAATATACAGACATCTAAATTAAACTTTTAATGGAGCGAGTTGATTCAAGAGATGACACTTCAAAAGTACAGCCAGGTCAGAGGTCATGCTAACTCACAGATTGGGAATCCTTGCTGTTGTCTCTTGATCTGTTCTTGGCCAGACGCTTTTTCTTCTTATGTAGCGGACGAGATTCTAAAATCATCTCTTCCAGCTCAAAGGTGGGGTCACAATGCAGGCGCCCTTTCTGTGTTCACCCACACACAACAGACAAACCAGACTGTGATGAAGAATAATAAAAAGCAATTGATTCTTCAAAAACATGAATTTATAAACCTTGAAGTATGAAGATTTAGTCATCTTATTGAGTTTGTGCCCAACTGTGTAGGTAGAGCATAATTTTTTTGTACAGTGTTTGTGTTTATGTCTGGCTATCGTGTGAGCTGTGTACTGTGTGGATGTAATGTGCGGATGTGTTTAATCGGCTCCTACATTTGGAACAAATCCAGCCTCCATCTTCTTCTCGTAGACAGCATCCCAGTTTACATCTGAGAGGTAGGGGGCTGTTTGCATGTGGGCAAGGCTGCAGAATCGATGCTCTGGATTTACTGTCAATAGCTGAAAATAAACACATCAAGCTCAATTTTTTTCTTCTATTTTTCCTGCCTACACAAACACATTGACACACAAAGGTCATACATGGCCAGTCAGAAGCTTTGAATAAACTTTATTTCTTTCTATTGGAAACAAAGATACATTAGATACACAATAAGGCATTAGGGACCCTTCATGACAAGTAAAACAAAGACTTAGGTGGGTCCCCCCACGATTATTTTAGGAACAATATATGAATTACACAACAACTCTGGACCCCCTCATAGTATGGACATGGAGTTAGTGGTGACCCAGAGTGGTGGTGTGTATATTTATTGTAGGGCAAGGTTAAAGTTGGTCTAGGGTTTGGGGTTGCATTGGATTTAGGCTACACTAGGGTTGGAGTTAGTAAAGCATAAATAAAGAATATAAAACACACCAACAATTCAATCAACCAATCAACCAACCAATCATTCACATTTTAATAAAAAAATTTATTGAAATTTGATTGTTTAATAAATTGTTTTTATTGTTTATTTATTGTTACTTCACTTAAAAAATTTCACATCAGCTTACACCGAACTACAAAATCTTGAATGACCTTTCTGCAGTTTTTTTGAGAAAAAAGGGGGTCACTGGATTGAGCTCTGGGTTACTGATCGAAAAGTTAGTATTATAGTTCAAGCCCCAGCCCCGCTAAGCTGCCACTGTTGAGCCCAGTGATGCTAAAAAATGACTGACATGTGCCCTAACCCCAGCTTTCTAACAAGAAATATAGAAGAAAACATTTAACTCTGCTGTAATATATATTTGACAAGTTAAACTTTTTTCTTTCCTCTTTCTATTTGGCCTGATTGAGAGAAAAAACGCAGCTAGCATTCTTAGCGCTATCATTTTCTTTTGTTTAGCCCTTTAAGGAAGATTTAGTCTTTTAAGCTTTAGACTTTAGTGTTTAGCAATATTTTATAGCTCTCTTCACTGTTCTATTAGATAACTCTTGCCATTTCTGCACAGCAGCCATCACACCTAGGAAATTCTAATATCTACCTAGATTTATTCTAGCCTGTATTTATCACACCTAAACAAACATGAATTGTAAAACATTTTATAGCTATGTGTTATCAACATGCTCATTTGTGTGTGTAAATGACTGGAATTACTATTAATGTATTCCTCCAATGTTGGAAAGTAGAAGTAGAATTTCAAGTAGTTTATTATTAGACTGAAATGACTTAAAATATTAATTTTATGAAATATTTTATTAAGTCACTCTCTGACTTTGTCGGACAAGGAAGTTTTGACCAAAGAGGTTTTTAGTTCTTTTCTCACTGTACTTAAATTCATGTTTGTGGTAATTGCATGTCTGCTGCAGACAAAGTGGTTAAGGGTTATGATTAAAAAACACTGGATTAAATGAACAAATGAAATAAATATGTACAATGTTATATCAAGGAAACATGCGCTCTGAACCATCTTCCAAAAAAGTGGCTTTAGAGCTCTTCCATGACATGTCTTCCTTTTGATATGCAAATAACAAACGTCACTTCTTGCCAATTCACAGCCATTCAACTCAATCTGTCACCACTGGCATTAGTCAGACAGTCTTCAGGGCCAATTAGTTTTAAATAAGAGAGCTGGAGTGATAGAGCTGAGAGATAACATGGGCCCATCTGTCTGGGGAGTGATCATAAAAAGCTATTCTGTTATTAACGGGCAGATAGAGTTATAAAAGGATGACAGCTTTCCAGGCTTATCGGGAGATACTTTATTGCACTCAAATCGCTTAGAGACGTGATTCTCAGCCCATCTGATGGGTTGCGCTATGTTATCAGGAAAATCATATCTGAGCAATTTTTGGACATGTTGCTGCTGCTGTATCCTCAGAAGGCTGAGACTGTCTTCACACAGTCCAGACAGAAGCAATCGATCTACACAGGTATGGACAAGAGAAGTGGACAACCCAGCAAAAGTGCTAAGACAGAACCTGAGACCCAGTTATAAAGGAATTCAGTAAGTGTGTGTGTGTGTGTGTGTGTGTGTGTGTGTGTGTGTGTGTGTATAAAACCTCTCCAGCACCATGGACATCTCTTTGTTTCTAACACATTCAGGTTGACCCCTTCATATTCGCTTGCACATTCTCATTATTTTTGTGCCACATTCCCTCTCTTTGTTGCTTCCTGTTTCTTTTTCCAATGCCCCATTCTCCATCTCTCTCTCTCTCTCTCTCTCTCTTCAGCTTTCTATTCACAGCCTGATTATGTATTGTATTTCTCCTTTTTTAGGTCTGGTCACCTTCGCCCATTCCTTTCCCATTATACATTAGTCTTCCAACTCTCCAGCTTTCCATCATCGCTTGCTTGGGCTCAGCCTCACTCCTACATTGCCTCATTATGTTCCTCCTTTCTGTCTCTGTGAGTTTTAAACCCACTCGCTCTCTGCTGTGTACTGTGCGCTAACCTCCTCCGTCCTCACATCCAATTAGCTTTTCCTCTCTCCGTTTATTTCCACACAGCCTTTAACAAATCTTCCCCCTGTTTATTCATCACCCCCTCACACTTACACCTTTACATCGTTAATAAAAAAATACATTGCTACTTACTTTTCCAGTACCTCTCCCTCCGCTAACGTGACTTCTCAAATGTTTTATTTTGTGTCAACATCTCTCTCAAAAGACTTATTTATGCTCTCTCTCTCTCTCTCTCTCTCTCTCTCTCTCTCTCTCTCTCTCTCTTTATCTCTCTCTCCCTCCCTCCCTCCTATCTCTCTATCTATCTCTCACTCACCTTACGCAGCAGGGAGATGAGGTCTTTGTGCCAGGAGTTACAGTACTGCACGCTGACTGTGCTGAAGAGCTGCATTAGAGACTCCACTGAGTTGTTGGCATGGATGTCATATGGCCTCTAAATGATAGTATTAAAAAGAGAGACACATCAACATAGAGCTAATAAAAGGTCAAATGTTCAAAATGTCCCTCAAATGTGCAAATAAATAAAATCTGTTATTTAATGTCATTAAAAAGTCCAACTAAGCACATATTCTTTAATTTGTGCCATTTAAATTGATTACTCAATTTAATCAATAAGTATATTGTAATAAAAAGTATATTGTATTCATTTGATTTATTTAATTTTATTTTTATTACATTTTTTAAAATATTATTTTATATATTATTTATCCAAGTAGGCATTTTATTTAAAATTGTTTAAAAAATTTAAAATGTTTATGTTTACAAATGTTATGAAAAAAAAAAAATAATATTGTGTTAATAAAAAAACGACAAGTAATTTCATGTTTTTTTATTTCTTCCCGGTAAATGTGCTGAAAATGATTCAAACCATGACTTAAAACCATGAATTTTGTGTACAGTGACAACAAATTATCTCTCAAATCAAAACAAAAGTAGCATTAATGTCCTGAGTTCAGTTCCTGTTTGACAGTTTAAGGCTAGTATATAAGTAGTGGAAAGCAATCACAGAGAGAAACAGAACAAAATGAATGTGCTGGAGCAATATAACTACCATTATATGAACTGGGGGAGGGAGGCTCTTTTAACTCCACTTACCCATCCTCGCAGGACCTCAAATATGGTGACCCCTAATGACCACCAGTCCACTTCAAACGCATAGCCAGTGCCACCACTTACAAACGACTGGAAAATCTCAGGAGCTGTAAAGGACAAGTCTGACTGTAACTTTGTAGCTTATATTTGATTGAAATATGTAAATAAAATAGCATCATATGAACAAAATATTTCAGTGATAGAGAAATAAAAAAAAAATAAAAAAATGTAATTGCTCATAGAGGATTTTGTACCCATATATGGCTTGGTTCCAGCTAAAGCCGTTGCTCTTTCTCCGTCTTTGATAATTGTAGCAATATTGAAGTCAGTCAGATGGGCATGACCTAAGGCACGACACAGTACCAGTTTAAAGCACTCCCACTCAACAACTGTTCAGGACATTCAAACCTTCTATTACACTGGTTGAATAAAGACAGATCCTTTTTAATGGATTTTCATTTTAATTGCATCTCTAGGGCAATGTGTGAACCACTTGCTGATACAGGCAGGCAAAATACTAAGAGAAAAATTCATACAGTATTTGTATTTGTAGTGTATAAAAATATAGACAAGTTATTAGTTTAATTGGAACAACTTGTCCTTGAATTTGTCTCTGAAGTATTATGGGCTGGATGACCTTAGCATGGCTTACAGTACAGAGACAGACTGTGTTACCGTCGCCATGCCTCCCAGCCTGCGGGATTGCATCTCCTACATGTTACCTTGGACCACTTCCATATGTCTACCAAGAGGTTTAGCAAAACTCCCGGATGAAGGCACTCCTTACCTTGTTCATCCAGAAGAATATTGTCTGGTTTAATATCCCTGCAAAGAAAACACAGGAAAAACATTACTCTTACATATTACACATTACATACAAAAGCTTTTGATCACTTGCATTTTTTGCAGGATTAAGCGTTATTTCATCAGTGCAATGATGATAATTACATGGAGAAAAAGAAATGTGATCAATGACCTGTGGATAGAAATATGTCTAGTTTTTCATTGTTGTGTCACCAAAAAAGGCAGGTACTATATACCATGCAAAAAATATGCAATTTTAGAGGGTTTGCTATTTCAGTTAGGCTTTATCAAAACATACAGGCCTACACTAATCCCTGTATAAGACTTTTGCTGACAATGAATATATCTACCCTGCAGGGACAAACTAATAAAACAAAGTGCTTCTACTTGGATATGCTTTTCTTTTGCGAGTGCAGTAAATATTTGTGTGTGTGCACGTGTGTGTGCGTGTGTGTGTGCTTGTGTGCTTGTGTGTGTTATGAGTTATAAAACTAAAGTGCCTTGTTGCCCTTTCCTGGTGCGAATGTTTATCTCTGAGGGGGCCTTCATAGATTTCTCTACGCCTGCTAATTGCCTGGGACACACATGCATGCTTCTAGCACACAAACATCTCACTGTGGGGTCTCAGGAACACATTGCCAACACACCTCACCATGCTACCCACACGTGCACATGCATACACAGACACACTACAGTACTTCCAACACAACTAATTAAGACAATGGTCCCACACTGCTGATAGTCAGCCAAGATAATTAGATTCATGAACACAGGATTAATATTATCCTGCTTCCTTATACCTATTCGACAGTTCACATACACACACAATTATTGTAGAATATCTGGAAAACTAAATCTTTGTGCATGCATTAAAAAAAACAAAAAAACAAAATGTTTTTGGGGAACAAGATGGTAGTCTGGAAATATAGTTTAATAAACAGAAATGCTTATATTCTTTTTAGTATGTTTAATCATTCATTCAGTTATTTTCTTTAGTAGCTGCTTTATACTTTATTCAAAATGAAACCATGAAAAACTACCCAATCTATAACATAACAAAACCCAGACTCACTAAACATTTTATTTTGTGAAAATATCTTTGATTTATCAAATATAATTTATTGTAAAAAATATAATAAATGTTTATTATAGTGATATATAGTTAAAACTTTTCTTCTCTGTAGATAGAAATGCTTAGACTAAATTTACAATACAACTAGATTTAAGAATTTTACTATTTTATTCCTGTTATTCAGTAATAAAGATATTGATACTACAGTGGATATAAAAAGTCTAAATGCACTTATGAAACTGTAGGTTTTTGGAAAATATAAAGACAGTAATAACAACATGTCAAAATGGCAGACTTGTTACATTTGTAATGTGATCTAAAAAAAAAAATCCAGAGGAAAAAAAAGGAAAATTCAACAATTAGGAACATTTAAATAAAAAACCCACAGCACCCTGACTGCATAAGTCTGCACACCCTTTCATAATGAGAGCTTGAACTGTCCTCAGAGTTCAACTGTCACATTCAAAATTAGGCATGTAGGTAAATGTCATGCTCCTGCCACCAATTAAAGTGATTCTGATTAAAACCATATAAAAGTCAGCTGTTGCTATAGTATATATTTACTTGAATGTTTGGGGTTGTATTCTAAGAGCCATGAGCCAAAAACAGTTGCCATAGAAACCGTAAGCCTTAATTGTAGAAAGATTCCAATCAGGAGAGGGATATAAAAAAAATATCAAAGACACTGAATGTGCCATGGAACACTTTTAAAGTGGAGAAAATGTGGTACCACAGGGAAATTCAGGATGACCCTCCAAAGTTGATGAGATTATGAGGAGAAAATTGATCAGGGAGGCTACCAAGAGGCCAACAACATCACTGAAAGAACAATAGGAATTTCTGAAGATACTGGTCACTCCTTGCATGTCACTACCATCTCCTGTCTCAAGTCTGGGCTGTGGGATAGGGCGGCAATTCGGAAGCCATTTATTATTCTTAAAGTAGATAATGCTAGCCCGTCTGATTGATGTGAAAATATTGTGGGTAAATGTGTTATGTAACATTTTGGCCATAATTCTAATTCTAGGTATGTTTGGCATAAATCATTCGAGGAAGAGCTGCTGCTCTTCAGCTGTGCTAGTGGCATTTGTAAAGATATATGTGAAAATGTATAGTTTCAATACAAACCCTTCTGTTCCTTGTCAAAAAAAGTGAGAACTAAGAGGAATTTCATATTTCAACATGACAATGACCCAAAGCACACATCAAAATCAACAAAAACATGATAATCAAAGTTCTGGAATATATCATTAAAGATGTAACAAGTCTGACATTTATGTTGTTAATTTTGTCTATATATTTTAAAAACCTGCAATTTTAATAAGGGTGTGTGGACTTTTTATATCCACTTTAAATAAACAATATAAGTCTTTACCGGGGGATTTTGCAATGTCTTCAGGTCTGACTATATCCACCACATTTCCTTCTTCTGCCAAAATATTTTTCGTTACGTTGCTAAATGTCAAAGGATTTCGCAGCACATCAGAAATCTGACAGGGAGAAAATTGTTCAAAGCAAAGGCATCAAAAATCCCATAATCCCTTAACACTGGGCCAGAATGAAAATATGGTATATTATCTTTTTTTCATTATTATTATTTTGTTTTAGGAATATTTTGCATGGACTAATTTTACCACTTTGGGCAACATGACATGGCAGCTAGTACTGTTGCTAGGAGACACATCTCCTCTAGTTGGTGCAACAAAATAATTGCACTGTGAAACTGATTTCCTGTCAGGAGTCCAGAGTGTGGAACAGAACAGCACACACTCTGGGGACTACCGTATGGAGTCTACGGAGCCCAAATGCAGCCTGCTGGACACCACGAGTATCCCACAGGAACAGCTCATGAAGGGAGATTCAAGAGATGGCAAGAAACATAATAATCTCTACTGGTCTGATACTAATTTCAGTTTTGTCGATTTATAAAGACATAAATAAAAGGAGAATGCTTTGTTGCTGTGATTGCAATGTTGATGGTTAAATATTGGCCCAAGCTGTGAAGTTTCTGCTGCCATATAATATGCACAGCAAATTGTCTTTGTGGCTGTTTCTGAAAGGTCATGATGATATCAGCAGGATAACCTAGTATGCCCAGTAAGGGTGAATCCCTGCTGGCAAGACATACTTAAGAAAATCAGCTCTGGCAGCTCTGTCTTATACAATAGGGTTAAGTAAAAGATAATAACACATATGATACATCACATAATAATAAATACAGTACCATTATATACTTTTAGAATAATCAATCTTATGATTCCTCACATAATAGTTAAAACCAAATAGTTAAATATCTGAGTTAAGTAATTCTTTGTAATTCTTTCTTCAGATTTACTAGTAGCAAACCTAAACACACATTGTATACTGTTAAAATGTGAGGTAATTAATTTTCCAAAAACTTTAAATTGAATCTATGTCTGCGACACCAACATACTGTACTGTGTTAAGTAGTGCACATTCCTTTTTTTCCATACACAAATGGGGTATGAGAATCAGAATCAGGATTAATGACCAAGTATGTTAAAAGTAAATTCATTCAATCATCTTCAGTAAGCTCTTTTTAGGTCAGACCCACAATAGATCTCAAGCCTACTTTGGGAACAATGGGTCACACCATAGACCTTTACCTGGACCAGTCCATTTTAAAGCACCATATATAGATATACACACATTAATTTACACATATGGGCAATTTATCATAGTAGATCTACCTATGGGAATGTTTTGGACAGTGGTCAGAAAATAGAGGGCCTATAGGAACACACATGGGACCTAAACTTGGGATCAAACTCTGGAGCTGTGAAGTGGCAAAGCTCTTTATTGCCATATGCACAACAAGTACAGTGACTTAAAGTATAGTCACATGTTTTACCTCAAGGCTACATAATGTAGAAATACACACACTTATTTGTTCATATATAAATAGTTAAACAGGGCAGAACAGTGGCATAACACAAACTAAAAAGAATAAATGAATTCATAGTACAACAGACTCTTAGCCTTGGCTCTAACTTTGTTTCTGGAATAGCTAAAGCTTTAGTTAATTCACTGTCCTGGCTTGCACTTCACCCCACAATACAACAGATGGATGACTGTAATTACAATCTTGCACAGCATCCACATCTTTCAAAATGAAGAGTAATAAAAGGGAATCAGTACTAGAGCACTAATAATGTTTGACACCAATTATAAATCCAGACTGGCCTTCAGTAAATGACCGACAAGGGCTTTGGGCTGTTTTACAGTGCTAACTTTGAGAGAAATGCAATAGACTGGTTGCAATGTTTCTGGGCCTGAAGGTAACAGAGCTACAATGGGGGAAAAAGACACAGCCTTACATAATGTAGCTGATGGTTGATAGATTGTTGAAGCTCATGGTGAATCTAAACCCACTGCATTTATCTGTAGATGTGTGTAGTCAGGGTCACCCCTGAGTCAAAGTCTATAGAAGAAGCAGCATTGCCTGAGTGACAGACAGGGATTAGAACTAATCAATGAGACTGTCAGGTTGGTGGCAGAATAATAGATGTATATTCTCTAATAGTCTCATGCGGTAGCTGGAAGTCGGGTATGCATTGTCAGAACTGCCAAGCTATTCTCCAAGACAATATTTAAATTCATCACAGGTCTTAAAATCCCTTTTTGTCAAAGAGAGTACAGATGTCAAAACCAGGGGCTGTCACAGAGCCTGTGTGTGTGTGTATGTGGAAAAAGAATGTCCCAAGCTTGTCCAATTCAGGCTATTGCGTAGTATGTTTCTGTTCTATGAATTATTAATGCAAAACACTGGCCAAGGTATGGCAAAGTTCACCAAAATATATTCTGACAAATCACATTTTCATGCAGCAGCCATCAGTTTTTTTTTTTCAGTATAAATGAGATGCTCAGGAAGGCCAAGTCAATGTGACTGGTTTCATTATGCAAAATAATATCATGCCAATGCTGATATGACTGAGTGAAATGTGAGCATGCATACCGAATTGCAGACAATGCTTCAGGGATCAGCAGCAGTTAAAAACCACCCTAAAGTCATAACCAATACCAACAGCCTAAATGTGTCTAACATGCCTTGCCAAAGTATTCTAAGCAAAACTGCTTTACCTCTGCCAACTTAAATAAAGACCATTGGTGAGCCATATTTTTCATGTATTGCCGCAGTTTTTTGGAATGATGATTGCGCTTTGACTCTACATTTTGGGTTAATGGTTTTGAACCACTTTAGTATAGCGTTTTGCTCCTTTTTTGTTCAAAGTTGAACCTCCACCCCAGTTTAAGTTTCTTGCAGATTATAACAGGTTTTCTTCTGGCAATGCCTCTGTATTTGGCAAATAACCACCTTCCCCTGCCCAGCAGATTAAAACTAGTCCTTCAGCATGGTGCTAACACCACCACCACCACCACAATGAGCAGTGTTTGTTTTACAAACAGTTTACATTACAATACACAGTTGTAACACTACAAAATAAAGAAAAATTTAAAGCTGGTCAAATCCAAATGCAGGGCATTAAAATGATCCCAATGGCAAATTGTAATTTACAGGGATGAAGGTCTCTTTTTAGTCAGTAAGAATCTGCAGAGGTTGGTTGTCTTGTCATTGCAGTTTAAGTCATGATTAATGGCCACTTAATCACACATTTTTATCTGTGCTAAATGTAGCTTAAATTAGTACATTTCAAGTTTTTAATACTCAAATCAACATGGATGTGGATGCTTTATGCAAATGTTTATTTTTTGTGAAACCAAACTCAACATAGAGCATGAAGACAAAATATTTGTCTAAATGTTTTAAAGTAGTTACAGTGTTTTAAATGACGTAAATCATCAGGACACCAAACTTTTGCTATGTTTCCACATGGACGGTTTTAATTGTTGTGTGCATCATGGCGGATTTCGGTACTTGATTTGAGACTTGGCACAAAACAAATGTCTAGTGATTAAAAAAATTTTTTATAATAATGCTGACACGTTTTTTAAAAATGCAATCTAGTTGATTTCTCAGACCAGCACAATTTCTGTATCAGTCAAAAAAGATAAGGGCACAGCTGAAATCTCACGTCAAATATACCCCCTAGTGGTTTATTAACACACCTGTGTATGATGTGCTGGCTCTGCAGGTAGTCCAGTGCCAGGGTCATCTCACACAGATAGAGCTTAACCGCATCCTCTGTGAACTGGACATTTTGCTGCAAGTGATACCTCAAATCTCCTCCCAGTAACAGGTCTACTACCATGAACATGTCCTCCTCATCCTGGAAGGAATACCTGGGACACAAGGGTCAGAGGTCACAGAGCTCAGTCACACCCCAATAAGAACAAGTAATATGTACTTACTCAAAGCGAATGCAAAAGGTCATGCATCACAAATAACATGCACGAGGTGTTGCAGAAAAAACAACATTAAAATATTTAGAAACATGCCGATTAACATAGTATAGATTAACAGAAACAGTTCTAAAAAAACTGGACATATTATGATTTTGATAAGTATCAATGCAGATTTTACAGCATTTACAGTGTTGTTTTACTGGACACCAGAACTCCTGCTATTTTTTGATCAATGTTAGGCAAGTTAAAGATGACAGTGTTCTTGTCGTGCAGCGCATAGCATAGACTAGGTAGTCACATGGATTACCAAATTGCATTGGAGTAATGGGAATAATATCAATAATAATAATAATAATATCATGGTTGACATACCACATCAGAACTGATGAAAAGCGTATATTATATATGTATTTTGCTTTGTCACCAGTTTGACTGATTATATATATATATATAGAATATGGGCTTAGAAAAGCTTCACAACATCAGCATTTAAGAATTACATTATAGTCATGTCTCACTTGATTATCATCACATAAATGGTGATCAAACATCAGACATCAGACCACTTTGCAGCAGAAATAACATATCAAATAATTTCTGATCAGCACTCCAGGAAACCAGAGTAAATGTAATACTTTTCAGCTGTGACTTAAATTAAACACACCACACCTTAATAAAAACAAAGGTACATGTACAGCACTCAGCAAACAACTGTGTTTATGCTAGCTCTCATGTTTCTTCTCAAGCTGAACAAATCCAGAATTTTCATATTCAGATAGAACAAATCAAGACTTTAAGCAAGAGTGTTAGAAACCTTCGCCAAAAGTACAACAGACGGAGAACTTCGAATCTTCAGCTGGCTTTTTTCTTGACTAAAGCCTGGATTTGTTCAGCCTGGCCATGATACAATGCTTGAACATTGTTAGTGTATTAATATTCCTTATCTATATCATAAAAGTCAACTCATTGTCATGTTTCTCAAACGATTCCTAAACAATATTTGGTAGGAAGCATTAACTTGCTAAAAGGAGCCATTGCCATTAAGTAAGGGGTGTACTTGGTTTCCAATAATTTTTAGATAGTGGTACATTTTAAAGTTACATCCACATAAAAGCCAAGTTCCTCAGCCTTTTGAGAAGTATACTCTTATACTGATTTCCCTGAACAGAAATCTACTTTATTATTATTTTCATTTTTGCATGCATCTTCACCACAAATTAAGCCATAATATTTTATATTCTGCTCACCCCGATGAAAAAATTTGCTCAAGACTTTATTTTGAGATTCCTCTCGGAATAAAGATTCAGGAGCATCCCAGATATTTGGCACCCAGTATCTCATTATAAATTACTTAAGCTTGCGTACAAATGTATTAAGCTTGCGTACATTCTGCTACAGCAAATAGTTCTTCAAGAACTTGATCTAAGCATAACATTCACAAGTTCTTCTTTGCAGAAAAGTAGCCTAGAAGGGATAGAAAAGTAAATACAAATATTTTCATGTTGTTATTTATGTTGCTTAAGGTTGAAATGTCAAAATACTTTATAGGCATAGAATCTAGAATCAAACACCTATGCACATGTGCTCGCACACACACAACGTATCATCGTATATGTAAAGAGAGTTCAGGTCTACAAAAAACGTTTCAAGAATATTTTGGACTAAAGCTTTTTTTTATCAGTTATGCAGAAAATAAATGGAGGCTCTTTTCCTCAGATTATCTAGCATTATGAAAGATATTAGGGTTTATAGTTCAGGAACAATCAACATGTCTATAAAACATATCAGCTGCACCCAGCCAGCCAAAGCCATAAAGCCGACCCTATAAAACTCCCTAGCTAGCCACCATCTAGCATAAAGCCAGCTCTATAAAATACATCAGCTAGATACAATAATACTGACCATTACAGCCCACACAGACATTCACTATAATAAAGCCTTTTCATCAAAGCAGTGGCAACATGAAAACATTTGGACAACACAAAGTTACAGCAACTACATTATTGAATAAATGGTTTAAGAGAAACTAAATTGGATAAATGGATCATTTATCCTGAGCTATAAAGATGCTTTATATGTTAAATTGGACTTGGCTCTATATAACACATTTTGAGCATTTATAATTTACTTTGTATGTCTATTTATAAAAACAATATTGTAAATACTGCCTCTCAAACTCTCATCAGGTACATTAAACCATCCACCAATCATCAGTATTCATAAGCAGAACATTATTGTTTTGTAATAATTACTAGTGTGACAAATCATTTTCTAAATATTGCTACTGCATGTAAATGTAAATCTGACAAGATTTTAGGATGAAGAGAAGAAAAATATTGCATCTTAAGCCAAAAATGAATCTTTATAATATAGCATTTAATACAATACTGTATAACAGCATACTGTAAGTAATGAAAGTTCAAGGTCTAGCTCTTAAACTGTAGCCCCAGTTGTAAGTCTATTAGCTCACTTTAGAGAATTCCATACATCAAACCAAAGATTTATTGCCTAGATCACACTTTACCCCCTGCTTAAAGTCAATTAGATTACCCCATTGCTATAGGCCAACAACTGCTGCCATATATTTCTCTTCATTAGGACAGGGAGCCATATAAAATGTATAAAAAAAGACTTTGGAGTCAGCAATGCAATGTTAAATTGGTCTAGTACATTAGCTAGTTAAAAGCAGGCATGATTAAGGGACAGAAGTTACTACATAAGTAAAATGTATTATTTTGGAACCTACTGCTGTCTTAATTTGTACACTGATTTTACTTAATGCATTAAAAACAAAACACACTAAATCAATTATGTGCAATTGCACTGACCTGTTTCCTTAACATGATGCTGAGAAGATTAAACTGTGCCTACATTCAATTTAGAGAACAGCTAGAAAATTGCCAGAAAAAGACATTACCCAATACTTATGGAGTGTTTTGTCTTTGGCTGAAAAATAAATTTGGCAGTGTTTTGATGAATAAATAATCAATTCTTTCAACTGTTTGTATTTTTCATGTCTTAGATGGCAAAGAGGCTTTCCAGATGATTAAGGAAACAGTGTTAATTGTGTCAAATGAAAAGAAAGAATTCAAAGATTTTTGGACTATTTTCCATAAATCTATAAAATATATATAAAATGGAAAATAATAAAATAAAAAAAACTATTCATCCTAATTGAAAGCCTGTCTTTAAATCCCATGCAACACATTCATTTTTCAACTGATTTTATTTGTTTATCTGTGTAAGAAATTTACAGATCAACTGTTTTCAGTTACTTTAATAGATAAATAATCAGAATTTTGATATTTTGATATTAAGCTTTCAAACCAGGCCATTTATTCAAAGAGAAGCACTAATCTGGAGAAGAATAAAAAATACCATCTCAAACGTGCTGAACATAAATCAGCGCTAAGTTCAGTCTATAATAAAGAAGTAGAAAATAGATGAAAATAAATAAACAATATCAAAGTCTAGCTGCCTCTTTGAACATCAATTCAAATCAAGTCAAGTGGCTCTTATTGTCATTTCAACCATATACATTTGGCACAGTACACAGTGAAATGAAATGTTCTCCCAGGTCCAAGATAACACATAAAACAATATAAAGTTACATAAGACAACTTAGATATAAGCAGACCTACATAGGAGACTACATAAAGTACACATGTGCAAACAGCACAACACAGAACAATACAATAATTGGAATAATTCATAATTATAATCTAAAAAAACAGATTATAATGTATCAAAGAAATGAAACAAGGCCCTCTGAAAACATGGTCAGAGTCAGAAAGATAAAGCATGATTAGACAAAACAAGACAATGGATCAATGTGAAATATAGACAAACTAGTCATGGCCTAAACACCAAACAAGTGTACACAATGTGTGAAACAATCCAATTACGAGATGAGGGGCAGAGACAGGACCAAATCAAAAACCAAAACAAACACTAGCACATGGTGCTTGTCGCTATGGAAACTGCAATGTGAGAAGGGGCATGTGTGACACGTTACTGTGACACCGACTGCCACTCTGACTCATTTGCTGATGTCAGTAGCTGTAACTGAAAGCAATGCTCAGAGATTCTTTTGTCAGGACGATTAAACTAGAAAAGAAGTTTGTCCTTCAACAAAGAATAGTATGGGGAAAAAGCTACTCTAAATTATGTCTTTCAGTGGCCCAGTTAGATTCCTGATTTAACCTCATCAATTGTCTGTGGCGAGCGCTCAAAATTGCTTTTCACTACTGCCCCTCCTACAGAAGCAGAATTGAATAAAGAGTAATGAGCCAAAACTTCTCTGAAACGCTTGTAATATCTGTGCAAGATTGCTGGTGTCATGTAACATGGTTATTCCTATATTGTGGTGTTAATTAGCAACAACATAATATTGTTTTAGATTTGTACACAAAGCTAAGGGCCTGAGATGCCCGATTCTTCATTTGGAGAAATTTGTAGTTATTTGTATGTGGCTGTTTTTAGCCATCAATTACTGAGCTATTTTTCGCTCTGCTGAGGTTCACGTGTTTTTTTGCTGTCATCCCACCCACATAAAGAAAGCCAACATAGCTCTAATGAACAGCTACGATCTGGAGCCAAACAGCTACAGCATAACTTTTCAAATCTAGTCTTATAGTCTTAAAAACTATTAAAATCATAAAAAATAAATTTACCTATTAAATGGAAATTTTTGCTATTAAAAAATACATGCAAACAACTATCTTATATTATTATAAATAATACTCAGACAAAGAAAAGACAGACTGAAAATCATATTATTGCTTTAACACAAAATAAACAAAGTATAGAATATACTGTATGTTAAAACATTAATATTAGTATGTTAGTACATTATACATAAATAAACCTAAGCAAAACCAACATCATGAATAAATAAAAAACATGGAAAGCCATACATTCTTCAAAAAAGTGAGACAATACAAATGCTAATTACAGCAATTGTGATTTAGATATGATCAGAGACATGTGACCAATAATTTGAGGGTACAGTAGCTGCTGAGAAATAAAGACGCTGTCCATAATCCTAACACAATGCAAGGCCTTTTTGAGTTCTTTGGGCTTGTTTGGAGTTGTCTTCTTCCCAGAGAGTCTCAACATGTAAAAAATATCGTAAAATATAAATCACATTTATCTTTTATTTCCTATTTTAAGATTAAAATAAACCACATGAGACAATGAAATGTAATTTTCACTGACACAAGCTTGTAGTTATAATTCATCTATTGACAAATAATTGCGCTTCCTTCTAAAATAAATGCTTAAAATGTACTATGCAGAAAATAGTGTACTTGTAGAAATAGCTTAAAATAAGATTAATAATCATATTTATTTTACTGTAATCCTATAATAGGAAGCAAACTGACTAGATTTAAGATATTTCCATTTTGTAATTGGTTTTTTTTGCAATGCACACAACCCTCACTATCAACATGATGAGCTGAATTTTAAAACAAGTGTTTTTTTTATTTGTCTAACCAGATTATATTGCTTCAGGGGAGTTCTGATTTCCTAAATGCATTTAGATGGGCATATTTTGTTTTCCTTTTGTAGCAAAGCAGTTTTGTGTGGGGTGTATGTGAGAACACTTTTCAGATAGATTTTTCGTTCTCTTGTGCCTTTTTAACCAACACATAAAAATCTTACACGGCACACTTCCAGGGACAATTAAACAATTAAACGTATAGTGTATGTATTGTGTCCCCTGCATAGTGTTAAAGCAAATACAGGTTCTGTTTATCAATCTGCTCCTTTTGTAGGAGGCTTCTTCATGTGTGAAATCTGCGCAATTCAATTCTGTCATTATGTATTTCAGAATGACATCTGGAAAATTTAACATCTTAATATCTTACTTATAAATGTGTTTGAGGAGCTTTTGCTGTCCAATAACACAACTTCAAATTATCAAAATGTACATAACATCTATACACTATATAGACAAAAGTATTACAGTACGACACCTATCTTCTTGCCATATGTGGTGCTTCCTCAGACTGTTACCACAATGTTGGAGGCACACTACTGTATACATCTTTGGATAGAGTAGCATTACATTTTCTCCTCACCATATCCCAACATGTGCCCAACTTGTGCCCTTTGCACAAAGTGAGCTTTATGATTATAGTTTACATGGGTTGTAAGGGAAGATTTTGAGTTGATTGCTATAGACATCTGACCACAACCCTGAACAACCCCTCCCTCTACATCAATACCTTACTTTACTAATGCCCTTGTGGGAAGGAATGAGAACAAATCTCCACAACCACACTACAGAATCTGCTGAAACATCTCCCCAGAAGAGTGGATTACACTATAAAAGCAAATGGGGACTAAATGTTGGATGTGATGTTTAAAAAGCACACATGAATCCTATGGTCAGGTGTCCACAAACGTTTGTTTTTTATAGTGTATTTAGCACATGCATACACAGATCATATCAACCAGGGGTCTGCAGTCTAATACTTACGTGATCTGAAAAACATGAGAGCCTAAAAGCATCTTTGCTCTTAATCACAGTAAGAGCAGACAGGAGGAGGACAAACGATGGTGGCCGTTGACTATAAACTAAATCCTTCAAAGTGACCTGCACATCCTCACATTAAAGACAATATGAAAAAATTAATTGTGTCCTTTTCAGTTAAAAAGAGCATGACTAGACTGAAGTGGCCATGACATTTATTTAGGTCTAGGTTAAGAGTGGGTCAGGAATACATTTCTCCAAAATCATTGCCAATTGTCTTCAGGCACAGTAATACAAATTTGACCTCATCTACAAGGGCCATCACCAAGGTAATGTTTTACCAGCTAATAAGCATTTGGGCACATGTTTTATAAAGCAAAAAATAAATGATGTGTCATTTATTTTGACACAATGATGTGTCAAATATGGGACATAAAGACAAGAAATAAGCCACATATTTATCCTGGTTCCCCATGTTGGTGTAATGAGTATAATGAGGAAACATGTTGCACATACAAGCTTTATGTTCAAACCATCGTTGACTAAGTATAATTTAAATGTATATTTTTTTATATAATTTATAGCACACCGAAATAGGAACTATGTGACTTAGTCCACTTTTGTATACTTAATTTAAGATATGTATTACATGCCTATTTTGATGTATTACAATCACACAGCTTACATGTTCAAAATGGATCATTTATTCAAAATTGTGTTCTGCAAAACTGCATGAAAGGACTACACAGTTCTCAATGTGAACAAAACTTTAAAAAGTCAGGATTCAACATTTTCAAATCTAGTGGGGAAATCAAACTGTCAACGTTTATGGATCATCACGCTCTAGTCTGTTCTCTAACAAATCCCTTATGTGCTTGCTTACATTTAAAGGTTTACAAATAAGTGGGGTAATCAGGGACAGTGTGAGGCTTAAAGGACACAATATTGTTCGAGCAAATTTCTAGGTCAGGCTTAGAGACAGTCAAGAGGGTCTGAAGGGATGTAGTGAGGGGTCTTCTCTAGCAAGATACAGAGAGAGAAAAAGAGAGAGAGAGATATGGAGAAAGAAAGGGGGAGAGAGAGGAGAGAGGAGAGAGAGAGAGAGAGGGGGCTACTGGGCTGGAAAGAGTTTGAGAGGCAGACTGAAATAATAAGGACATGATGACAAATGAGCATGGGATGGGGGTGCAGAGAAAGTGAGAGAGAGAAAGAAAAGAGAGAGGGAAAGAAAGAGAAAGAAAAAGGGGAAAAAAGTAAATGTGATAGAGAGACAGAGAGAGGGCATTGCATTTGCCTGGAATATGCGCAGTGCCCCAGAAAACAGTCAGAGGAAGCTTGGCAATGGGCAGAGACGAGCAACTCGATCAGACCACACATGCACGCACCCACGGGCACACACACACACACACACAAAATAATTCCTTTTGGTCTTGCCCTCACAGTACTGTAAGAGGTTTCCCCTCCCACTTCCATCTCTCCTCTGGCCTTATTCTACAAGGTGCACTTCTAAAGCATCGTCCTGAATGATCTTCAAAACTAAAGTAGCCACTGCAAAGATATTAAATGCTGCAGAATTGAGGGCAGTGTCCTCTATGAAGAGCACATACACTACCTGATTGACCAGATCAGGTGTCCACACCATCCTTAACATAAAAATATATGACACAAATATACAGTATACCCTGTGTTACTCTCCACTAAAATAAACAGTAAATTTTATCTGACTAATACCATTTAAGATATCAGAACAGCTAACAAAAGGCTTAATGTATTTATCTTAAAGTATTTGCACAAATGGGCCACAGTTAAAGAAAAATATCATATGTAGTTATTGTAAAATATTTATGATATGCTCAGTGATTTTGTTGCAAATATGTTGGCTGGTCCTGTATTTCCATTATTCCCTTAAAAAAAGTTAGTGGACGTCAGAGATGACAAAAGTACATCACATCCTTCACTTAAGTAGAAGTAACTAACTAAAGTAGAAGACTAACCCATGTTTTAAAATACTCTGGTAAAAGGTAAAGTATTGACTATACTTTTTCACTCAAGATAAGGTGAAGAAGTTTGGGCTCTCTAAAAAATAGCCATTACTATTAACTGTTTTAGTGTCATGCTGGTAACTGGACCTCACATCATATTAATATTAGGGCTGTCAATCAATTAAAATATTTAATCGCCATTAATCACATGATTCCCATGAGTTACCTTACGATTAATCACAACTTAATAGCACATTTGTATATGTTCTTAATGTACCTTAAATTAATACTTTTTAAGTTTTAAATACTCAAATTAATATGGCCATGGACAAATATTGATGCTTTATGCAAATATATGTTTATTATTAGTGAAAACAAACATAATATAGAGCATAAAGACAAAATATTCTCGTTAATATTTTAAAGAAATAATGGCGTTTTAAATTACGGTTAATAAGTAAAGTACATGTCCTGCACCACCCTCACGTACTTCTCTGACACACCTGACTTCCTCATACAATATCACAACTCCTGTCTTAGCACCCTGATCACTAATTAACACATTTCTATGTGCATACTTTACTGCTCTAACTTGCAGCACATCATTCCCAGCTCAGTCCCTCTGCCTGGCCAATCGCTACAAATCCTTTTCTCCTTCTTTAGAGTCCAACTTCTCATACAGGTCCTCATATGTCTTTTCCTTAGCTTTTGCTTAATCCCTCTTCACCTGCTTCTGCATCTCCTTGTACTCCTGCCTACTTTTCTCATCTTTATGCTGATCCCAATTCTGTTTCACCAACCTCTTTCTCCTTTTGCTTTTCTACACTTCCTTATTTCACAATTATTTCTTTTTGTTTCTTCTGTCTCCCTTTATCACTTCTGCAGTAGTTTCCCAATCATCCAGCACCTCTTCACCACCACCAAGCCCCTGTCTGACCTCTTCCCTGAATCTCATACTACAGTCTTCCTCCTTTAGTTTTCACCATCTTATTCTTCTTTCTGTCTTCACACTCCTCCTCTTCTTTTTCACCTCCAAAGCCATCCTACAGACCACCATCCGATGCTGTCTAGTTACACTGTCCCCTGCCAACACCTTACAGTCTCCAATCTCCTTCAGGTTGCATCTCCTGCACAAAATATAGTCCACCTGTGTAATGTATATGTATAAGTCACACTGTGCTCCTCCTTCTTTTTAAAATAGTATTTACCACTGCCATTTTCATCCTTTTAGCAAAATCTACCATTATCTTCCCGTCCACATTTCTCTCCTTAAGGCCATAGATACCCCTCACCTCCTCATC
Organism: Silurus meridionalis; assembly: GCF_014805685.1. NCBI lineage: Eukaryota > Metazoa > Chordata > Actinopteri > Siluriformes > Siluridae > Silurus > Silurus meridionalis. The sequence goes on along the minus strand of NC_060885.1, from coordinate 13,355,459 downwards.
ACCTTTGTTCCCTTCACCAACATGGCAATTAAAGTCTGCCTCAATCAAAATCTTTTATTTCTAGGTTCACCTTCTACCAATTTATCTAACTCACTCCAGAATTTATCCTTCTCCATCAGCTCGAAACCCACTTGTGGAGCATAAGAATTTATGACATTTATAATCACCCCTTCAACTTTCAGCTTCACATTCATCACCCTATCAGAAACTCTCTTCAGCTCCACTACACTCTTACTGTACTTTTCCTTCAGGGTCTATTTCTCTTTCCATCCATACAATGGTTTTTAACCAACCTCCAAAAATCTACTTAAGTACAATAACAAAGTATTTGTACGTTGTTACTTCCAACCTCTGGTGGATGTGTGCCAGTCTAATGTCGAGAGAGGACATTGCAAATGCAATTACAATGACATTTAATAGGAGGTGATAACTAAGATTTTGCTGTTAGCTCTAAAACTAACAAACTAAAATGAAAAAAGAGTGTTGGACAGACTAAAGAACTAAAGCTTGTCTGTATCATTCTCCTAAGGTATATGTTTAGCAAGGGCTCAGGTTCCATTATCAACATGCAGTTGAACTGCATTGCTGGTAATGTAGGAGAATATTAACCAAGGTTAAAAGCAAACATCAGCCCAAACATGAAGTGTTTAGGCATGAATTTCTTAAAGCACATATCAGCCAAAACGTGAACTGTTCTGAACCCTTTTTCTGGCAGAATTAATACCCTCACCCTGCACCTATTCATGCTATTAGTCTGCCAGCCTGCTCAGTCCTATCAATACCAGTCTCAGGATTGTCACTGACATTCACTGACTCACACTGTGTTTGTGTGTGTATGTGTTTGTGTGTATGTGTGTAAGGGTACACACATGATGACACATTCAATGTGAATCCTACTGATGACTCACCCAGGGAAAACATTAAAAGCTCTTAAAGGGAAATATCACAATACAGGAATGTGCATGCACATGCACACGTATTAATTATATTACCACTTATTACATGGATTTTGGATTTATACCATATATGTTGCAGTTTTGGTTCAGAAAATTACTCAGACCTTCCACAGTTTTGCACACATTATTGTGGATTTAATTTTAAATGGATATTGTAGAAATGTTTGCACATTTAGTACAAATATGAACATAAGAAAAACAGTTAAAAAAAATACATGTATGTAATCTGTGTAAGTATACAGACCCTTGGTTAAGGCACTCCACTTTAAGGTCAGGTGCATCTTGATTATGTTGATTATCTTGATAATGGTGAGCCATGCAAAACATGATCTGGCCAAACTCATTAATTGTTGTTGGTAGCTTAGTGGTTACCATTTTGGACTTCTGATCAGATGATTTAAAATCCTTATACCGTCAACTTTAAACAAGTTGCTCACTTTCTAAAAATAAGAAAAACTTAAGTTGATCTGGCTAAGGGTGGCTGCCAGATGCCATATTTGTAATTGGGATAAAAGGAGGTGGCCAATCACCAATCTAATCACCAATCACCAATCTAATCTAATTAGGCTTAATGATAGACTGGCTAAATATCTTTCACTCCTGAATAAAAGGCATATGTCAAATACTTAAAAAATCGGAATTATCTGCTGTGATAAGACAAAAATTTTATTTTCTGGCTTAACGTTTAGCAAAACCAGTCTACTTCTAAGATACTGGCAACAACCATAACTATAGTGAAGCATGCAATGCAAAGATGCCACGCAAATCTCTCTAGACTGCACACAACTTCAGATAGTATAAGCTTCACCTTTAGAGGCTCAGTGGACAAACCTGACAATTACAGAATCTACGAAGAAGAATGTCAGAAACAAGCCAAAACCAGGTACACTATTTGTAAAGAATTATCCAAAAGTAAATCAACAAAATGCTGAAAGATTAACAAAGAGATTTTAGTTATTGATTTTTAATAAATCTACAAAAAAGTCACTTTGTCTTTATGGGTTATTGCTACAAATGTGAAAGGGAAAGTTTATAGGACTGTGTTGAGGCCTGCAATGTTGTATGGTTTAGAGACAGTGGCAGTGAGTAAAAGACAGGAGGTGGAGCTGGAGGTAGCAGAGCTGAAGATGTTGAGATTTTCTTTGGGAGTGACGACGATGGACAGGATTAGAAATGAGTTTATTAGAGGGACAGCTCATGTAGGGTGTTCTGGTACAAAGTGAGAGAGGTGAGATTGTGATGGTTTGGACATGTGCATGGGGTTTATCGGTAGAAGAATGCTGAGGATGGAGCCGCCAGGAAGGAGGAAAAGAGGAAGGCCAAGTAGGAGGTTTATGTATGTGGTGAGGAAAACATGCAGGTAGTTGGTTTTGAAATAGGCAGATGTAGAGGACAGAGTAGTATGGAGACAGATGATCCACTGTGGCGACCCCTAAAGGGAGCAGCCAAAAGAAGAAGAAGGTTATTGACACAAATTATAAAAGATTTTAAATTTCAAAATAAAATCTATGTCTCAATTTAAATGTATAACAGAATTACTCTGAATTTAATGTTATTTGTTTTATTGCTACTTATAATTATTTTCCTGTTGGTAGATCAAGAAAGTCATGAGCCTTTTGGCTTGCTTATGATTATAAACTCTGTGGCCATGTAGTCTGTACCAGTGGCTTATAAGTTTGCTGTGTTTTGTGGTGTTATCTGGCACAGGCCACATTCATTCACTTGAAGATGTACCGAGTGTTGACTTTGCAGATTTCTGCCCTGGCTATTAACTTCATGTCAAATTAAAAAAAAATGCACTCGTACAGGAATAACAAACATGTGCTATGTTAACTAAATACAGTATGTTTTCAGATATACAAACATCAAAGCTATCAAAATCTTGTCACATTCAAAACAATATCTGAGTCTGATGGAGTGGTTGATTAGGAGCTATAGAAATTCTTATATATTCATCAAAACATGCTGTTTTAGAACAACCTGCGACACCCTGTTACGTCTAGGAGTGGTGTAAATGGATACAGTAATTATAGCTTTCGGCATGCTTGACATTTTCAGGGCTTACGTTGTGTTTTTCTTGCAATGGAAAAGAGACACAGCCTGGTCTCCCTGCCTGAAATATAATAAAGCTTCTCTGAGGTGAGCACGTGGAACCTTTTCAAAGCAGTGTCTGTGTTCAAAGCTGCAGATAAAACAAGCTGGAATAAAAAGCACCAGGGAAAGATATGCTGCTTAAGTGCAGCCTGTGCAAAATGCAAATACTGTTTCTAAATGCATCCTCTGGGAAAGGTGGTATACACACTTTTAGGCATTCCAACTAACTATATGCCATTCAGAAATGATACTGGTCTCATTTTCAACATTGTGTTGGATTTAAATGTAGATAGTTTACACAATCACAGAAAAAAAGTGTGTGCTTGCATAAAATGTGGCCACAGTTATCCCAGAGACATCACCCTGAATCTAAAAATAAAGTGTACTTTGTCTTTACTGGCTGTGTCCCAGTGGAAAAAAGTCAGAGGTTATTGGTTAAAAAAAAAAAGTAACATTTGGTAAAGTTGTCTCACTTTGCTAATAATACAATAAAAAAGCATACAACCAGTCAATATAAAAAAAACATACTACATGCCCATTGCCATGTCATTTTGCATCTCTATTCAGATGTTCAGACTTAAGATAGCAGACAGTGGTGACTCAATGGTTAAGGATTTGGGTTACTGAGCAGAAGGTCTAAGGCTGAAGCCCCAGCACTGCCAGGATACTGTACAGGTACTGTATCATGGCTGAACCTGCTCCGGCACCAGCTTACTAACAAGCTGGGAAATGTAAAAAAATGAATTTGTCTTTAATGTATATGTGACAAAATAAATTATTCTTTTAAAATGCATTGTGTTTAAAGGAACACTAAAGGAAGAGCCTGTATTTGTAATTTAATATTGAAAATTTAACATCAAACATCTTTTATTTTTTAGCAGTGATGATCATGGATGTTCCCTCTTCAGATCTTCTAGTGGTCAATTTCCATGAGGGTCGCTGTGTGAACGCAAACCAGTTCATAGCATTCCCAATAAAAAGTTAACTTTTCTATATAATCAGTCACATCACTTGGGACATTAAACCTCCACATCTACAGAGGTCCTCCACTGAACATTAACTCACCAATCAAATGCTGCTTGTTTATAAAACAAAATGCTGGTCCATGTGATTTCTTTGCCTTTTTTTAAACACTGTTGTATTACTGAACTTTTTTTTCACTGCTTTGATGCCTTGTTTAACTGTTTCTCAATTTGATATTTGGGCTATTCATGGAATTACCATTGTGACATGATAGATATTTCACTGCATGCAAAATGCAAAATGGAGAAAGCAATGATTATATGATTATATCATCCTGTTCTATATAATCCAGCTGTGAAAAAATATTAAATCAACATTAACAACTGGATAGTATCTGTACAAACAAATTGTATATTTTTCCATTGATGTATGAGTAGTGTGATTGCAGCCTTAGGCTTTGATTACTAAATGATTAAAATGTTCAGCATTAAAGAAAAAGTGCTAGTATAATCCATGCCACAGCTGTGGAAAAAGATGGATAATTCAACTCTGGACAATCTTTCACAGATGTGTAGCACTCAGCAAAGTTCACACCCCAACTATTTCTCAAAATCTATGGAAAACAAAATATCTGAAACTAACTACCGTAATTTCCGCACTACAAAGCGCACCCATATATAAACCGCAGATGAATTTGACAAAGATTTTTATTTTAAACATAAATAAGCCGCACCGTCTATAAGCCGCAGGTGTCTATATTGAAATGAATAACCTTTACACAGGCTTTAACGAAAGACAGTATCTGTTACACAGTGTATCGGGTGAAATATGTTGCGCTTCCTTTTGGAGCATAGCGGTATTTTGGGAATAGCCTGGCGCCACATTTTTCCGCTATTACTGCATGTGTGGAGACCGAGGCATATGTCCTTATTATTTTCTGGTGCTCAGTTCTAAGTTTCTTTGACTAACCCGTACCGCTGTTGCCAAGAATAATAAAAAAGCATGAGTTTTGGAAACCTGTCAGTGCTTATATGATTTCTGTTGCAACTGGAGTTAGGGAGCTCTCCCATGACCCAGACTCAACGCGCTACAACGGCTTGTATCTAAACAGTAGCCGACCAAGTAAGTCATTGTTCACTGTTTTCCTCCTTCCTTTCACAACAATTTAATTATAATCGCATTATAAAAAAATTAAATGGCCTGAATTAGCTAGGAAAAGTCTAGGGACAGATGTTATTTAGTGGCATTGTGTTTTTATTCTCATCTACATGACGCTAGCATAGGAGCAATGCTAAGTGTGGTAAGCAAAAAGCATTTTTCTTAAACCCCTAAAAATATATTTAATATTATAAAAATGTATTCAACACGCTGATATCAAACTGAGAGCCTCATATCAAAGGATGCAATATTTCCTTTCAACTGGGAAACCTGCATTATCAAACCATGGACTTGCCAGAAACATACACTCTCATTTCTGCTGCTCTCCATTCCATTTCACTCTTTCTTCCTAATCATTAAGCAGACTTTATAGAAGAGCTGCATTGAGAATGTAGGATTGAATTGCATATAAATCATTTTTGTACTGCCTGAAGCTTCATTTCATTTTCTTAGATCCTGAGCCAACTCTATCTATCTATCTATCTATCTATCTATCTATCTATCTATCTATCTATCTATCTATCTATCTATCTATCTATCTATCTGTCTGAAGGGACAATACTATAGAAACAAAACTTGGACATATTTTAAAGTAGTCAATGTGCAGCTTGTATAGCAGTAAATATTTACTGTCCTCCGAAATGAACTCAACATACAGCCATTATTGTCAAAATAACTGCCAACAAAAGTGAGTACATCCTAAGTTAACATGTTAAAACTGTGTCTGAAATGTTAATATTTTGTGTGAGCATCATTGTTATCTAGCACTGCCTTAATCCTTTTGGGCATTGAATTCACCAGAGCTGCACAGGTTGTTGCTGGAATCCTCTTCCACCCCTCCATAATGACATCATGGAGCTGCTGGATATTAGACTCATGGTGCTTCTCTTCACCTTCCGCTTGAGGATGCTCCACAGGTGCTTAATAGGTTCAGATTAGCCACACATGCCTGACACCATCTGAGCCAAACAAGTTTATCTTAGTCTCATCAGACCACAGGACATTGTTCCAGTAATTCATGCTCTTGGACAGGTTGTATTCAGCAAACTGTTTGCAGGCTTTCTTGTAAGCCAGCTGCAGAAGAGGCTTCCTTTTGGGGCGATGACCATGCAAGCTGACTTGTTACAGTGTGCAGCATATGGTATGAGCACTGACAAGTGGCAGCACTCAGCTTCTGCACCTGACGCACAGCACAAGGACTTAACTTGTTTGAGAAAACCTTGTGAGGCCTGTTCCAAATGGAACCCGTTTTGGAAAACCTTTGTATGACCCTGGCCACTGCACTGTAACTCGGTTTTAGGGTGTTACCGATCTTTTTATTGCCTCGGCCATCTTTGTGTAGAGCAACAATTCTAATTCTCAAATCCTCAGAGAGTTCTTTGCAATGAGGTGCCATGTCGAACATCCAGTGGTCAGTATTAACGAATTGTATTCAAAGCACCAAATCTTAACTGCTCTAATGCAAGATACACAAATTTGTATGGTCCTGTCAACCAGAAAAAAACATGAACATGATGAAAAGGACATTTGCGTTTGCATGTTTAAACAACGTACAGCCGTTATCACTTAGGGTGTACTCACTGTTGGTCCCAGCTATTTAGATAATGGCTGTATGTTGAGTTATTTTTTGCTATGCAAGCTGTGCAGTTACTACTTTAAAATGTATCCGGTTCATTTTTATACAATTGTCCCTTGAAAAGATCTACTAAAATGGTTGCTGAAATGTGAGATACTATATATAGTACACACACACACACACACACACATATATATGATATAATATTAATAAATGGTTATCTGATAGAGACATGTTTTAGTCATCAGACTGTCAGTAAGAAAAAGTAAGAAAAAAGTAAGAAAGAAGTGTTTCCTTGCCAGAATTGCTATAAAAAGAATTTAACTTAAGTCATAAGGCAGTAATAATTTCAATTATAAAGGAATAAAAACCAGCACATCAGTTGAACTTGCAATGCCATAACCTCGTTACACTTCAGTACCTTTTTCAATATGCACTTGCAAAACTGAGCATAATGCTCTATTTAAACATCGCTAGATGTTATCTGGATTAAATCATGAGGTAATGCATCACAACACAATCCCTGTAATCAAGCCATGCTGCTGGTTTACAGTGAGGCTAGCATGATTAATAGACCCCAGAAAAGTTACATTAAACTCCTAAGAAGCTGACAGGATGCTAGGTAACAAACCGACTGACAGGTTTTCGAAGCCGTTCAAAAAGTTGAGTTTCGCAAAATATTTTTCAGAATTTGTCTGACAGCACGAAAAGCTGTATGTTTGAGCAGGAGGCAGTAAGAGGGTGGTCAGTCAAGCAGGTAGTGCAAATGCTTCTTTCAGTTTAGTCTGAGAGGAAAGACAGGTGGATGTTTGATTACAGAAATGTCTGTCTGTGTACCAGCTGCGTCTGTGCACCAATGCTGATGGGTTCGCAGTGCCAATCAGCCAGGTCTATCCATATGGTTTGTGGGATTGGGTGGCATTTAAAAAAAAAAAGGGGTGGGGGGTTTGGGGGGTTGAAATGTGTGCCCCTCATAAATACATGCAAACAGATGGAAAATTCCTCACTGCTGCCATGCTCAGAATTAATGTCATAAGGGTGGATATTATAATATTAATGAACATGTTTTTTGGGGGGTTTTTGCATGCAATGTTTTTTTAGCCAGGTGTCGATAGGCTTAATTCAAATTTTGTTTTTCTTAATGCTCTTGTAAGACTTGCCATCAGCAAGTGCATATTCGTAAAGTATTTAAAAGATAAATGCCTACCTCTTGAGCTTTAATGGCAATGTGCTATGGATGAACAACTTCAGTGGATGAGAAAAAGCTTAAGTGGTCTGGGGGTCTTGGGAAAAACTAAATACATTTCCCACTGTAGTGAAGAAATCCAATAAAATGCGCAAGAAAAAGAGCAGTGATGTAAAAATGGTTGTAGAAAATTAGAAAAAGTGTCTTATCACTTTTAATTAAAACATAAAATAAACATTCCAAAAGTCAAATGCAGGTAAAAATGGATATTTAAAAAGGCTACACACCCCTGTTGAAAATGGTGTTTTTTTGTGTTGTGTAAAAAAAGTAAAACCAAGATAAACCATGTGAGAACTTTTTACAACCTCAGTGCAAATATCTTTTGTTGTTGAGTAAAATGGGTAAAAAAACAATATTGATGCATCAAAAATCCTATGCACAGCCAGCTTTAGGTCATCAACAGATTTAGATGTACAGTATCTAGTTGTGGACTTTAGTTAGTTCATTCAAAAACGTTGATCTGCTTTTAGTTCAGCCATCCCTTTGTTGATTTTGATATATGATATTGGTGAATGATTGGTTTATTTTCCTAAAAGACACCTGATTGTTTTACAAACTGAATGGAATTTGTAGCTATTGATGTTTTCATCTACCATAATGAAAGCCCCAGTTCTGGCTGAAGAATAGCAGCTTTAAGTTATAATGCTGCCTTCTGCACCTTGATTTTTTTTTTTTTTTTGTGATATGCTTTTATTTCTGCACCAAACATACCTTTTGGAATAATGGTATTATTATTCCTTTTGAAATCAAACATGAAAATTCAAACATGAAAAATATGAGAGATTGTTGTTGCATGCAGAGAGTACTCAGATAATCTTGTCAGATAATCCTGCAGGTCCATTAATATTGCATATGGCCTCTTGTCAATATTTGTGCATAAGTGGAAGTGCTCATATATACAATTAGGTTAGTTTATTTTCCCCTAAAACATTTCTAATTGTTTTTCACTTAATTTTTATACATTGTAATTTCTCATGCTTTCTGAAATGCTTTATCTTGCCTTTATTTTTTACTCAATACAGTAAACACTAGCAAATTCCATTTCAAATTCTCTTTGAAAGTGAAACCTTCTGTTGTAAGGTTCTGCATACAACATTTAAAGGCTTCCACAGAGAGATAAAAAAATTTAGATCCTAGATGGAAACAACTTCTAAGAAGTCTAAGGTTTTGCCATCAAAAAATGGAACCTAGAATGAAAGACATAATAGAATAAAAGGTTTAGCCATTCTAGAATAACTGAAGCGATTTGAAAACCACAAAATAAAAATAAGTTTTTACTTGTTTTGTAATTGCAAAGGATTTGGTTCTTTGGCAACATGTTCATAAGTAATTTCTGTTTTAGTGCATTTCTTTTACGTCTGTCCTGTCATTAGTTCATAATCTAATCAACGTTGTCTGTTTTGCACATGTGATTAATCTGTATATGTACTGTTTAATTTATTGTTATTGTTTGGTTCCAAGCACTGCGTTTCCATCTGCCTGTGTCTCTTTGTGCTGACCCATGCCACCTTACTTAACTTGCGACTTGTAAGGGTGACTGGTACATTTAATTGTGAAAGTTTTGAGATTATAAAGGTTGTGTTTTTCTCAACTTTAGCAAACTGGGCAGGTTATTTTTAAATATGTTTTGAGGCTTCAAACAGTTCACCCACAGATTGAAGCAGGGGCTTAAATAAAATAATTAACAAATTGCCTGTACATGCCATGCATGAGACAATAATCATAAAATCTCACTTTAATACAAATGATGTCATTGTACTTGGTATTTAGGGAGCATACATCTGGTGAGACCACCAGCATGTGCCTGTGTTCTAAACTCTGACTATTAGTTTCTAGTTTGATCTTAAAACCAAGATTGAGGTAACATATATGATCTAGACTTTTTCCCCCCACATAGTATAGTAATGGTTTGAAAAGATATTGTAGGAGAGCGATCGGTTTGGGAGGTGGGGAAGGAAGAACAGTGGGGACGTCGACCAGTTTGACAGAACCAGATTCTTTATTTAATTTTCTCTTTCACACACGCACGTCTCTCCGTGTCTCTCTCTCTCCAGGCGCCCTTCTGTCACTCCTCTTATGATGAATGGTTATATGGATAGAACTACCTTACCGATACATTAACTAATATTAACTGTACTTTTAGGTTGCACAAGTCAGTGCAATCTTAGTGCCAGTCCCAAGCCCGGATAAATAGGGAGCGTTGTGTTAGGAAGGGCATCCAGCGTAAAACGTGTGCCAAAGCTAATATGCGGATCGCGAATCAGAATTTCATACTGGATCGGTTGAGGCCTGGGTTGAGAGTGGTGCAGGACATGTATGAGCACAGTGTGACAGCAGTGAAGTGTGCGGTAGAAACGACAGACTGGTTTAAGGTAGAGGTTGGATTGCATCAAGGATCGGCTCTGAGCCCTTTCCTGTTTGCAGTGGTGATGGACAAGTTGACGGACGAATTCAGATAGGAGTCTCTGTGATCTATGATGTTTGCAGATGATATTGTGATTTGTGGTGAGAGTAGGGAGCAGGTTGAGAAGAGCCTGGAGAGGTGGAGGTATGTGCTGGAGAAAAGGGGAATGAAAGTCAGTAGGAGTAAGACAGAGTACTTGTGTGTGAATGAGAGGGAGGGCAGTGGAGTGGTGTGGTTGCAGGGAGAAGAGGTGGTGAAGGTGGAGGAGTTCAGGTACCTGGGGTCAACAGTGCAAAGTAATGAAGAGTGTGTTAGAGAAGTGAAGAAAAGAGTGCAGGCTTGGTGGAGAAGAGTGGCAGGAGTGATTTGTGATAGAAGGGTGTCTGCAAGAGTGAAAGGGAAAGTTTATAGGACTTTGGTGAGACCTGCGATGTTGTATGATTTAGAGACAGTGGCATTGACTAAAAGACAGGAGGCAGAGCTAGAAGTGGTAGAGTTGAAGATGCTGAGCTTTTCATTGGGAGTGACAAGGATGAACAGGATTAGAAATTAGTTTATTAGAGGGACAGTGCATGTAGGACGTTTTGGAGACAAGGTAAGGAAAGCACGATTGAGATGGTTTGGACATGTGCAGAGGAGGGACATGGGGTATATCGGTAGAAGAATGCTGTTGATGAAGCCTCCAGGAAGGAGGAAAAGAGGAAGAACAAGGTGGAGGTTTATAGATGTGGTGAGGAAAGACATGCAGGTAGTTGGTTTGAAAGAGGCAGATGTAGAGGACTGGGAGAAATCACTAGGAGACTTTTTATCCTTACACAAAGTCACAGTCAAACTGTTCATCTGGATGAGACCATCAGTGGCATTCTACATTTATGGACAGCAGGCTAATGGCCCATGCCAATTTGCATGTATTCTGCAATGTTGGCTAAATGTAGGCATGTCTGTCTGAACTGTCAGTCCAAAATCTTTAAAGCTTTCACATTTTGAGTTATATATTTCTGTACTATGTATATATGGACAGCTTCATATCACAATACAATCTGATTTATGTTGCCATTATTTTGAGGATTGCTCTTCTGGCTGGTCGTCCAGCTGGCAACAGCCAATCAGATTGGTGCTACTGAAGCCAGAACTGAATACTGCGATTCACCTGACAGTTTACTATCACTGCCATCATCTTTATGGATTTAGCATAATTTGTGCCTAATTAGCATCATTTTAACAAGAGTGATTTTGGTTACAATCATACCCTGAACGGCGTTTAATTGCAGTATTGAATTGTTGTATGATTGCTCCATTCACTTTTGCTTCAAAAGCCCATGTAACCGTAATTAGAAAAAAAAAAAAACACAAATAATTATAAAACTTACTGAGACCATGCCATTGAAATGAAGTTTCACATTAAAATTGTATGAGACAGGAGAGAACCATACGACAATGCCAGGTTGTAGAGGTTACAGGGAGTAAATGTTTTATAATTATAATGATTTTCAGATTCACTGCACTTCATTATTAACAACTGGCAGCTATGTGTGTTTGTAGTACTGATGCACAAGTACTGAGAAAGCTTAAGTATTTTGCCTTGGAATATAAGTAATCACATTAGTGTAGTGTGTAGTCTGGAGTAGAGAGAGGGGTGAAGATATATGATGAGGTAAACAGTATGTAGTGTTGCTCAGTCTCTGTCAACAGCAAAATGACTATTAGCTGACCGTGAACACACGCGATGACTCTGTGATCTCAGACAGACGGACACACACTCACACACACTCACACACACACACACACACACACACACACACACACACACACACACACACACACGCACAAACACACACCTTTTAGTCCAAGCACCTCTGTGTTCCAAATCACAACAAAACAATCAACCATTATTAAATCTTGCTAATACCAGGGCTCATAATATATTTTTATAAATTGTAAGACTATTACTGTTTTATCATTCTACCGGTGCTCAGATTTTTAACAGCAGTTAACTACATTTAAATAAAACCATGGCCCACGGACTCAAATACAATCTCTTAGTTTGTTCATTGCATAAGAAAATTCCAAGAATGAGATTCATAAATTTGCCCTAGAAGCAAAAAAAGCACTAGCAGGAGAGTTAATTTGCGAGAGCTAGAATGAAGGTGATTTAATGGATACAAACATGCATATTTTATATTTAGCTTTTGGAAGCACTTATGCAGACAGGACAGACAGAGAACCATCATTCTGCATGCAGTACATAAAATAATTGAGGAAAAAACACAGGATAGTCACCAGAGGTTGACTAAAAAAACATGTTCAATGTCCTGTAGGATCTCTAGCTCTCTAAAGACGTTTCGGACCTCATCTCGCTCTATGCATTGCTGCTTGTTCATGTACTTCATGGCGTACATCTTCTCTGTGTCCCGCTTCTGCACAATACACACCTGCAAAGGAAAGCACACAGACATACATAGACAGAGTGAGACAATGTTACAAAGCTTGAAAGATATACCCAGCCATGAACTTTCTTTAGATGTTTGTATTGCCATTATCCTTTTTAGATATTTAGATTTTAAATTTTAAGATGCTAGATCTTCACGAATGCATTTTCCTTCAGTCAGAAGTGTTACTTCATTGGTGCCAAATATGTCATTATACAACAAATACAAAAAAAGAAAGAAAAAAGATCTGCTAGTAATGATCCATTTTTTTTGGAAGTGTGAAATTTAATCCACCTACAAATGTACATGGTTTTGGTACAATGTAAATTGACAAATGGTTTTATAATGTTTTATTCCTCTACAACAACAAAAAAAACTCTTGAATATAAAAATTGTTTCCAAAGCATTTGTACAGAAATATTGATATTTATATCTCTTTTGTGAGTTATGTCTTATGATTATTATTCTGATTAATTAATGTCTAGCATTAATGCAAATGAATATGATACCGGGTATAGCAACACAATCTCTCCTTCACTGTGAAAAAATATGGGAGGTAAAAAAAAAATCTATCAACAGCACTAGCTACACTAGCATTCCACACAATGAAGGATGATCATGAGTTAAAGAACAGGCATTGTTCAGTCAGGACAAGCTGTTCAGGGTTTGTGACAGGTTCCCTGGGGGTGCCAGATGTTTCCCTCAGATCATATGAGCATAAAATGTAAAGAACATTTTAAAAAATGTCTTTTTAATCTCATTGTTCTTGTGCTGCAAAACATAGGAGATTGCGATTTTGACAGGTAGTGTTACTACTACGCAGCTCCAGGGTTACTGGTTTGATCTCACATTACTGACATTGTGGGAGTTTTCTCTGGTCTCATCTCTAAATCTAAAAAACATGTTGGGAGGTGGATTGGCTACGCTATATTGCCCCAGGCTACTAATTTGTGTGAATGGTATGTTGTGTCTCGTGACTGACCGGTGTCCAATCCAGTGATGTGCTCCAGATTAATCACAACTTTGACCAGATTAAATCGGTTAATGACTGAATAAATACTTCTGTAATTTGAAGGCCCCATTCCATTGTTTATACACACATGCTGATTCTTATACACTATATGGCCAAACAAATGTGGACACCTGACCATCACACCCATATCTGGTTGTTCTACAAAATAATGCCAAAATTCTTGCAATTGTATATTAGTCCTTGTATGCTTTAGTAATTGCCCTACACTGGAACTAATAGGCCCAAGAACTAGAGTGCTGAAAGACTTTTCAGAAGGGTGGTGGTTGTTTTCACTCCATATAAATGTCCACAATTTGCCAAAGAAATGTCCTACAAGCACATTTGTTTGTGATGATAAGGTATCCAACACCTTATAGACAATGTAACAGTGTTTATACTGTAGTGATGCACATCAAGAACTAGAAAATAAAAGAACAAGGCCTATATTCACTGTCCCTGTCTCACATCCTGTTTTAATTTAGTCATGATTTATTTACAGCTGGTTCTGTCCCTGTCACCCATGATTTGTTTTCAGAGTTGTATATTTGGGTTTTGGTTTTCATGATAAAAACAAAAAGTGCTGTTGTGCTGCATCTAGAATGAATTTGGGGTCACAAGAAAACATTTAAAAAAGTATGTCAAGGCTTAACCAAGCCTGCAGATACTCTGCTTAATATATCTGCTGCTTGGAGGGGGCATCTTCTTGAGAGCTCAGGCAAGTTCTGCCCTCTATCTTTAAATTAGTTCACAGAGGTTAGGATAAAGATTATACATGAACTTGGATTGTGAGGCCATGTATGTTGCAACCTCATCCCCCACAGAGTTATTTATATTCTAGCACTTCAGTGGTGCCGGCTAAAATAGGGAAATGCCAAATAAACAACTTCTGGTTAGCATTCTGGGTGATCTCATCTCAACACTGTCTTTGCAGTTATATAAAGTGACCATAAGAGGCAATCTAAAATAAGCTTTGTCTTTCATTACCAGCTGAAAATGCACTAAATACACCAGGTTTAATAATCTAAGTTAGCCCTGCACCTCCTCAGAGGAAAGCTTCAATGTTTTGTTTCATTGTTGTTTCCTTGCCAACATTGAATTGTGGTCATTTTAAGTGCCACAGCTGAGCATTCCCTCCCCTTAGTGCCAAACTCATCAGTCTAACACTCTCTCTCTCTTTCTTGCACTCATCTTGCAGATAGAGCATTCCCTGTGGTGTGTCAGCAGAAGAGTTTCTATGTGAAAGATCAAATCCTTGCATGTTGAATCCACAAGAAAACATAATAAGGGCTGCTTGCTTCTCAACTGTAGCAGATGAGCCACACTATCATGTTTCACACTCCTCTGTGCCTGCTTGGCTAGCGATCAGGCAGTGAACTCTGGAGACAAAGACAGGTACAGAGGAAGGAAGGCACGCAGATGTTAGAAGATTATTTTAAGGGCTGCTTACAGGTTTAGTACAGCATAGCAATTCATCTAAAATTTACATTTTAGAAAAACACACAAATGTTTAATAGAAATACAAATGCTTATGCTGTACATTTAAAGGGATAGTGTTATTTTTCAACCTTTATCTCTGTATACAGAGCATGATCTCCAAAAATAGGGATTTTGACACTTCTTTCTTCAGCATTTCCTGTATTAACAAAATAACTGAAAACATGTTTACTTAAATCTTGCTCAGAATTCAAAGTTCTTCATTGTGATAATCAGATAGAAACTACAGAGACAGTGGCTAGAGATTAAGCTGCAAAGAAATGCATAAGTATTGGTTTAATACAAGGGAAATGCTATCAAGACAGAAGCTACTCCATGAGGAGTAAACCCATATGAACTGTATGTCAGACCTGATTCAGTAAAAGATGCGGAAAGGAAGAAACAGTGAGGGGGAGACTGGTGGAGAGAGACTGGGGAGAGTGAGAAATGAAATGAGGCTAAGGGAGACAAAGGGGGGAGGGGGTGACCTCAGAGAGGGACAGAGACAGAGACAGGAAGACAAAGAGAGAGATAGGGAAAGTGAGAGGGAGGCTGAGAAGAGGAGATAGAGAGACAGTGATGGGAAGAAGAAGACAAAGAGAAGGAGATGTAGAAATTAGATGGAAAGAGAGAACAAGAGAGTGAGTGAGAATGTGGACCTGTTTGGTAGTGATAGCTTTAGTTTCCTCATTAAAGTTATCCAGATGGCCTTTTTCCTGCATTAAACCCGAAGTGACAGCAGGAAATCTATTAGTATCACAAAATCAAACTAGTTAATTGCCTCTTTCCCTTTCTCATCTGGCAGAAACAGACCTGCACAGCCAATGTCAAATGTGCTTTCTCCCTCTGCTAAGTTATTTAGTCCAGTTGTAAGCTAGACATTCTTTTTGTTTGTTTATCACATCTTTCACTGTGTTCAGGACCAGCATTGCACGATACTGTCCTTCTGCTGAGTCAAATGGAAATGGCAATCTGACATAAAAAAGATATCATGAGTAACAAAATGAAGTGTTGGTTTCTGTTCCACTGTGACATTTGTTCTGATACTTCTGCCATTTACGAAGGGTCTAAATATCACACGGCTGGTTGTATCATTATATGGCTATGTCTACTGTTTATTTCGCTTGAGGTTGTAGAAACAGCACAAACACATTTGAAGAAAAATTCGATTATTTTTGTCTCGCTGCTACATTCACTGCCAAGACTATTGTTTTCTTTTTATATAATGTATGTTCAGTTTGACAGCGTTGCCATGCCTACATTTTAAAAAGCATTCTAAAATTAGCTGAGTACTCTAGCACAATAGCATTTTAATATTTTAACGGTATATCATGCAATACATTGCAATACGGCACCATTAAAAACACAACGTTTCCCATGACATCGGTTTGAAGGTAGGCCAGAGCAAGACTGCTCTGGAAACACTGATGTTATGAATACTCACTACTGTCTCAAAACCAGACTGTTCTAAAAAGACATGCACTGATTCTATTTTGAGCACACTGACAACTCCATGTTCATGCAGCTTCTTTTTTCCCATTTAGTTTTTTCAGCATTTGACGTATTCTGCTGTTTACTTCTTACATCTGCAAAAAGAAGGCGGTAGTTATTGTGGGAATGTGCCAGGAGAGCTCCTAAAAACATAAAGTGCATTTTTTGACACAAAAGCAAAGAGGGAAGTGGAGATTCATATATGGTCCTACCACCAAAACCCATTTTTTTCACCTTCAGATGGATCAGTGCTGAATTATTATTCTCTCACTTCCATCAGACTGCAAGTCTGCAAGTCAAGTTGAGATTGCAAGTAAGTGGACCAAGACCATGTCTTTCAAACATTCTTATTCTTGGATGTTTTTGTATGAGCGTTTGTCATGTTTGGCAATAAAGTACTTTGTCTGGTTGAATACAAATTTTATTACAGCCTTCACATCACTTTTTTTTGCATTCTCTATTCTCTTTTTTTAAACCTGAATTCCCCGCTTATCTTGCAATTCTCTGTATGCCTTTTCTTCAATTTCACTGTCCACCCATCTCCTCTCCTACAACCTATTGCTGTCCTCCTACAGAGGGTTACACAGCAGAATCCAGAGTTAATTAACCTCAGATTATTGCATTTCATATTTCCAGGCATTTAGGACCTGGCACACAGGAAGTCTGCAGTCCAGCAGGAGGGAGAGCAATCAGATGTTCAGTACTGCACTCCTGATGAGACCCACTTTCCTCTATGCTGCAGAGCTCAGAGATCCACTCAGAGACTCACACTGTAGCCTTGAACACATCTAGGAGCTGGCCTGGAGTCAGCGGTTCCTTTCTTTACAAGCATTGAAACAGGTCTTAGATCTGCAGTGCTTTGTGATTACAGAGGTTTGGGTCTCATCAGGACTCACTACACTCAGGGCATGGATGAAAGGAGCTGCACAGAAAAAGGAGCCAGTTAAACAAAAATTATTCAGTTTTTACACTGCTAGCAATGTCTACAATCTTCTTAAAATTGGTTTAAAGAAATAGCTTTAAAAAAAGATCACCACTATCCTATAACTTTTTTTTTTTGGCACACATCTTTATTACGCAAATGGGGTCTGTTAAATTAAAGTTCAATTTATTTTCAATTTATTATTTAACCAAGATGGCATTTTTAAAATGTAAAACTTTAAAATTTCGATAAGCACAAATGTTAATAATAATAATAATAAATAATACTGTATAATAATGTAATGCAAAAACAAGCAATTTAATGTTTTGCATATATATATATATATATATATATATATATATATATATATATATATATATATATATATATATATATATATAAACAGTGAGGAAAATAAGTATTTGAACACCCTGCTATTTTGCAAGTTCTCCCACTTAGAAATCATGGAGGAGTCTGAAATTGTCATCGTGGGTGCATGTCCACTGTGAGAGACATAATCTACAAAAAAAAATCCAGAAATCACAATATATGACTTTTAAACTATTTATTTGTATGATACAGCTGCAAATAAGTATTTGAACACCTGTCTATCAGCTAGAATTCTGACCCTCAAAGACCTGTTAGTCTGCCTTTAAAATGTCCACCTCCACTACATTTATTATCCTAAATTAGATGCACCTGTTTGAGGTTGTTAGCTGCATAAAGACACCTGTCCACCCCATACAATCAGTAAGAAACTACTAACATGGCCAAGACCAAAGAGCTGTCCAAAGACACTAGAGACTAAATTGTACACCTCCACAAGGCTGTAAAGGTCTACGGGGAAATTGCCAAGCAGCTTGGTGAAAAAAGGTCCACTGTTGGAGCAATCATTAGAAAATGGAAGAAGCTAAACATGACTGTCAATCTGCCTCGGACTGGGGCTCCATGCAAGATCTCACCTCGTAGGGTCTCAATGATCCTAAAGGAAGGTGAGAAATCAGCCCAGAACTACACGGGAGGAGCTGGTCAATGACCTGAAAAGAGCTGGGACCACCGTTTCCAAGGTTACTGTTGGTAATACACTAAGACGTCATGGTTTGAAATTATGCATGGCACAGAAGGTTCCCCTGCTTAAACGAGCACATTTCCAGGCACGTTTTAAGTTTGCCAATGACCATTTGGATGATCCAGAGGAGTCATGGGAGAAAGTCATGTGGTCAGATGAGACCAAAATAGAACTTTTGGGTCATAATTTCACTAAACGTGTTTGGAGGAAGAAGAATGATGAGTACCATCCCAAGAACACCATCCCTACTGTGAAGCATGGGGGTGGTAGCATCATGCTTTGAGGGTGTTTTTCTGCACATGGGACAGGGCGACTGCACTGTATTAAGGAGAGGATGACCGGGGCCATGTATTGCGAGATTTTGGGGAACAACCTCCTTCCCTCAGTTAGAGCATTGAAGATGGGTCGAGGCTTTGTCTTCCAACATGACAATGACCCGAAGCACACAGCCAGCATAACCAAGGAGTGGCTCTGTAAGAAGCATATCAAGGTTCTGGCATGGCCTAGCCAGTCTCCAGACCTAAACCCATTAGCGAATCTTTAGAGGGAGTTTAAACTCCGTGTTTCTCAGCGACAGGCCAGAAACCTGACTGATCTAGAGAAGATCTGTGTGGAGGAGTGGGCCAAAATCCCTCCTGCAGTGTGTGCAAACCTGGTGAAAAACTACAGGAAACGTTTAACCTCTGTAATTGCAAACATAGGCTACTGTACCAAATATTAACATTGACTTTCTCAGGTGTTCAAATACTTATTTGCAGCTGTATTATACAAATAAATAGTGTACATTGTGCACAATCACATACATTCTGATTTCTGGATTTTTTTTTTAGATTATGTCTATCACAGTGGACATGCACCTACGATGACAATTTCAGACCCCTCCATGATTTCTAAGTGGGAGAACTTGCAAAATAGCAGGGTGTTCAAATACTTATTTTCCTCACTGTATATATATATATATATATATATATATATATATATATATATATATATATATATATATATATATATATATTCACATATCCACATTTGAGGTTAATAGCTTAAACATGTATTCCAGTTATTCTTTGTCACTTGAAGTAATTAGTTGAATCAGATGTAGCAGTGTAGGCTTTCTGGGAAAGTTCTCCTTCAGCAGGAGGTTTGGGGATAAATGATTCAGTATATTAATCTATCATGCAGTGATGCTAAAGCTACATTAATCTACCAAGCAGTCACAGCAAGTGGAAGGCTGTAAAATGGATTAATATGATTCACCATTTGAGCCCCTGCCTGGCCCAGTGGTGATCTAGCAATCTCTGAGGCAATTCACCCCAGACAACTCTGACAAAAACAATGCCTCAGGATGGCATTCTCATCTCCTCTAACACAGATAAACACCTTCCCTATTAGCTGCAACACTGCTTTGGACATTAAACAGGTAGCTGGTTCTGTTCAAAGTGATCTCATCATCCATTTACAAACAAAATTGGAGGATAAAAATGATGTCTAGAGAACGATGCCTAACATTATTGAATTTACTCTGAACTCTGGAGCTGGATAATGAGAGGCTGTGTATTGCTCACAAATTCTAGGACATTTCCAGGTAACCTGTGCATTTGCCACAAGTTTCCAAATGTTTTTTTGGTGCACTAGTGGCATCAACATTAATATATAATCGTTCTTAAAATGTAATGTCACTATACTAAGGACTGAATGCAGGATTGACAACATTCATGTTTACTTGAGATCAATCATAGTGCTAGCAGTAATGTGAAAATAATCTATTTTTTAGCAGTACATATTCTGTTGTTTGGGTCTGTTCCTCTCTCAGGCAGATGGATGCACAGTGAGCCACTACTTGAGATAACGATCACAAATAGAAAAATCATTGTGCAAAAACCTAGGGTGCATGCTAAATTTATTCCACTGGTAAACAATCATTATGAACACCTGCTTTTCAGCCCCAAATACAGATTAGATAAAACAATCAAGAGCCGACTGATTGGATACAAAGGAGTTTGCCAGTTCACACACCACAGGAAGGCTAATGATGGCTTTTTTGCAAACAGAGCCAATGAGTACCAGCCAGTCAACAGACTTCACATGAACTCCAAACACAAGAATGCCATTTTGTACAGATGTATGTGATAGACATATGGACAACAACTGTAATCTGAGGCCACCAGGTGCAAAGCCTGCTTATCTTCCTCCCAAAAAAATACAGCAGAGCTGACAGCTTTGGCTGAATGATGCATCACACCATCATCCTGGCCATGGAAAATACTCTCCTGCATGCTAAATGATAGGGTTGTAGTCAGCATCCATGAACCTGCTTCAGATAAAGGAAGTAAACATCTTAAAATATTTCAATAGCAGTCTTATTCCCTTTCATTTTGAGCTTTTTCATTTTTAGATATTTTTTGAATGCATAAGACACCATATTGTCCCTACGCTGAATGCTGCCATGCATACGTGATCCAGCATTAGAAAACACCTAATGAATGTATTATTAAACATGGACAGGAATCCAAAGAAGGGCCAAAATGCAAGACAAATGCAAGAGAAATCATACATACATATATAAAAAAACTGTTAGTATGCAGATGGTTCATAGCACGTCACAAAGGGCCTGCAAATAAGCCATAAGTGCTTCTATTTATGAAAAATACAAATGAAGGCATAAGTAAGAGAATCAGCAGAATCCATCCAGACACGTCAAATCTCTCTGAGAAAGAGATGACCAAACAAGAAACATATTAGTTATCTGTTCTAAAAGGTGATGCCTGGAGGAGGAATAAACAGAACCACTTACTCACTCACTGCATTGGGTCCCAGTGAAAATTAGAAGAAGTTGGACACTAAGAAAGGAGAAAAGGATCCATACCGATTGGCCAGGCAGAGGGACCGAGCTGGGAAGGATGTGCTGCAAATTAGCACAATAAAGGATAGAGATGGAAATGTGTTGACTAGTGAAGAGAGTGTGTTAAGAATATGGAAGCAGTATTGTAAGCAGCTGTTGAATGAGGAAAAGATTTTTAAGCATAAGGGAGATGTGCAGACCGGCAGTAACTACAGGGGAATGAAGTTGATCAGTCACACCATGAAGTTATGGGAAAGAGTAATGGAAGCCAGGCTGAGAGAAAAGGTGACCATCTGAGAGCACTATGGACAGCATATTTGCTTTGAGGATGTTAATAGAAAAGTATAGAGAAGGTCCGAAGGAGTTGCATTGTGTCTTTGTGAATTTAGAGAAAGCGTACAACAGCATGCCAAGAGAGGAGTTGTGGGATTGTTTGAGGAAGTCAGGTGTGTAAGAGAAGTATGTGAGGGTGGTGCATGACATGTATGAAGACAGTGTGACAGCAGTGAAGTGTGCAGTAGGAACAACAGACTGGTTGAAGGTGGAGGTTGGACTGCATCAAGGATCGGCTATGAGTCCTTTCCTGTTTGCAGTGGTGATGGACTGGTTGACAGACGAAGTCAGATAGGAGTCTCCGTGGACTATGATGTTCACTGATGATATTATGATTTGTGCTGAGAGTAGAGAGCAGGTTGAGCATGTAGGACACCAGGAGGAAGAAAAGAGGAAGTCAAAGGAGGAGGTTTATGAATGTGGTGAAAGAAGACATGCAGGTAGTTGGTTTGAATAAGGCAGATGTAGAGGACAGGGGGTATGGAGACGGATGATTCGCTGTGGCGACCCCTAATGGGAGAAGCCAAAAGAAGAAGAAGAAAAAAGTTCTAACAGGTGATGCATTCCACCATTTAATTTGACACCTTTACTCCATCTTCCTCTCACTTTTCTTCTTACTCTCATCCTATCTCTGGCTCACACTCACCTTTTGGCATCAGAATGTTTTATTTACATATGAATGATTTATGGACATTGCAGAGAAACGGTGAAAATAAAAGCATACATATTAAATGTATACTGGCTATAAATTATATTAATACTGGATATATATTTGAAATTATTTGTGTCTTTCTATCAGGTGGTGGAGCGTTTCAAGAGTTTTAATTATAGGACACAAAAAAATTCAATAGAGGAGCAATGTGAAAAAATATATAAGTAGAATTTAAGTGTTAACAGAGTTTACTAAGCAAAGAAGAACAATTAGCCAAAGAACCGAAAATCATGATTGTAAGCATGAATTCTATCTAAGCAAGTGATACAGGCTTGATATCACATGTACAAGACACTGAGCGTGTAATTCATGCTGTAATGGTAGAATGAGTGCTTTTATATTTTTAATGAATGCAGAATGACTTTTTCGTGGCTGTGATTACTGTAATGAAGTCCAGGTGTGAGCAATCAGCATGGAAGTGAAAGTGTACATGATAGAGTTGTAGTCTCTGGTGGCCATGTTTGTAGGCTGCTCTGTGCTATTTGTAATGTGAGTCAATGCCAAATCTGGCATTTACTTCATTTCTGCATTCATTTTGGAAAAAAAAATAGAACATGTAATTTCAATATAAGTTCATAAAACTGCATCTCAGTGTTCCTGAGAACCCACAAATATGTAATGAAAAAGACTGCTCACATCAAAGAATGATTTGATCTTTTTTGTTTATTGCATATCAACATAATTTTTTTATTCATTTATTCATTCTCAGTAACGCTTTTATACTGGTCAGCATTTCGTAGATCTAGAATCTCAGGAACATTGGGTGCAAGGCTATCTTGTGGGTATCTAGGTGATGAGCGGGAGGACAAAGACAGAAGAAAAATATGCTCTGAAACACTGCACTAAGATTCAGTAAATTTTTCATTGAATTATTTTAAAAAATACTTTCTTTGCAGATTTTAATTTACTTTTCTTCCCAGATTAGCTTTTCTTTAGTCACAATCACAGAAAATTGCTTTAAGACACAGGATCTGTCTATTATATATTTAAGTACACTGAATATTTATTTTATTGGGTGAATAATTAGCACTCATTCGATAACAGACTTTTAACATGTGATTTTAAAGGAACAAACGGTAGCTTTGAGTCTAAGGGTGAGTGGGATTGTGGGAAGCTCAGTTTTCAAAAATACATAGTCAGGATGCATCAATGCTCCTTATGATGATTGGTGGACCATTTATAAGAGGTGGAACCTAATAATCTAGAACTATGTTATATGTAAATACTGTAAATAATCTAAAAGTATAAAGTACTGTTGAATTATATGAACAAATCTTTTGCTATTCGTTTATAGCTAGGCTATTTATTTTCATGACTATGAAAATTGTAGATTCACACTGAAGGCATCAAGGGCTATTTGACCAAGAAGGAGAGTGATGGGGTGCTGCGCCAGATGACCTGGCCTCCACAGTCACCGGACCTGAACCCAATCGAGATGGTTTGGGGTGAGCTGGACCGCAGAGTGAAGGCAAAAGGGCCAACAAGTGCCAAGCATCTCTCGGGGAACACATTCAAGACTGTTGGAAGACCATTTCAGGTGACTACCTCTTGAAGCTCATCAAGAGAATGCCAACAGTGTGCAAAGCAGTAATCAAAGCAAAAGGTGGCTACTTTGAAGAACCTAGAATATGACATTTTTCAGTTGTTTCACACTTTTTTGTTATGTATATAATTCCATATATAATTCCACATGTGTTAATTCATAGTTTTGATGCCTTCAGTGTAAATCTACAATTTTCATGGTCATGAAAATAAAGAAAACTCTTTGAATGAGAAGGTGTGTCCAAACTTTTGGTCTGTACTATATATATATATATATATATATATATATATATATATATATATATATATATATATATATATATCAAATTTTTCTGTGTGTGATTGAACAGCTATTAGATTTTGAAAGGCATGTCTTCCCTTGATGAGTGATTGAGCAAAGATGGGATTATGGTGTGCTACAGGCAGCTTCTTTCTGTCAAAACAACTTATACATTAAAACTCTTCAAATACTCTTCTGATGGAACGATTAATATTTTACACAGTACAGTTGAGCACTTCATTGCATACTCTGTAATATGTTATTATATAGAGGGAGGGAACGCTAAAGAGAAATCTCTCTCTCTCTCTCTCTCTCTCTCTCTCTCTCGCTCTCTCTTCCATGGTAGACATTTTAAATAGGAACATAAGACTGTGGGAAAGAGCTGCACATTTGTAAGAAGCTACAATCCCCTTTTTTAATCATTATCTTTTATTAAATTTTATAGAAGCAATCTATCGTGTACATCTCTTTAATTTATGTAGTCGATTTCATATTCAGAATTTTCATGAATTCAAACACTTTCCCATAAGTTGCTTGTTAAAAAAAAAACTTTTTAACTAGATATTTAAACATGATTATCATGTCTGCCTCAGTTCCTTCTAGAACACAACATTAGAGAACAGGAACACACATTCTGATTAAACTAAGTGTGGCAGTTACTGAAAGTACTTTCACATTATGCTTCAAAGCATGCTGGTCATGATTATGAATGAGTGGCCTGCAGTGTTTGGCGAGCCTGCTGGCTTTTTTGAGCCTTCTTTATCCCCTTGGTTCTGCTATACTTAGCAGCACTATTCATTGTTGTCACATTGCGCTCCTCGTGGGATGAACCGGCCCAGTGAAATAAGGCTGTTGTGCCGCGTTAGATCTAGTAGAGTCAGAAAAACGAAAGAATTTTTTTTCTGGGTCAAGGAACTGCTGAGTTTGGGCAGAGATCTCTAAAGTAAAAAAACACTTGAGACAGGAATATGATAACATATGAGTGTGCAGTAGTTTCTTCTTTTAAGTTAAGTTCAGGTCACATCATTTGGAAGTGACTGTAAACTTTTATTTATAGTTTTATATATATATATATATATATATATATATATATATATATATATATATATATATATATATAATATAATATAATAAAATGGACATATCTTTACCATAATTTACCTCAACCATTTAAATAATATATAACTGTACAATATTTTATAGAATAGTTGCTTTCTGTTTTCATCAAACTTTTTCATATTTTTCAAATTTTTCACATTTTTGGGACCACTTCTTTAAAATAAAATCCAGCTAATTGAGACAATTATAATACCTCCAAGCAGTTAAAACCTCTTTTTTTTTATAATTGTGTGGCTGACATAACTTTTATTTAATGGAGTTAAAAAAATAATAACCTCATATTAAAACAGTAAAAAAATTATTATTCTTGATTCAATAAAGGCAGACACACAACAGCACAGCTGAATAGGTACAGGAAATGATGTGAATCCCATATGAGTTAATTTAAATTTTTAAGCCCCAGTGTGCTTGTCAGCTGCAAAGAGAAATAATTTCCTCTGATTTAATTTGTCTTTTTCCTCAGGCAGTAGAAATGAGTGTTTCTAGGTCTCAGTTGCATTTTGCAAAGCAGTGAGGCATAGCATCAATCCAAACTCTCTCTCACACACACACACACACACACACACACACACACACACACACACACACACATTACTACTGATATGAAATTTTTACATCTCCAGCCTGAAGTGACCTAAACTTACTCTAAAAAAAGAAATAGCATATAAATGGAGAGAAATTTAACAAAGTTTGAAAGCATTATCTGATGATGCTGTATTTTTCATTTTCTTCACAATAGACATCTCTGAAAAGGCCTCAGACACTGTTATTATAAATATTTCTAATATGCCTCTTATATACACAGTGCATCAGCCGCCTGTCACTTCTGAATGTATCTTCTATGTGTTATGTAACTTCACAATAGTGTGTTGTGCAAGTGTGTTTCTGCATTAAAACATGGGTTTGTTTAGTTTGATTTACAAACAATGTAATTTTCATCAGATATTAACCTGTGAGCATTTAAGAAAAACACAACAAAGGCTTATATAACCACAATGTTCACACAAAACATGTCAGTCCCCTTTCAGGAACTTGAGCTGCGTCAACAATGCTTTGTTTAAGTTCTGGATCATGTGTGTAATCTGTCAAATGGAAAGGCGCAACGTCACAGGCGGGGTGACTTCATGACCAGGAAGCTATAAAAAAGCACATGCGGAAGCGCTCTCTTTTGTGGCCGCATGTCTATGCAGACCCTCAGTTCCCGCAGAGTGATCTTCAAGAAGGGCCCTCTTCCTTCTCGTGGCTCTGGCAAAGCGGTGTCTCATGTCGTGGGGTTCACAGTTCGATCTGGCAGAGTGTTTTGTGACGGGGTGTGTTTTGAAACAAAAACAGCATCCGCCGAGTAAGCTGGACGAACGCTTTTTGCGATCTACGTCAGTGCCTTCGTGCTGAGGTTTGCCTTTTTCACTGAAGTGTCAGGTCCTGGAGCAGCCCATACTCGGTCCGCCTCTTCAGTCATAATGTTTCCCTTTACACTTATGTAGTAGGACTGAAAGTTTGGTTATTGAATGTTGCCCTGGGTTGCAGAGACGCTCGCTCGCCATTTCTCCCTAGGTGCTGCACCGTCCCTCAAGGCCCCGGCACTGCCCACCAAACCGCTTCGAACTTCCTTGGCCTTGGTGGGCAAGGCTTACACAGTGGTTAGTCAAGCCACTGGCTGCCTGCACATTATTCAAACCAATCAGGCTGACCTGCTGCAGGAGTTGGATGAGGGAGCTAGCACGGGCACTGATGATATGCGAGAGCTTTGGCTCTGGCTCTCAGGGCTACTAAAGAGATGCTAGGGCCATTGCCGAACTATGTCAACCCTGGTGGCCACAGAGAGGCTTCTCTGGCTCAACCTATCAGATCTTCCTGACAGGGACAGAGCATTTCTACTGGACGCCACGTAGTCGACAGGTTTTAGGAGGCGAAATAGCAGCCAGTGGTGTTCCAACGCTACCTCCCTCGCCGCTCCCACAGGGCTGCTCGGTGGGCGCAGCCCCAGCCCAGCACAAGCGGGCGCCGTGAAACCCACAGACAGAGCATCGCCACTCGTACTCCCCCTTCCAAAAACAGTAGCGTTGCTCTAGGCTAAAGCCCAAAAAGCTGATGGATCTGAGGACCATCGAGTGTCTTGCCGCCTCTCATGAGGTCCCTAGAGCAGCTGCAGGGCACTGCATACCAGAGATCAGTCTCGAGAAACTGGTTTCCTTAAGAGACTATCTGGCAGCCTGAAAACGCATGCCAGATGTATCTCAATGGGTCCTGAACACTGTATGGAGAGGCTACTCGAGTCAGTTTGGGTCTCGTCCCCCCTGGTTTGACGGGGTGTGTCCCAATCTGGTGGGACACGAGCAGGCTCTGGTGTTGGAACAAGAAGTACACACAGTCTCTTAAGGAAGGAGGCCATCAAGATGGTCCCTCTGCTAGACAGAGAGTCCAGGTTCTACAGCCAGTATTTCATAGTTCCCAAGTAGGATGGGGGGTTGTGTCCCATTTTGGATTTACGTCAGCTGACTATTTAAACTCAGGTTCAAGTTGCTCACCCTAAAACAGGTTGTGTCTCAAATCACATCCGAGGACTGCGTCGTCGGAGCTCCTTGTCGTCGTGTAACGCTAATGATGGATGTTTCCTTCACGGGCTGGGTCATTAGTAACAGCTCCGCCCAAGGTCTTTGGAGCAGGCCCCATCTAATCTGGCATATCAACTTCCTAGAGATGCTAGCTGTGCTTCTGGATGCACTTTCTTTCAGACCTGAGAGACCTGGAATTCCTTCAGGAAAAGTTCACTGCAGGGTTGTCTCCTTTAACACTGAAATGTCACGTATCTGCTATTGCAGCTTATCATGCTCTGCTTGCTGAGCAGTCGATGTGCAGAGACCTGTTAGTGACAGATTTCCTCTGAATCCTTGGGTGCGACCTAGAGTGCCTGTGTGGGACCTGGCTGCCATTCTGGAGGCCCAGTCTAACCCTCCCTTTGAGCTCTTGCCCGAGGTGCCCTTGAGATTTCTTACAGATGAGACTGTTTTTCTTCTGGCTATCTCCTCCAACAGGAGGCACAGGAGACAACCTGTGAACTTGAGCCCTTCCGATCCAGAGTCCAGTTCCTTAAACACTGAGCTACCACCTTCCCACACTAAAGAGCATTATATATATTTGATGGCCCATTATTATCACAACTGACAGCATGCCTGAAAGAATGAAAACAAATGGAACTCAATGACAAGCCCATTAACATGGATACCTTCACCTCCAACACGTCTTGTCCTTCTTGGTAGTAATTTATATTCCTGAATTATATGTCAAACAGTTAAGCCAAAAAAATTTAGCTAGCCAGAACATTTACTTTGAGTTTTTGAATAAGAATATGAATGAATTTTTTAACTGTTCAGATCAATAAAAAACATCTAATTTGTTCATCTACAGTATTTTTGCTAAAGGCACAGAACAAAACCTGGACATACAGCAATATTAAAGAAAGCATTTTAATATTGCTGCAATATAGAATAGAAAGATAAGCACTTTACATTGCTTTAAAATTATCAAAACCCACAGCCAGGCCAAACATATTTTTATTATAGTTGTAGCAATCTAATACTAAATGATGCCCTATATTAATATTGAATATTAATATTGAATATTCCACATCCTTTAGGAACTCTTAAAAACCACTACATGCTACCACTTCAAAGATTCCAACCACACCCACCCAGCAGGTCAAGTTCAACAGGTAAGTACTCAGACTTACCTGAACCCCCTTTTACTAATCACCATTTAATACCTTTCAGCTTGGTTTGTTTACTTCATTGTTTGTCTTTATTGCTCTTCGATTTGTATTTTTTAACCTTTTAGTTAATATTGATTTCCTATATATGACTTTTGATCTGTTTTCTCATTTTTTCCCCTTGAATTTTCCAATGCTGTTGACACTCTGTTGAATGAATAGCTCTTTTGAGTTTTTTTAATTGCTAAATGCTGGCTATTTCCCTTTGATTTTTCAGCCTGACATTTTACATTTCTTGTTTTGATTTGCTGTTTTTATAAATGAACTATTATCCATTACAACACTTCTTCATCTCTGCTGGCCTGTCAAAGTCTGACAGCATCTGACACATTTCGAGCGGATCCAGTGATGTATTTAATGCTGTGAATGCGTAAAACTGCACTCAAGTTGTTTTAAAGCACACACCCATCTTGCCTGATGTGTAAAAGAGAGTAATGAAAACTTAAATTATGTAGTTCTTGGGAATTGACTCAGATTTCTAAATCCATTGCAGTACCCACTATACTTTATAAACCTTTTTCTTCAATATTTCATATATACAGATACACTCACCACCATGTTGGGAAGACCTGAACAACTGGTTAATTCGTGAACTTTTCCAATCAGCCAATCCAGACATCAATTTTCAGTGGTACAGGTGTTCATATTAAAGTGAATGGTGAGTGTACTGTAGATAATGCCGGCGAATGGGTCTTCGGGGGATAGTTTTTTATCACTTCCTTTTTTCACCACATCACATCAGAAATCTCATGCTGGTTGCTCAGAAATGTTTCAAAGGACAGAGTGCTGCTTTACTACTCTCATGTGTACTTAAAAAGTAATTTCACTACCATAACTGACAGAATGGCAATGTGATCTGCCCAGTTTACTTCTCAATCGCAGGAGCAGAGATAAGCCATGGCTGTGGAATCCACAGCAGGGACACAACATGCCCCATACATCACAGCAGGGTGGAAAAACACACCCACTGCTAAGTGATGTGCTGTGAGTGATGGCTGAATGGTGGGAAGAGAAGAGGAAGGATGAGCATGAGGGAGGGATGCATAAACACACCTCACATGCTGAGAGGAGCCCTTTTATCACCACAGGCAAACATGGCAACCTGTACCGCTTAAAATGTGCACATGTACAAAAACAAATATACAGTAAGTATATGAATACACACACAATGGAACTTACTCACTCAAATGTAATTTTTCCCTGACCCCTTTACTTTTTTAAATTTTGTTATTTTTTATTTTATCATTAAAATGTTATATTAAAATATTAAAATTAACATATATATATATATATATATATCACACATGTACATAAGTATTCAGACACAGTACTCAGTACTTAGTTGAAGTACCTTTGGCAACAATTACAGCCTCTAATCTTTTTGGGTATGGCTCAACAAGCTTTGCATATCTGCCAAATCTTCTCAAGCATGGATACATGAAGACCGTCGGTGGACAGACACTTACAGGTCTCTCCTGAGATGTTAAATAGGGATCAAGTCAGGCTTTGTGATGCGCACTCTTAAACTTTCAGTGTTATCCCTAAGCCCTCTCCGATGTTGTCTTGGCTGTTCGCTTAGGGGTGTTGTCATGTAGGAAGGTAAACTTTCAGCCCAGACTGACATCTCATGTGCTGTGGAACAAGGTTTTTATAGAGGATATCACAAATTGCTCTATTCTGCTTTTCCTCAACCCTGACAAGTTGCCAAGTCCCTGCTGCAGAAAATCGCCCCCAGAGCATGATGCTACCACCATCATGCTTCACGTTTGAGGTAGATTTTAGCAGGTGATGAGTGGTGGCTTATTTTCTCTAGACATAAGGTTTAGAATTAAGGTCAAATAGTTCAATCTTGGTTTCATCAAACCAGAAAATCTTGTTTACACAGACTGATAGTTTTCTGGGGGCCTTTTGGCAAACTCGAAGTGGGCTTCATGGGTTTTGCACTGAGCAGAGGTTTCTGTCTAGCAGTAAAGTAAAGCCCAGATTGGTGGACGGCTACAGTGGTGGCTGTCCTTCGGAAACTTCACAGAGGATCTCCTTAGCTCAGTTAGATTGACCATAGGGTTATTGGTCACCCCTTTTACTAAAAGCCTTCTCGATTGTTTGTCTGGATGACTAGCTCTTAGAAGACTCCAGGTTGTGCCACACTTCTTCCATTTGAGAATTATGGAGACCACTTTACTCTTGAAAATCTTCAGTGCAGCAGAAATTTGTAGCCTTCCCCAGATCTATAACTTGCAATAATCCTGTCTATGAGCACTGTAGGCAGTTCCTTTGACCTTGTGGCTTGGTTTTTGTTCTGATACGAATTGTCAGCTGTGAGGCCTTCTATAGAGATGTGTGTGCCTTTCAAAATCATCTCCAATAAATACAATTTTCTACAGTTCTACTTTAATCAAGGTCGAGTAACATCTCAGCAATATTGGTACTGTATCAGGTTGCAAAATAACACCTTCATAAGGGGGTCTGAATACTTTCAGAATGTGCACACACACACACACACACACACACACACACACACACACACTATATATATATATATATATATATATATATATATATATATATATATATATATATATATATATACACACACCCTGTCAGATGTTCCTGAAAGGGGAAGCGACAAAGCTTCTATTTATCATGTGGCTGCATTTCTCCTCTTCTGGCTCAATAAACCCTTTTCATCAAGGATGATATGAATTATGTAACACTTTGCTACATAAACACTAGCATAAATATGCAAACATGTCTCATGTCTAAATGGTTGGGCACATATGCTGTACAACCTTTTATATGGTCACAGAGTTTAAGCCCTGTCTCCTTTGTCTAGCTCCACATCAGTACAACTACTGTCTGAGTCATAGCACTCTGGATCACCTGTGGACACAACCAGGCACATTTCATGCTGACTCATGCCCAGGGATAAAGTATGTAGGTGCCATCAACTCACTCTGGTAACCTCCCAATTACAAGTTTCTGATTCTGGGTGACTGACACACATTTGTGTGGAGGCCTGGGAAAGCCTTACACATGGTCATTTTTTATATAGTTATAAAAAATATCAGTTATACTGATCTGTTTAATATAAATGTAAATGTTTATGTAAACTTTTGACTCAGTGAAAATCTAATATAATATATGGAAGGAAATTCCAGGCAATATTTGAAATTTATTGCAAATTGTATAATGCATTATTGCCGTTTGTGTTTTCGATTCCGCAAAAGCACAGTGACTGTCAAATTTCAAATGAAAAAGCAAAGTCCATTTGCAACTGTATTTTCCGTGTCTTACATAACACGTTATGACCATGTCATATTTAATTATCAATATTAATTACCACATTAGCTTTTTCACTTTCTCTGCGTATGCAGTCTGCCAAAATGGAATCGCAATTCTTTTGCATTAGAATTTCCAAAGCCTTGCACGGTTGCATTTGCAGTTGCGATGCCTTGCACTGAAAGTTGTCAGTCAAGTGTCAGGGGTGGGACTATATTATTGTTGTATTGGGAAGTGACGCCACTCACAGTTGAGAGCCAACAGGGGAAGTGCCAGAAATAAGATGATTTTGAAACGGTTTTGAATGTTTTGAACAGTGGAAGTAGTCAGTGAAATTGTGGAGGACATATGATGCTCATGCAGCAAGATAATGACAGTTCATACTCTACATGGATTAAGGTAAATACAGTTTTCATAAGTGTATAAGCAATTGACTCTTCGCAAAGAGCTGGATTGACAGGCATTTTTTTAATTCCGGCATGTCTTGTCGGACATAGCAACAGTAACTAAGGAGGGCGATGGGGTCAGTTGCTCATACAAAAAAGACCTCTTATGAAAATAAACATTTCCTCTAACATAAATTGGAAAAAAAAAATGTTTGCATATCTCTTGCTTGGTTGTATGTACTGTAAACATTTGGTCTCAAATATGTCTATCTTTATATCAGATTTTATTTATAGCCCAGTGACTGACAGCAGTCATTAAACCTCTGAACAGAATTCATTATAATTGCATTATAACCCAGTATTGGAGTCCTCAACAATTCTGATCTCCTTAGATTGCCAGCTAAATCAAGCAAGCACCCTGTCTACCACCACATTTAATCTATTTATAAAAAAACAACATAGTTACCCTTTATTATAAATGTATGCTGGAACACAAGCAATCACTTTAAAAATCAGCATCATCCCCACACTTTCTCTCTCTCATTTCCTGAGGTAAATGACAATCATGACAATTAACAAACAGGAGCCTCATCATTGCTTGACTCGACTGTTCACTCAGTTCTTCAAATGATCACTGATCACTTAATTAATTCTCTACTTAGTTCATTTTTAATTCTTAACATTTACAGTGTTTATAACCCCTGTGTATATCTTTATATCAACTATAAACAAACTGCTTGCATATGTCCATTTTGCTACACACTGTGACAAACAGCTTGCTCAAAGCATGACATTTGCTGCCTGGAACAAGCATATTTATCTAACAAGATAGCAGTTACAAGATCTTTAGTTACAGACACGTGTTTATAGTCACGTTTGTCTAGCATAAAAGAAACCAACAAATCTATATATGCAATGTTTTTCTTTCATATGCACATAAATTACCAGCTCATTTTTTTCATGATGGGTAATGACTTGATGGCATTAATAAGTATATTTTCTGATCACACTTTTAAAATATCCTGTTGACTGGTGTCAATCAGTTATTTATGTACACATTTAAACTGACTTATCATTAAGCAGAAAAACCTCTGTGAACGTGTACAAATCTATGACCACAGCCTCAGTATACTTACTCCCTAATTCCTCAGATCACTCTTTTGGATCATTACCATGGCCTGGTCCTGTTTTAAAGAAACACAATTACAATACAATGGCCTGAAGGGAAAAACGATGGAGCTGGACTGAAAATTAAAATGCATTGAAATCGTTATGTACTCCATCATGTTTGCTGACATGCTGTTCCAAACAGGCCACTCACTTCATAAACAATTTTGTAAGAAAGCATGAAGAAAAATACAAAGAAAACAGACTGGGAAGAGAAAGACAGAGAGAATGCATAAAAAGGGGAAGGGAAGAAAATTAAACATTCTCTAATAATGCAGAGAAGCAACAGAATCATTCATATTATTACATTCCCATGATTCTTAAAAAAAAAAAAAACACACAAAAACACTCTGCCAGCGGTTTGCCAGTGGAGGGCGGAGCCAGACAGAACGAGCAGCAAGAAACATCTGCAGTTGATGAGACTAATCAGTGCACTCTGTTTCAGTCCGGCGATGCCAATAAAGAGGAGCGAGACACCAGCCTCGGGGAGAGACACGAAGCAGAGAAGAGCAGAGCGGTCGCTCACCGCTGGCACACATACCTTTTATATTAAACATTAAACAATCATTATGAAGTTAATGATTCTTGTGTAAAAAAACAAAACAAAAAAAAAAAACAAGGATACAAAGCAAGATTTTTATTATATTATATTATATTTTAATTATATTATATTATTGAATAGTAGTTGAATCTCTGCTTTTTGCTGAGGGAAACACATTGAGTGAAAACTAACAACAATAGATAAAAGTAGCATTTGCATCACAAAAAAGTGCTGTCTCTAATTTGCATAAAATAAAGAACTGCACATCCCTCCTGGGTTGCACTAACAATACATAACACAACAGTTCACCCTATTATTATTAAGGATCATATTTAGCATTCAGCGGAATTCTTACTCACCCACTGAGGACAAGCACAATATCAGTTAAAACAAAACAAATATACAAATGGCAAAAAAAAAATCCAGTGATATTAATTAACCATGATGGTTCAGATTAATCGAAAATCCTAATGTAATTACACAAGGCCCAGTTAAGCAGGCCATCTCATTCAGATAACGAGAACACTGAAGTAATTAGACACTGAAACTCCCAGAGAGATGAGCCATAGTGACATTCTGCCAACAGCACAGATCTCAGTCTGTCTCTGTATGTGCAACTGACATAAAGAGAACACTGAGTCATAGTGGGTCTGCCCCCAAATCCCCCAGCATTCTTTTCCAGCATCTTGAGATGACAACAGTGAGGAATATAGTGGAACTCACCATCCTGTATTTTCACAATTAATCAGCATTAACAAATTCCATATACTAAGTAATATAAATTATATACTGGAAATATACCTTATACATACGTTATAACCACTGACCAAAAATTGTACAGGTTTACTGTGTGTCACCAAAACTCCACAAGACCACAGAAGGTGTGCTGTGGTATCTGCTACCAAGACAATAGTAACAGTTCCTTTAAATACCGTAAGATGTTCATTCAGATTGAGATCCGAGAAATTAAAAAGCCACCTGAACTTGAATTCTTTTGCAGTGTTACAGGGCATATTTTGTTGAAAAGGGAAAATGCCATTACTGAATACTGTTGCAATTAAATCTGGGTACTTGGACTGTTACCATGTTTAGGTAGGTGGTACATGTCCACTACAAAGCCTACAAATGCACTGTGTGTTTTGACACCTTATCTTTATTGCATTCTCTTTTTCAGCTATTTTTGCTTGTAGCAGCTCCTCAGTGTGATCAGGCCAGACAGGAAAGCCTTTGCACCCATGCTAATCAGCCTCGGGTGTTATGACTTTGTTACTGCTTCACCGACCGGTTCACCTTTCTTTAGACCAATTTTTGTAGGCACTAACCACAGGATATAAACATAACAGGACATAACAGGGACACCCTACAAAAATGGCTGTTTAGTTTTTGTTGCTTAAATCCTACATTTTTCCTGATTCATCTTATCTATAACTAACATCTATAACATATATCTATCTATAACTAATCATTAATAGAACTTAATATAGCTAAACCTTTACAAATGTGAGTTTTTATAATACTCATGTCCTAGCTAATGAGGGAATGTTCATTGTCTACACTGAATTTTTTAATACATCATATACACTGTACATATACAGTGTATA
Source organism: Silurus meridionalis (assembly GCF_014805685.1). Taxonomy (NCBI): domain Eukaryota; kingdom Metazoa; phylum Chordata; class Actinopteri; order Siluriformes; family Siluridae; genus Silurus; species Silurus meridionalis. The sequence continues at coordinate 13,319,098 of NC_060885.1, read as the reverse complement.
AATATACTCTGTGTGTGCGTGTGGTAAAAGCCAGACATTAGCTAAAGGCTTATAATTATAAGACACATGCTTATCCTAACTTACTGCTGTGTATTATCTTTTCCTCTCACAGTCTTTGTATTGGCACCAATGGTAACTATAAACACCAGTTTTCTTTCTTTTTTGACAAGCTGTAAGGTTCCATTGTTTCCTAATTGCATACTATTACTGAGTGGTCATTATTCTAGTGTCTATAGCCTACCCATTTCAAAAATAAAAAAAAATAGCTTAGGATAACTGTAGCTGCTTCACTATAGTCCATAACAGTGGCTACTGTTCACTAACTTTCCTTATACAAAAGAGAAAATCATACAGAAAATGAAATGGGTGGATCTTGGACTAAGTATGTAAATTAACTGGATATTGCCATGCTTACCTTCCCAAAGCTGCCTTTTCCAATGGCTCTGAGAATCTGGAAGTGATCAAAATTCACTGTAAGATAAAAAGAGGAAAACTCATAAATATAAAATTTGAATGTATTTTGAGTTTTTATTTTGGTACAACCTAGCATATAAAAGGTTACTTGTGATTTACTCCAATGACTCCTACATTTTTTACTGACCCCAAGTGACCTCTGTATTTTCCAGCCATGTATTCTTTTTTTTAATTATTATTTATCATATTATTTATTTTAACTCAATTATTAGCAGTATAAACAATCACAATTTAAAAAACACAAAATCTGGTCCACATGCTTGACAATCCTCCTGATATTAAAAAGAATTTAATAGACAAAACGGCTTTCTGATTTCATATTTACCTGTCAGTGTGTTTAAACAACAGATCGATATCACATGATCTGTATAGATATTACATTTCCATTAGAGAAACTAAGATCAGCATTAACATTTGGTAGAAATTCAATTTCAGGAGTCTTACTATTTGGTACGTTTTTACAAGGATACTTTTTGACCTGAAATGTTATTATATCTTTATATAATAAATATATTTATTATATTATAAATATCTTTATATATTTTAGTCTACATAATAAATGATGTGAAAGCTAACAGGCTTTTACTGCAGTACATGGTGCCAGAGTGCGATGATTTCTCAGAATTTCCTATATAAGAAAGTAACGCTACTGCAGTGCAGAAGAAATTTTATATAAGTGCATGGTGAGTGATGTGAAAAATATCAGGTGTGCATCAACTTGACATAACAGTGCTAAAACCAAACTGTTTAATTAAATGCCTACCTATTTGACTGAAAGGAGAAGGTGTAAATTGTAATAATCTAACATTAAAGTAATAAACATTCAAGCGTTCAAGTACTGCTGTATGGTTTACTTTTGTGTACTATATATACTTTCTTTGCATATATCACCAGATACCTCTCATGGAAAGGATGCACAAATTATTAGTAAGAACTGTACACAAAAATGACTCATTAGAATTGTTTAAATGCGCTACACTTAAGGTTTCATCATGCACAAAATATATCTAATTGTTTTTAGATACAGTATATTTGCCTATTTTGCCCATTTGCCTTACTGGTAGATGTGTTTGTTCTGTGTTAATATCTCACAAGCAACCTGTGTTCTAAACCGTTAGCTCTAAATACAGTGGGTATTGTAACTCAGATGTTATAGAAGTACTTCGGTGACCCTCAGAAACTTGTGAGCAATCAGACAGCGGTGTCAGTGGAAGAGTCCCTCTGGGTCCATGCTCCATATCTCGTTAAGCCATGCACCATCCTGTTACTTCTCAATTACACTGATTTATAATCAGTATTGTTTTAAGAGCACATATTTCGTGTGCTCCTCTCCCCTCATGCTTTTTAAAATCAACTAAACATTTTCTTCTTTATTTAAATCAATATTAAATGCGTTGTTTGCCTGGCTCTACTGCAGAGACAGGATTTCAACAGAAGCAAGCACTGAAATGAGAAGCCCGACTTTAAAGAGGATGTATTACAATTCTGTATGCTTCTCTTTTCTCTTTTATCTTAGAGGTCACTGCTTTAAGGCATCAATCTCAATAATACTCATTAATCTGACCTTTTAACTCTGCCAAAAGAACCAGGTCCTTCTTATTCTGGGGCAGGAATACAGTATGTTGTATAATGTTTATTTTACACGACTGGTTCCTAATGTCTTATTGAATTAGTACATTGTCATATCTAATGCTGCAAAACATCATATGTGGTTCCAACATCCCCTGCAAATGCTGGACTAATCTTAAATTGCCTATAGATTTGCTTGTGTAAAATATTGTGCTGAACTGCAGGTAATAAAAACCTAAGAAATATGCCCAGGTGATACAGGCTACCTAATGAGGCATTATGCATTCTTTTAATAGTAAATGGCTCCTGTGTCTTACAAACAGCACACGTGTCTTGGTAAACTACAGTTCCACATAGTAAAGATGTATAGCTGTCTGTAAAAGGAATCTATTTTGTGTCGCAAAACTTCGACCTTTTTGTTTGTATGGATCATTTCTTTCATTTTGAGACTTTTCATTTCACTGATGCACAATGCCTCACAGTGTACATTTAAAAAAATATATAAAATAGAGGAGGACTTGTTCGCTGTGTTCAAGAACAAAAACAGATACATTCCAGCCCTTACATTTTCACTATTTATTAAATTGAATATTTTGAATAATACAGCTTACCAATGACTTTACATAAGATAATAATAATATATTTAATTAGATATTATAGATATATATTAAAGATAATAATATCTTTATGTAAAACATCTTCATGCAACAGCATTTAGATTTCAGTGACCCACAGGGGACCAAAGTTAGACTGCTAAGAAGCTTTGTTGTAATAGCTGAAATACAAAATCAGCATTGTAAAGCAATTTGACATTTTAATATTTTACAGTTTTTTAAATATACATTTGTAAACAGTAAACATACAATATATTAGATTTTTGAGTGCAGGGACAAATACTCTACAGGACCCTTAGAGACATTTTGGGTTAAGGGCTTTGCTCAAATGTTAGCTACGGTAGCGATCTGTCAGTCCTGGGATTTGAAATCCTTTTCCAAGCACAGAATCAAACAGAATCTTTTAATCACTGAGATATAACTGACGGAGAGAAAACTAAGAAGAGTATTGGTAGTTAAAATCAAGATCGTTTGGGAAACTATTCAGACTCCTTTATATTTATAAGATATATTAGAGATGGATTAATTAAATCTACACACAATCATCGAAAATATTTTTTTAGCAACATTGAGCATCTTTATGCAAAAGTGTTAAACAGCAAAAACTGAAATATAAATTTAAATACAAAAGACTTATTGCAAGCACTTAAAAGACTTGAAAAAAAAAACCCAATCTGGTCCTCTGAACTTAAATTACTGAAGGGCAAAAACCAGGTACTGGTAATACGATTACCTACCAATACCATCCTTATTATGACACTACAAGGTGCCACTAAGCAACAGAGCTGGGGTGAAATCATCCAGTGTGGTTGAGCTTGAAAGGATCTGACAGAAATGGGAGAACCACCAAAGATCTAAGGCTTAAAGCTTCGATTACTGCCAAACATGCTTTTTAAAAGAACGCATTACTATATATACTTTTCTCCTGCACATTTTAGAGTGGCCTTTTAAGGCACACCTGTGCAATAATCATGCTGTCTAATCAGCATCTTGATATGCCACACCTGTGAGGTGGATGGATTATCTCAGCAAAGGAGAAGTGTTTAAAAACACAGATGTAGACAGATTTGTGAACAATATTTGAGAGAAAAGGCCTTTTGTGTACTTGGAAAAAGTCTTAGATCTCTGAGTTCAGCTAAAACAAAAGTGTTGCGTTTATAATTTTGTTCAGTATAAAATACACTGGCCAATTCCATTACATGCTCCATCGCTATCTGAGCTTCTATATTTCCATAATCAGGTAAATGCACTTCTTATACGAATTTAAAATGCATGGATGCTTGGCATAGTTGGCGAGTATCAGGTTCCAACCCTGCCGCTAAAAAACATCAGATCCTGCTGATTTTGCACCACTGTGTTACTGTTCAGAGGAAAACTGTGTGAAAAGGCTGAGGCTGCTGGTTACTGGCATGACTCCTACTGGGTTAAAGCCAAAGTGGGTTTGAATACAAGCATCAATTTCAACAGGACGCTAATGGGGGGGTCATCGCAGAGTGCTTACTAATGGAAGCTGCTGGGAAAGTTCTCACTGTGAAACAAATGCAGGGATGTAATTTGTCTAGAGGATCAGATTTATTACACAGGCACAAATCTGCATAAGGAGGATGCAATGGTAGATCATATGTCATTTGACTCAATCTTTTAAAATAAAAGCCCTTATAACTAGATAAAGCAGGGTAAATAAAGCTATATTAGTCTGTATTCAAAATGAATACAAAAATTGCATTTCTAATTTTGGGTATTGAACAAATTTTATAGATGATAGAAGAAAACGGTGTTCCTCTTATTTGTAAGTGAAGAATTAACAGAAAGCTTGACTCAGTTAAGTCCTTTTAATGATAGGCCAGAGTTCAACTTTCAGATCATTAAATGTTATACCCAGCACAAGTGTATCTTGAATAATACAGAGTAAATATGTTCTGACACCTTCTTTGATGCTGAAATTCAAGGAACAAATCTATATTGTGCATGATAGAGATAAATTACATTTCATTAAGTGAAGAAGGCATCTGAGCATCCATCAGCTTTATATAAAATATATAAAGTATTTACTGTAAGATGGAGATTTATACGCTCTGCCTGTGTCCATTTGAGTTTACTCAAGGTGCTCTGGTTTCCACCCATTCCCCGAAACATTCTGGTAAACATCCTTTGCGTACTATGTTACCCCTAGTTGAGGAAGAGTATATGCCATGCGTGCCTTGTGTTGGACTGGTGTTTCATCCAGTTTGTGCCCTGGGCTGCACCAGAACAGGCTCTAAATCTACTACATTCCCTGGCCAAGATTAAATCAAATAAATTATTGAAAAAAATAAATAAATTAATGATTAGGAAGGCTTTTGACCTGTAAAATAATTTGGCATTAGATATCTCCAGTTATCTTCTTCTTGTCATAGATCCAATGGATTCATTTAAATTAATCTAAAACAAAATGCGCTTGATTTAAATGTTTTCTTGTCTCTGCTCTTCTGGTCTCTGCTTTCGATTTCGAAAATGTGGTTCAGAACGGAGCTCCATGGATAAGTTTGTTTTGTTTCTGGAGGCACAATGAACTTTCAGGTGCTTAGATCCAAAGCTGGCACAGAGGATACAGTCAATTCTGATAGCACTTCTGTACACTGCTTTGGACTCACTATTGGTGCTTTGCCATTTTATCTTCATAAACAGTTAAATGTATGTGAGACGCATATCAAGTACAAAGCTAAAATAAACATCAGACATCAGAGACATCTGTAAATGTCACCTCTTCATTCCCCTGGCTCCTGATCAGGATCTGATTCTGCATTTTAAACACATTCAAACATGAATCTGTTTAAACCATTTGTTAAAGTGCAGGTGTAAAACCTTATAATAATATTTTGAGAGACCAGTTACCCTGCTTAAATGTGAAAATAGGCTGTATACCTTCCATTAAATATTTAACATGTAATGTCTGTTTTCTTTTACGGCAGAAGCCTATGTGGTTTAACTTGGGCTTTCATCCTAAAAAATATATTTTGGCTTAAGTGTATTAGGACTTATTAGATTTATTATAAGCACTAGAAATGTTTTCTTATTGCATAGGCTACCTATCCATGAGACATCAAACATGGATCAGAGCACAGGCAGACAGCAACAAACTACGGTCATCCATATATGTAAGATGGGAACAAACAAGTCAGGGTCAAAATAAGGAAAAATCAAACTACAAAACAAGGCACATAGAGAATACAAGATAACATCTGATGAGGCTTTACAACAAAACAATTAGAAAAATACAACTGGGTATACACTGACAAGCTAACCAGTGAAAAACACAGAACAGGTGAACACAACTAGATATCTCACTAATGTCAAGACTGGGGGTGAAAACAGGACTAGAAACAAAAACCCATGATGTGAAAAAATAAGCAACATGAAAGCAACACTTATCACACTGCAATATGCAATGAAATAGGACTTTCTTGACATTAAGCATCACCTAAGCCTTTTATAACAGTGCAATCATAATATATTGGGGGAAAAAATCCATAAATATTTGAATTGAGTGCTGGTGGTCCATTTGCATTCAAAATTATTATAAAAAAATAAAACACCATTGTAATATATTTTCACTTGTTTACTATATCAAACCTGTATATAAGCCAAATGAATTACTTTAATAACTACAGTGTGTTTGGAAGAAAAGAGAGATAGAGAGAGATATAACCAGATCATAGTAATATGTTTCTCTGTAAAAAAAGAAATATTCCTAACTTGGTTAAGGTACTGCCATAACAATAAAAACGTGCACACAGTTTTTGAGATTACCTTGACATAGAGCATTTTCATAACCGAACCATCGACAGATGTTGCTGCTTATTTGTTCTTGCTGTTTGTGTGCTAAGCTATTAAAACCACACTATCTCTGGGGAAAGTAAACATGTTGCAATGCTTCTGGAACATTCTGAATAATTCTGTAACACTGTTTAATCGGAGACTAAAATGAGTTATGCAACATTAATGGGAACTGCCTGTTTGTTTCACTAAACACAACTCCCTTGACACCAACATCGTTTGCTGTGAATACAGTTGCATTCAGTTACACTAGAATGTTGTTTGGAAGAGCTCATGTCCTAACATAACCGACTTTACAAGATAAAAAAAAATAATAATAATAATAATAATAATGTCCACAATCTCCTGTATTGTATTAAATCATATGACCAGACTTAGAGTGGAGAATTGGTATTACGGACATTACGCCAAACTGTGCAGAAGTATCTCATGTTAATAACCGTAAAAAGAAAAGTTTTGGACAGATTCCAAAAACATTTGCTTTAATGAGCTTCGGCTTCCAACTGCTTGACTCATGAAACTATTTGCAGCCCAAATATGAACGATCTTTGAGGGGAAAGAGCCCACAGCTTGAAAGCCCACATAGGAAGTCATTACAAACTATCCAGGGAGGGAGATGGCGAGCTATGTTCTACCCTGAAGCTTATTCTGACTAATGATAATGGCCACATCAGGTCATGCTCCCTCCTCCCTGTACAAACAGACACACACACCATCAAGCAGAAAACAGCTCTCAGAGCTACACGAAGCTGCCAATTTCCCTTGCTCCTCATTCCCTGTTCATCTTTTATACAGGTCATGCACCGAGAACCATGAGACAAGAAATCAAATGCAGCATTTTTGCCATGCAGTAATTAAAGCAAGGGTCTGACAAGCTTAAAAGAAGAGTAGTGTGTTGTTGTTTCTTTTGGGTTTTTTTTATCAGATAATGAGTATCAACAGTAAATATTGTCTGATTTGTCCGATTTACAGAACATTGACAGATTAGATAACACCTAAGAGTGTCTAGTTCAGCAAAGAAGAACATGGCTCCTGTGGTGAGGATGTTCTAATGAGTACAGTATGTGCTGTTTTTTTGCATTTCTGGCAGGTGCTTCGAATATAAAACATTTAAGAAGTACTGGGAACTGTGGAAGCGAGAACAAAGCAGAGCACTTTCTAATGTCTTCCTGACAGCACTAATAAATGTTCCCTTCCAGAAAGCACATCCCTCTTAAAATAGGCAGAGTTCTACAAAACCGGACTAAAAATCAATCAGCGAGCACCTGGTGAGAAAATTAGTGCCAGGCAGTATAGCTTGAAAGACAATGTATACCATGGTACAGCATACCACCTGTGAGAGTGTTTCATATGACATAATAGCATTCTATTAATATCAATATGATTTACATACATTATTTATCATGTTATCTTGGTATTTTAATATAAGGTATGTGTTTGTGTGCATGTGTGAAAAAGAATGTCACATGTCTGGTTCATTCTCAGACAGTCAGAAAGTGTAAGGATTGTCACTGAATAAATGTGCTGGGAGGTGCAGTCATATTTGTCATTAATTATGCATACTGAGGTGATGTAATTTACATAAGCTCTTCGTTATTAATCACAGTCCTGAGCAAAAATGCCCACAGATACAAAAGTGTGTCATGCCAGTGCATGATGGGTAATCTGAATGCAGTGACTCGTGAACATTCAGCCTGGCTCACATGCATTTGTGGTGCTCTGATGCTTAGATGAACACAGAAAAATGGCATGCAGCTGCAAAGAAAAATCATTTGCATTAATGAATCAATCTATAATTCAGTTTTTAAACAAGTGATTCAGTTTTTTTTTACAAGCTATATTATATTAAAGAAGAATCCTTTTACTATATATATGCAGTACAGTGGCCAGGGTCATACAGAGGTTTTCCAAGACGGGTTCCACTCAGAACAGGCCTTTTAAGGGTCCATCAAAGAAGTTGAGTCCTTATGCTGTGCGTTAGGTGCAAAAGCTGCTTAAAAAAACAGATGCATGAGGTTGCAGAAAGGGAAGGTCGACAGCCGCACACTACAACAAGTCGGTTTGCATGGCGGTCTTCAAAGGAGAAACCTCTTCTGAAGCTGGCTCACAAGAAAGCACACAAACAGTTTGCTGAAGACAACCTGTCCAAGAGCATAAATTACTGGAACCTTGTCCTGTGGTCTGACAAGTCTAAGATAAACTTGTTTGGCTCAGATGGTTTCCAGTATGTGTGGTGATTTCCTGGTGATTAGTACCGAGAAAACTGTCGTGCCTACAATCAAGCATGGTGGTGGTAGCATCATGGTCTGGGGCTGCATAAGTGCTGCTGGTGCTGGGAAGCTGCGGTTCATTGAGGGAAAATGTACTGTGACATTTTGAAGCAGAACATAATGCTCTCCCTTCAGAAACTGTGCCGAATTTTCCGACATAAGGGATCCAAGCAACAACCAGTGCAGCTATTTAGACAACAATGGCTATATGTTGAGTTATTTTCAGAGGACAGTAAATCTGTACTACTAAACAAGCTGCACACTGACTACTCAGAAATATATCTAAGTTTCATTTCTATAGTATTTCCCCTAAAAAAGATCTACTCAAAATGGTTGCTGAAATGTGAGGGTTGTACTATATAGAATTTTTTTAGAGTATATATATATATATATATATATATATATATATATATATATATATATATATATATATATATATATATATGTGTGTGTGTGTGTGTGTGTGTGTGTGTGTGTGTGTGTGTGTGTGTATATATATATATATATATATATATATATATATATATATATATTTCTTTATTTCTTTATTTTTATTAAAGTTTTTTCAGTATAATGTGAAATCTGCTACAATGAGACCATTATTACGATGATTACTGAGTGGTTTAATAAAGCAATGCAATTGTCTCAGCATTGTTAATATCAGATATTATCTTGATAATTCCACAGATTTGTTTGTACTTTAAAAAGGACACACAGTCTGATGCAACACTTGAAAAATGCTTGGCAAATAAAACTTCATGGGCGAAAGTCCAATCAATCTGGCATAACTAACGCTTTGTCAAATGCCGTTGCTGAGGTCTTTTCTCAAAGTAAGCTCAGCCATTGCTATTTTCTTTTTAAAAAAGTTTTCTTTCTTTCTTTTTAATAGTTTTTTCTTTTTCTTTTTGCTCCAGTATTGCATGTCGCTTGCCTTTTTAACAGAAAATAACCATGAATAAGTAAAAAATGTCTTATACAGTAAAATACAGTGTCATATCTTTTCTAATATATCTGTCCCACATTTCATTAGACAATGTCCAGTGTTTTAAAGCCAAACAAGTTTAGTTTCCATGGAAACATAAGATGGTAAAAGACTACAGTCACCAGAATGTGGAAAACATTATCTAGTTGACCCTGGATTCACGAAAAAGACAGAATGTAATTATCAAATTTTCATATACAATATTTCTCTGTCTGTACTCTAGAGCTTATGATTAACATGTTTTGAAATGAACTTTCAAACGATCAGATTTTCCTGCTGAATTGAAATATATTAGAACTGTTTTGCTAAATCTGCTGTGGCATACTGTTTATTTGTTATTTATAATTACAAACACTAAAAATGTCTGTAATACAACAGATCAGAGTGTTTAGTCATTTGGCTGGTGTTACAGTAAGGACATGTAAAGGTTCCTACAATCAGACATTAAAGTGTCTGTAGTTGCATCAGTATATTGTATGACTCAAAACATATGTACATGCTGGAGATTATTATACAGGGACGTGGTAGCTTAGTAGTTAGGATGTTAGAAGGTCATTAAGTTGCAATTATATTTTTTGGGGGTATTGTCTAGGTGTGTGTTTTTTTCAATACAGCCTCACTAATTAGGAACAGTGTCTGTCCATGACACTATATTTGAATTAGCTGTTCAACTGCATTTAAAGCAAGATAAGCCTCCATCTGTTTTCCACCTAAAAAGGGGAAAGGTTCAACCTTAAGTCTACAAAAGACAACAAAGGAGCTGGTGAAAGAGACACCAGGTACCAGATATATAAATACAGACGCTAACCATGTTCCGAACGACCATTTGTACCATGAATTTGTTTGTAAGTTGTTCCTGTGTTTGTTATTGACTACGCATATCTCCTGATTATGTAAAAGTTATAAATATTATCAAATAAACAATAAAATATACTAAAACAAATCAAAATAATCGAAATGCTGTATACGATATTTTGTATTTAGTAATAAAAAATTATAAAAATTAATTGGAAAAAAATGTTACTTAAAAAAATTCATTCGCCCTGTTCAGTGTTCATCATGTACACTCGTTACGGCCGACAACTAGCTAGCGGCGGCTCTCCTCCGTTTAAATTGTTTTTATTTTGAACAATTTTCACTTTGAGGACAGGTTTGTTTGTATCCACAAAAATTCGTAAAGGGGGAAGAGTCTGTACGACATAACACTGGCCCTAAAATGCAACCCTATGCCTGCTGATTTAAATTTACAGCATTTGACAGATGCCCTTATCCAGAGCAACTTACAACTGAGCAGGGGAGGGTTAAGGGCCTTATTTAAGGACCCAGCAGTGGCAGCTTGGTGGTGGGATTTGAACTTGTGACCTTCTGATCCAAATGCCAACACCTTAACCACTGAGCCACCACCTCCCTACATGCTGACCACCTCCCTATATGCTGATCACCTGCAAGCTGCAGTCTGGCTTTTTTAGGCCAGTCTATAGTTTGCAGGTGATCATCAGGACAAAGACCTAGACAGGACAAGGATCATGTAAAACATACTAGCTTTTCTGCTAATTAGAATCAAAGCAATTGATTCGACTCAACAATCAGTAACTGTCAATTACACTATATTTAAAACTGTTGTTCCACTGCAGTCAAACCAAGACATCCCAAGCCTCCCATTCCCCCCCCCCATCCCCCCAAAAGACTATATGTCTGAGAGTTCTGTGTACTCAAATTACTATCATCAGCTAACACTGATTTCTCCTTGTGTGTGCTGAAGAACAATACGGTTTAATGGCTGGCCTTCAGACCACACACTCTTTTCGAATTTGGGTAGGGACGCAATCAAGATGATCAGTCATTTTCTCCCTGAATCGTTAATGATGCTTGGAATTAAAATGTCAACATGAATACAGAGATCAGCAGCATCACACGGCATTTATTAAAACAATAAGGCAGAGGATAATTGTCAGCTCTGTGTTTATTACATAAACATTCAAGTGTGATCGCTTTATTTTAATGTCAGTGTGAAAAAAGGATCAGGTTACCGAATATTAAATGCTGAATATTGTAGCTGAACTGTATGAGAGTGCTGGTGTTTGTAGTTTGGTCTCTGCAGTAGATTTTATTCGCATGTGCAGTTATTGATATACTTTCCTAATGATTTTAAACATGTGTGATTAGTTGTTATACTTCAAATCGGCTTTTCTTAAGCTCATCTTTTTAAAAAAGTTCCTTTATTTCCTTTATATTATATTAATCCTATAGAGTTTCTTAATTTTTGAAAGAGCTCCTAACAAAATAGACATCTGTGATCAGTGAGCATGATCAAAAACGCATGCTTTATTTTCCAGTGTTCCCCTGACCCATCGACGTTGCATGGCTGATTGCATTAGAATAGGCCAGTGTGTTATGGGAGTGAGTCAGATCGATAAAGGACACGTAGCAGATGGGTTTTTCATTTAAAGATAGCTCATGTATTTCAGCTTTACTGTGTGTTTTAGAGCCCAAGTTGACAGAATAACTGTGCTAATTTTTCTGCACAGCCTAGTAGTGTCTGTTTATTTTAGGAACTGTGGACCATACATACATTCACCAATGGAAAGCTCTATAATCAGGTTTCACTGCTTCTGTCTTCACTGGAAAATGTCTACTCCCTTTTGTTGGTAGTGCACAGCCTTTGTTTTTCTGCAATTAGTGCTTTGGGAGGCTGAAAGACTCTTTAATGTTATAGCACTCAGCCATGAACGTGAGTAAGTACATCCTGATATCATTGTGCAGGAAACCATTCTAGCACATTTTCTATCACCCCTCATCTTTGGTGCTTGTAAGCTGTTTTTACTCATGTCTTCAGAAATATATATCAAGATCTATGAAACAAGAACATTTCAATAATACTTTCATGATTCATATTTAGATTAAAACTCATTTACACTTATTTATGTATTTATTTGTCAATCACTTAAACAATACAGAAATTCTGGTTCGACAGACTCAACAGCAAGTGCAAAATACTAAGATAAATATAACAGAATAAAAGCCATATACTGTACACACAAAGGTGTATATAGGAACACCTGTATACTTTCTCATTCATACACATATCCAACCAGCTAATCATGATGCATATACAGGCCATAAGATTCAGTTAATGTTCACATTAAACATCTGAACAAGGAAAAAGTGTGATTTCTGTGACTATAACCGTCGTATGGTTGATGGTGCCAGATGGGCTGATTTGAGTATTTCATAAACTGCTGATCTTCTGGGATTTTCATGCAGCCTTGAGTTGCACTTGCACATGCATATAACCATGCACTCATACAGTCACATAAGCACATTTACATGACTGCAATGGTTTAATTAATCGCACATATAATAATTTAATTGGTTTAGTCTATTGTGCATGCATTTATTACACTAGTTGTGGTGTACTGCCTATGTATTTATTGCACTAGGTAGGTGTTTTGAACATGCATTTACTGCACTATTAAAATGCACTGCACATGCATTTACTGCAGTGGTTCAGTATATTGCACATGCATTTTCTTGGATTGGTTAAGTGTACTGTGCATGTATTATTGCAATAGTTGAGTGTTTTGCACATGCATTTACTGCACTAATAAAGAGCTTTTGCACATGCATTTATTGTACTGGTTTAGTATATTGCACATGCATGTATTGCATTGGTGCAGTGTATTGGACATTTATTATTGCACAGTTTAGTGAACTGCATATGCACTTATCACAAATGTTTGTACTGCACATGTAATTATTGCACTTGTTAAATGCAGTAATTATCTACACTATTTTTTCCCTAAAAAGTTCCAGCAAGTACACCAACAATAATTTGATTTGTCGAACTATAGTATAGCGATATGTTCCAGGTTGAACCCTTTAAGGGACCATTTTAGGAGTACTGAGAATAATAATCAGGATTTCAAATAAATAATTGCACTAATCCATACAATTTCATAATCCCTCTTTCAGTCTTATTGTAGTTTATAGAACTGTATTGGGCTCTCTACAGTTGCTGCAGCATGTTTGGCCCTCCTGTTCTCCTGACGACATGTGCAATATAGAGTGTCATCATGCTCTCAACCTTCACATCCGATCTCCTAGACAGATCCTTGTTTACTGCTGTAGGGGTAACAGAGCACAGCATACAGATGCATCAGGAATGTGAGAGTGAATGAGTGTGTGCAAGCTGTTAACATCAGTGGCAGCTTTTTGTAGCTGTTGACAAGCTTTCTGAACCAGGAGGCTATGCCAGGAGTATTTACCATATTTATTTCTCAATAGTTCACTACACCTCTTATACAGATGATTCCCTGACAACGACAAAAGACTCTAATAGAAACAAAATAGAAATTAGAAAAACACATGCGCATCTCTTTTATTCTAGTCCTTAGAAAGCAATGAAAATTTTAATGTAAATATATAAATATGAATATGTAGTAAATATGTGGTTTAACATCCTTTCAGTGCATATAATCAACATTTATTTATGTATAATTTATTTTAAATTTTACATATAAATTTAAACAATAAAATATGTTTAGAAACCAAATGTACTAGAAAAATTCAAATTAAATATTTTTTTTTATTTTTGCAGCATTTGCTGGTTCAACTTTGGCCCATTCTTTTTACCAAATCTAATATAATTTCTCAAGATTACTAGGTTCTGAGAGACTTTCAATTTCAATGAATAAAGCCAATATCAGTGGCAGGCCAAGCATTTTACACCTAGGCCTTCAGTGGTGTCTTGCCTGAATCAACCCACCTCTCAATTGCATAATGACTCCATGGCAATAAAACTCTTCAATATTACATAAAAATGCAGTATAACAGAGTTCCAAATCACAAACAGGTATCTCACGCAGTGAGAATGAATGCCATTACTGAACCAAGAAACCCAACTAACACAATTTAACAAATCTTACTTCACTGCAGCCACAGCTGTGCCACCCACATACATCATCTTTTACCAAAGCATCAATATTAACCTCATTTGAATTCCACTTTGAGGACAGTTGAAGTCCTATTGGCTAAACAAAACAGCCTTCAAGCAGCATAAACCTTGTTCATTTTTGAAGGCCTCATGAAAGATTTTGGCCCTGACAACATGTACGGGCTAAAATCTGATTAAATTGAAACTCGAACGTAAACATACAAGAAAAACTATTGGGGATCCTTATATATATATATATATATATATATATATATATATATATATATATATATATATATATATATATATATATATATAATGATCCCCAATATATATATTAATGGATGAATTTAATTAAAACTAGAGTTAGTGATTCTGCTAGAGTTTAGGCCAGCAGAGAACAGAGAAGGCCTTGACAGCCTGCCACTGGCCAATACATTGGTTAGGTCATTCAAAAACTGTTACCTTTTTTAAAAAGCTAGTCTTAAGTCAATTTTACTATATGGTTGGAGCAGCCTTCACCCAGATTTGCTTCCTTGTCCAATGGGATGAAATTTTTTCTAATATGTCTGTTTCTATATCACTCCATTTATGTTCTCTTTAATTCAGTAGTGGACAAAGTACACAAATCATGTACTTGAGTAAAAGTGGAGATACAGTAGGTAAAATATTACTCCAGAAAGGTGCTCCCTTTAAACTTTTACTTGAGTAAAAGTACAAAAGTATTTGCCTTCAAATGTACTTACATATTCAAGTACTATGATTTATTATGGCTATAATCATTTTTATCACAAGACTGTGGCTTAATCAACTTAGTTTATGTGAAAAGACTCTAATGTTACTCTTAGCACATCAATCTATTAATAGAATGATAATAATGAGTCAAACACTTATTGATATCTATTAAAATGATCATAAGTCCAAAACCTTCTTTTCAATGATTAAAAAAAAAATATGCAAAAAAGGACATGGGGGTTGTGGAGAGTCAGGAGTTTCTTCCATCATTTATTCCTCTCCAAACTGTCTGTTCGTGCCAAGTAGCAATGTTGGTTCTAGCTTGAATGACCCACGTGAACCACGCCGTGACCCAAAGTCTTCGGCGTTGATTAGTTTCAGTTTTGAAAAGCTCCTCTCAGCTTCAGCTACCGACAATGGATGAGTAAAAACATATTCTCAGAGCAGTCCACAAATTTGGATACATTTCTGAGAGCTCTATTTCATGTAGAAAAATCACCCTTAATGGATTTATTGCGCAATTAAATACAAAACAACAAATCATTGTGCACAATTGATTAACCTCTCAGAACCAAGAACCTTGGGTAATTGTAGACATATAACACATACAGCATCTACATCCTTATAATATTTGTCTTTTAAATTAGCCTTTTAAGCTGCACTGGTGATTCCCCCTTACTGAACTCAGTTCAGGCCCTTTTCAGTACAATAAAACCTTCATGACATCACCTTAATTAAAGGTACCCAACTCAAAAAGTGCTAGTTTAACTACAGTAATTGTTTTGTTGCAAGATACACACATTATGATAAACTAAACACTATAAATTATAATTTTATGAAAACTAAAAGAAATATTCTTGTTTGTAAAAGCAGAGCAGGCAACACAGCATAGATTTGATATAGATTTATTACTCTATTTTATTAAATGCATTAGCCTATACTATCCTAATAACAAGATAAGTGACAGAGCTGCATACACAACTTTATCTTTTGCACCTTTATCTTTTGCATCTACTTCTTTCCTCTTTTTTTCTGAATTGGGCTCCTGAGGGTTTAGACCTTTTTTAAAAACTCCTTTCTGAGTGTATGAGTGAGGGAACTTCTCCAGGGGGTGGGTGCACACTCCGAGTCCTGACCAGGTTCATTCACCGTGAATTGTTATAATAATTTACTTTTAAACAAACCAAAAAAAAAAAAACAGTTGTTGGGAAGAAATGCCCGATGCTGCCCCACGTCAAGATGCCTCCCTGGGCGGCTGCACATGATGCCTAAATCCACCATAGCAGCAATCAAAACAAGTTTAAAACAGAGCGCGTGCTCTACCCTGATTGGTGGCTTGCTGCATGATTGACCAGTTAAGTTTTTATCCACTCATAAATAAAAAGGAACCACTTATTTTGTAAAGTGTAGTTGAGTAAAAAGTGAGATATTTGACTGTGGAATGTAGTAAAGTTAAAGTCTCCCCAAACGGAAATACTTGAGTAAAGTACAGTTACGCAAAATAACTATTTAAGTACAGTAACAAATTACATTTACCTCCTTACTGTTCACACCTGCTTTAATTACAAATAATGCCCTAGTACTGTCATCTGTTCTGTAGAGAAGCATCCCAATACCATGATGCTCCCACCTCTGTACTAATACTGTGTGTGTATAGTATTTTTGGAATCATATGCACAAATTTTTGTTCCATCATTTCCAAAAGAATTCTGATATACCTAAATGCCTGTGTGCAGATTGTATGCACCTCTGCTTTTTTTTTTATAGCAGAGTTCTGCATATGGTGTAGGAATCAAGCTTGCAATGCAGTTGATTGTGTATTGTTCTCTGTATAACTGTATTCCTGCTGCTTTCAAGTCATCCTGCAAATCTACTACAAACTACTTCTACAAAATGGTTTCTCTTTTATGATTCTTTTCATAAAACATGTTGTTTGAACTATCAAAATTATCTATAGAAAGCAAAGCCTTGCTGGTTGTTGCAGACCAACAAGTAGGACTCACTGTCCTAGTTACTAGGATCTGTGCAACGTGGGTAAAATCAGCAGTTTCCACATTTTTTCAGTTATTAATGACATGCTGTATGGAGCAAACCAGGACACTCAAACGGGAGAAATTGTGACCCAGTTGTTGGTCCCAAAAAACATCAGAAAACTGCATTTCCACATAGTTCATTATAACCCCATGGCTATTCACACATGGACAGATAAAACAGTGCACTAGTTAAAGACCTGTTTATATTGATCTAGGCATTCACCATCATATTTTTCAGTGGTGTGATTCTTGCAACAAATCAAAAACATCAGCTAGTAAATCTGATTGGCCACCCAATACATGCCATTCAACTCTATGTTCATTAAAATAGCATTCAAAAAATAACACACATCTTTTCAAGCTATAAGGTAACAGGACATTTTCCCAAGTTAGCATGTATAAGACACAAGAGGGATAATCTCTTGAAGAGCTCATGTTTTAGGGCACATCTCTCATCTGTTTCAGGGAGCAAAGGTTGCTGTTTCACTTCGTTGAACATAGAAATGTGTTTCAGAACAAATTGGGGAAAAGATTGACAGATCCAATTTTTTTGTCATGGGCAAATGCATTCCTAAACTGATAATATTGCTTTGGTTACAGCCAGCCCATAGCCCGAGAGCAAAAAATAAATCAATCATCAATCATCATAATTCCTTAGTATGGTTTGTTATTATTACATGTTCGTGCCTTATAATTCACAATATTACCGACCCCCTACTTCAGGTTAACTAATGAAGTGGATGACTACCCTGTGTTTTTTTTTTTACCTTCCACTCAGCTCATACTGTACTACCATGTACTGGCTCCAATGCTAGCATGCTAGTCAATCTTTGCTATCTGCTGTTACTGCCATCACAGTAGTCCATCGGTTGTGAACAAACATTGAAGTGTGACTTTTTCTTTCTGATAAGATGATGGGTTGTTGGTTACAGGCTAAACGGTCTAAGATCTAAATAATTGAAAGAGATAGATCCAAAGGTGAAACTGACCCCAGTGGTAGAGTAAGAGTTGAGTGCAGGTACTGAGTAACCACACAAATCAGTAGTATTACCTAATAATAAAACATGAATGAATGAAGCTGACACGACTATAAAACAGTGAAATCCACCTTGATGTTGGTGAGAACCACATATAACAAGGAAATGTTGTTGATAGAAAAGTATAGAGAAGGTCAGAAGAAGTTGCATTGTTTGTGGATTCAAAGAAAGCGTATGACAGAGTGCTATGAGAGGAGTTGTGGTATTGTATGAGGACGTCAGATGTGTCAGAGAAGTATGTGAGGGTGGTACAGGACATGTATGAGGACAGTGTGACAGCAAGGAAGTGTGCAGTAGGAACGACAGACTGGTTTGAATTGGAGGTTGGATTGCATCAAGGATCGGCTCTGAGCCCTTCCCTGTTTTCAGTGGTGATGGACAGGTGGACGGACGAAGTCTCTGTGGACTATGATGTTTGTGGATGATATTATTATTTGTGGTGAGAGTAGGGAGCAGGTTGAGAAGAGCCTGGAGAGATGGAGGTACACGCTGGAGAGAAGGGGAATGAAAGTCAGTAGGAGTAAGACACAGTACATGTGTGTGAATGAGGGGGAGGGCAGTGGAGTGGTGTGGTTGCAGGGAGAAGAGGTGGTAAAGGTGGATGAGTTTGGGTACCTAGAGTCAACAGTGCAAAGTAATAGAGAGTGTGTTAGAGGAGTGAAGAAAAGAGTGCAGGCAGGGTGGAGTGGGTGGAGAAGAGTGACCAGGAGTGATTAGTGATAGAAGTGTATCTGCGAGAGTGAAAGGGAAAGTTTATAGGACTGTGGTGAGACCTGCGATGTTGTATGGCTTAGAGACAGTGGCATTGAGTAAAAGAAAGACGGTGGAGCTGGAGTTAGCAGAGCTGAAGATGTTGAGATTTTCATTGGGAGCGACGAGGATGGACAAGATTAGAAACGAGTTTATTAGAGGGACAGCGCATATAGGACATTTTGGAGAGAAGGTGAGAGAGAGACACGATTGAGATTGTTTGGACATGTGCAGAGGAAAGACATGGGGTATATCTGCCAGGAAGGAGGAAAAGAGGAAGACCAAGGAGCAGGATTATAGATGTGGTGAAGAAAGACATGCTGGTAGTTGGTTTGAAAGAGGCATATGTAGAGGACAGGGGGGGATATGGAGATGGATGATCCGCTGTGGTGACCCCTAAAGGGAGCAGCCGAAAGAAGAAGAATTCTAGTAAAAGGAAATGTTGGCTGTATGACAGGTGTATTTCTTGTAAATACTGTGTCATAAGTTGCTGTACTAGAATGTCTTGACATAAATGTGCATGCAAATTAGAACTGAATTCAGTTCTCACTGCTCTGTTCCTGCTGTTGTAATAGAACATTGCTATAGAAGGCATTCTAAAATGCACGTATACAAATAATCAACAGTGAGTTTAGGGTGCATATAAAAAGTGTAATCAGAATTTGGAATTAGAATGAATGCTTCTGGCTACATAAAATCTTTGCATATAAACAAATACTTTGAGCTGCATGTTTAATGTACAGCTTAAACTGCAAAATCCTAAACTCCTCTACAGCAGCTGCATCCTTTTTTTTTTTGTTGGCTCTATGGTTCTATCCTAGATGGCACATCCTAAGTTAAACACTTTTCATATCCAGCTTTTCCTTAGCTAGCAGAGACACAAAGATATGACTGCAGTGTTCTTGCTCCACTGGCCAGCAGCAGTATATTATTTATTCATTCTGTTTTCATGCTCCCTCTGCTGCCAGGGGAACACCCAGCCCCCAGACCTGACATCCTGACCAGCATTAAATTTTAGGTCACAGAGCGGGAGAGAGAAATCGCTCCTGTCACGCAACATGAGAGGCGTTTAGCTCACAAAACTGCTATAGAGAGAGTAAAGTACCTCAGTTTCATTTCCAGTCTCTGGGAGGTAAAGATTTTTATAAAGCAGCACTTTAGCTGCTGGGCCACAACATTCTGACCCTTAAAAATATCCTGTACTTCACGTGAGCACAGAGAGCTCATTAAGCCACAACATGGCCTGCTTTCAATCACTCTGGACGACTCATGACAACTACGTGATGGTGATGCCTTTCAATCAGCAACCCTGAAGTGGAGGCAATTACAGCATGGCAATTACAATTTATTGAATGAGCTCTCTCATCAGCACCCGAAACGAAAACCATCATCGCAATAAGTGTGGCGATAAAAATATTAATACGTTTGCAGTGAAATAGCAGCCTGTGGTGTCAAAGCTGCCTGAAAAAGTAGGAGGAATGAAGCACGGAAGCACAAAAACATCTCAATTCTGCTGCAGTCTTTTTGATTGCACAGCCATGTTCAAATCCCAATCATGACAACAAGGTACACACTTTAATAAACATTTTTAACCATATATTGAGCATATATTTTTAACCATATACCATACCATCTTACAAATTCAGTGACTGATGCATGGTTCTATTAACAATTCAATTTAATACAAACTTCATATATACCCTGTAGGTCGTAAGTAATTTTGCATAATTTCTTTACTTGTTATCTGTATTTTATTTTATTTTTCAAAGTAAGCTTAAAAGAATTATGTTTTAAAACCAGGTCTCTGCAATCATGGTCTTTGCACTATTAATACAGCATTAATAAATATATCTGCATCCAAGCAACTTGCATGTATGTTATTTGTGGTCATGGCTTTAGTAAGAACACTGAAGGCAGGGGCTTGTATGTGCATATTTTTGTCCGTTCTAATTTTAGTTTTAAATGATTTAAAGGCACAATCTGTACTTTTAAAACTAGGACATACTTGGGAAAAACTGTGTATCATGTTCTTGGTTTCTTCTTAATTCCAATACAAAAAAAATAAAAATAAACAATACACATATGGACCAAATATAAAAAGATATAAAAAATGTGTATTATACAAATTTTTAACTGAAGTGTAATGTGTTTTTCCTTGGATTGTTGGAGTTAATAAGCCTCATTTCTGCTGAAGCAGTCTCATAGGGATGCATTAACGATGTTCAGCCTCGAAGACCACTGGATGAATTTCATTATAGGATAATTGGCCTGCAGCACAGTACCCTAATGAAGTTAGGAAAAGAACCCCTTAAAAATACACATTGTTGCCAGAGTAATTACTGTATATAAACTGTATGCACAAAATCGGCAGATTTGAAATGTTTTAAAAAGAACAAAATAACCATGGTGGAGGTCAATATGCTTTTAAATTTGGTGGGTTCTGCAATGGCTGGTAATGAGGATTAGACGGTGTGGCTGTAATAGCATGGCTGAAATAGCAACATGCATTTATACCTTTGTAGTTTGGTATACTATTTTTGTGGTTTGGTGTGCAGCCATTCAGAGGCCAGCCTAAACAGAGCATCGCAACAACAAACAGGCAGGAGAAGATAACACCATCACACTGTGAAAGAAAGCTCTCTCTCTCTCTCTCTCTCTCTCTCTCTCTGTGTGTGTGTGTGTGTGTGTGTGTGTGTGTGTGTGTGTGTGTGTGTGTGTGAATATCTGTTGTGTGTCTCTGCTTGAGTGTTAGTGGCAGAAAAAAGAGAAATCCAAGAAGGCAGGAATAGTGAGACAAAGAAAGTCGTTGGGTGAATTAATTAAAGTTAATGCGAGAGAGAAGGAGAGACAGAAAAGGGAAAGAGAGAGCAATAGAGGGTGAGAGAGAGAGAGAGAGAGAGAGAGAGAGAGAGAGAGAGAGAGAGAGAGAGAGAAAGATGGGCAGAGAAAAAGAGAGTGAAAGTAAATGTGAGCACACAGCCGGAAGGTGTCAAAGAACCCTAAGTGAGATGTTAACAACTCCACACCTGACCCATGGTAGTCAACACCTACATATTTCCGCTTTTAATAATCCTTTATGGCAGAGACTCTTTCCTGATCGTGACACCAGATTTACTCTCTGGTAAATCAAATCAGGAAAAATTTCTCAAATTAAACAAGGTTTTCCTTTGGGGCTTTGTCATTTAAAATTCTTCAAACAGGCAACCTACATTTTTTATATACATTTTTCTTGATGTATGTCTTCTGTTTATTAGGTCAGCAAGAAAGTGTACTATGTATAGAATTAAAAAAAAACAAGATATCTAAACAATCTGAAAAAAATTAAGAATTCTGCTAAGAAAGCTAGTTACATAATTGATATGTGCTCTAATGCTAGCTGCAGTAGCCACTTGCTTGCCAAAGTAATAGTGGGCTGGCATTACATTATATTATAGCTTAGCCTAGAGTTATCATCTGTAATTATTAAATTATTAGATTATCTCCACCACTAACCAAAGATCTGCTTCTTTTTTCCCTCTTCCTCTTTCCCACCTCTTTCTTTTCTATATTCCAGACAGGTAAATTCTCTGTTATTCTGCACTTTGACATTTTCATTGATTTAGTGTGGGCCTTCAGAAGACCCCTAAAAACTCAAGAACTCAAACAATTGCTTGTTGGTCTTGCCTTGTAGATATGTCTCTGATTAAAAGAATATTTTATACAACACTACAGAATTCAGTGTAGTTTTCTTGGTTTCTTTGTGGTTAGCTTTGAATTGTTTTTTTCTATTGCTAGAATTATTAGCCTGTAATAACAATCATTCGTGACATTGTTCAGTACCACATTCCTGCAGCTTTTTTCTATTTATCTATTTCGGTATAAAGCCTTCTACTCCCTAGTGCAATGGCTTCTTCCTTTGTGTTGTCTCAGTGTCTCCTCTGAGTATTCACACTGTATAGCTAACTACTGGGCCTGTGGACACATGCTGATAGCTATTTCCAGTAATATAAAGCTTATGAGTTGGAGTCAGTTTTTCTTTTATACATAAAACCCCTTGATTTTTTTTTTCACTTGGTTGAGAAGACAATCTAGTCAATTTATATGAACCACCAGATATTGCAAATTTCTTCTTTGAGAAAATTGGCTTTTTCTAACTACAGAATCTACATTCATAGCATTTGACAGATGGCCTTTTCCAAAATCAATTACATGCATCTTTTTATACACCTGCGTAGTTGAGAGTTAAAGCCCCAATTCTAGTAGCCTAGGGTTGATATGACACAACATTCTGAGTAATAATCAAATATCATAATCACTTAACTACTAGAATCTGGTTAAGCCCTTTTACAATATTAACTTATTACTAGACTTTACTACTTAAATGCTAGGCTCACTCTTCACAGTGCAATATCTCCGCTACAAAGCTTTCAGAATACTGCGTCTAGTTGTGATTTATAACCTCTCAAGGTTCTCTCATGTGACCTGAGGTCACACTACTGTTTTTCTTCAAAGTTCTTTGCATTCCAAGCATCAAACAGCTCTGAACTACACTATTTATGCACTCATGCATGCCAACTCAAATCTTTCCTACTTTGCGGTCTAAACATGACTGCAATGCAGGATTGTTGCTTTTAGTGCCTAGTTTCTCAGTGGTAGAATGAGATTCCCCCTCGACTCTATCTCCAGAACGGCTTACTATTTAACAGAGATCTGAATGAAAACCTTCCTGTTTCTGTAGCTTACATTTCCATGGTTTCAGATAAAGGTGTGTAAATTTGATGGCCATGGGTCTGATTATATGATTAGTATATGTGTAGCAATATCATCTATACGATCGTCCATATTATAATTATCTACAGTACTTTCAAAACTTGTTCATTTAAATAAAATGTACTTACAATCTGCATGTAATTAGATAGCAACACAGTTTTTTGTTTTTTTCTGTAATCAGACCTTTGCAACTGTAATTCAAGGGTTCAGCAGTGTGTCGTTAACATTTCTTAGAAAGATATATGATATATGAAAGTAATCCAGATATCAAGATATATAGAGCCCTGGCGTCTAATGAAAGCACAGCATGTACCAATTCGCCCACTTTTATCATGGTGCATATGATGTAATAAGTATGTGTAAGTAGTGTAATACGGAACAGTTCATCTTCAGAATTAGATTTTGAGGAGAATAAAAAAAATAATACATTTGCAATGTACTGTGATTATGAGGTCTTTTTCTCAGGATGCAAGTGAAAGGGTGGAATCAACACAAGCCTTTAGCAGAATAGATTATTTCTAATATTTATATGATTTTCACTGTTTATATTGTTTATTAGAACTCAGTGGATTAGCCCAGAGCACTTTTAAATTGAACTAATTCCTCACTAGCTAACCATTATGACCAATTCTGACCGGTTCTGCCTGTTTCTTTTGTTTTGGGTTAAATTTGAAATGTTGAAAAACCAAAGTTTTGTGTTTTAGATATATTGTGTACCATTATAAATATATTATATGTATGTGTGTGTGTGTGTGTGTGTGTGTGTGTGTGTGTGTGTGTGTGTGTGCGTGCGTGCGTGTGTGTAAAGAAATACTGAAGTTCTGGCAGCTTATATGTATACTGTATAAACACAGAAAACTTTTTCAATAAATTTTAATAGTCAGGAATAACTTTGGATCTACACTACAACTAAATAGGTCATTCCATTTCATCACCCCATTTATCCTACATCCATATTTTCCTCTTTCCTGAGGTTTCGCATGATTACAAAACTGCTAATATATATTTCCTTGTTTTGGTGAGGCGACTTTTGAGGGAAAATACAAATTCTAATCAAGAAGCATGCACACAGGTCATTGTAAATGCAACCTAATTCAGCAGAAGGATTTCACTGGAGCTCATGACGAAAAATCGCTCGACTCATTCAACGCTCAAATATTCTTTCTCAGTATAATGAAATCCCCAAGCTCTTCAAGTGGCTCTGTTTTGACAGATTTAACTAATCCCTCTTAATTAATCAGTTAGCAGCCTAATAATTTATGGTACTATGCATATGAAAAGAATGCAGTATAGATCAGTTCGAGAGACATCACAGGATAAATCATGAAGTTCCTTTATTCCAGAAAGCAGTATGTCGAGCATCTTAAGTGACACAACAGACATACAGTATGGCTCTACATTAGAAGCCTGATTGATCTTTTCCAGGATTAATAATGATCTTTAATCAGGGAAAAATAATGATTAAGCCTGGAAACATGAACAACATGCATGTGCTTCTTTAAAAAAAAGTATTCTAATGTGTTGTATGCTTCAAAGTTATTTCTGAACCATTGTGAGATTTGTGAAGAGTTTGCCAGGGCTCTGCCAGAAAGACGTGTTGGAAAAATGAATCTTGCATGTCAACTAGATGTCAATTTGGAAGTTTTTTGCATCCTCCAACAGCGCAAACCCAAAGAGTGCACCGCACGTGCGTGTCTAAATGCGTCGGGGTGCACGGTGTTGGATGCAGGAGTTCAGGCTGGAGATGTACTACTCACCGTCCTCTTTCTCGTCGAAGACCGGTCTCTTAGAGGAGCTATTCGCGCCCATCCTCTTCTTCCACTTGGCCCAGTGAAACATTGAGGCTCAGATGGCATTCCTCGCCCGGTGCGGAACTAAACAGCGCTTTGGTGCCGCTACAGTCCGAGCCCGAGCATCTCTTCTCCACGAGCGGAAAAATAACGCCCTGCTGCCGAGTTTTGTGGAACAAATAAATGAACTGAAAGAAAGGAAGAAATGCGAGCGGAGAGAAGGGAAGAAGACGAGCATGGATGGAAGTGAAGTGTAGGGCTCGGGTGTGTTGTTCTGCTTTCTCTGAGTGAAGCGCTTCTCCTTTCAGCGACACTCAGCCCCTCCTCTGCTGCTCCAGCCACTTTAACCTATTACAATCCCACTTCCGCCACTGGCACAAAGGCAAAACATTCCTCTTTTGCATGATCATTCGACATGTCAACTCTAATCTTTTGTCTTATTTACAACAATTTGTTACGTCTACATTGTGAATGGTCCGATTTTGTTTCTACAATGGGCGTCAATGGCTCTGTAGTCATCAGCTACACCAGTGATTCTCCAGACTTCCAGGAAGCACAGACAGCAAATCACAACACTAAAATATAAATACTGTATTCTGGAGTACATTTTTACACAGGAAAAGTGAAATAAGCATTCCTACGCAAACACACATTTTTAGTAAATGTGTAAATTATTAATTTACAGGGTTTCTGAAAAAAAGCAATAGAAACCCTTTACAATCTGTTATGGTTCTAAGAGTTATAATAGATATTGTACTGGTTTTATAGATCTGTGATAGTGGCATGTTATAAACTATAGCATTAAGGACCAATAGAGCAGCAACTTGTAGATTGACATGTTGGTATCTACTGGACACCAGCGGCGATCATTGGGACATCATTTGAGATGGAAATGTTACTATGGCAAAATATTCACACATTTACCATCTTCACAACAAACCATTGGTCATAAAATTTGCAAGAATTACACATATACTGTAGATCTGTCCCTGTTCTGTCAATCCACTTATCAGCTCAGTTTACTGTAGCATACGTAAATGAGCAAATAGTGTTAAGTGAGGTCTAAGAAGTGTGTTTGTTTAATTCTTGCTTATTTTCTGCCCAATGATTTGTTAATAAAAGAATGAAAAAGCTTAATGTTTGCGATTTTGAGCTCCGCCCATTTGTTCGCCCAGGAGTGCACTTACACTCACAGACCTTTCATTTGTATAACTTAGTTCAGTGCAATTTACCTGCAATGATGCACATTGTTAAAATGGACAACAAACCTCAAATTAGACCCTTATAAATGGTTTATTCACTAAAAGTTAGACTTTATTCATCAATTGGTTTATAAGTGGTGAGTTTATAATGTAAATAAAAAAGTGTAATAAATGCATTGTTAAAGCCTTGTTATATTTAGTAATATGCAGGAATTAATCTTCTAAATTCATTCCTCATTAGTTTGAAGATTGATATATTATTACAAATCATGATGAATATACTGTAATTTATTGTGTATAATATATTTAAAACAAGTTACTTTGGACCTGTTATTCGAAGATCAAGACCGTAATAACCCCTGTATAGTATAAAGTTCTCCACAAGAAACTCAAATTCTCAGAAGATGAATGG
This sequence comes from Silurus meridionalis, assembly GCF_014805685.1. Lineage (NCBI taxonomy): Eukaryota > Metazoa > Chordata > Actinopteri > Siluriformes > Siluridae > Silurus > Silurus meridionalis. The sequence continues at coordinate 13,291,732 of NC_060885.1, read as the reverse complement.
AGGCCTTCTGAGTATCGAGATGGACATTTGCTGTATGAATATAGAACATGCAGGTTGCTGTACATACACTATATAGAAAAATAAATGTAAACACCAGATCACACCCATATATGCTTGTTTTGATAATCTCTAATCTCCATTAAAGGATTTCACTACATTTTAGAAATGTCTGTGGAGCTTTGACTATGCAGCCTCAAGATACTAGTGAGGTCATGTGCTGATGTCATGCAAGGAGGACCTGGGTGCAGGCAGTGTTAAGGTTCATCCCTAAGGTCTCAATGTGAGTTAAATGTTTTGTGCATGACACTTAAATTCTTACTTTGTGCTTTATGTATATGACTGCTGTCATTGTCATGTTTGAGTTACAGTGAAGTGAACTGTTAATGCTACTGTACACAAATACATTTACAATATTGTGCTTCAAACGTTTTTAGGAAGGAACCACATATGGATGTGATGATCAGGTTTCCAGAAGCCTTAGGGCTTTTGTATATAGTTACAGTTAATATTGCCGTAAAAAATTAAATAAAAAAATTATACAAATGGCTTTCCAAAATCTGTGATAAAGGAAAGAGAGGAGCCGTGACACTAACAATTCTAGAAGATGAACTGGTATTGTCACAACAGAAGCCTAAAAGTGTGGTCAGTGAACAATTTGGGTTTCTTTGTATCATTGTCATACTGAAAGATTCAACCATTAACGACTTATAGCTTTTTAACAAAGAAAAGTCAGATTTTCATTTATGTATTCTGTCATGTATCGTTACAAAGTTTTTAGGACATTTGAAACACAGATGTTCACTATACATAGCATAGTTGTTGGGGTTTTTTTTTGTCTTATCTGATCATAGGACCTTTTCTAGCTAAATGTATTATGTGTATTGCAAACTCCAGATGTTTATACAGTACAGACCAAAAGTTTGGACACACCTTCTCATTCAAAGAGTTTTCTTTATTTTCATGACTATGAAAATTGTAGATTCACACTGAAGTCATCAAGGGCTATTTGACCAAGAAGGAGAGTGATGGGGTGCTGCGCCAGATGACCTGGCCTCCACAGTCACCGGACCTGAACCCAATCGAGATGGTTTGGGGTGAGCTGGACCGCAGAGTGAAGACAAAAGGGACAACAAGTGCCAAGCATCTCTCGGGGAACTCCTTCAAGACTGTTGGAAGACCATTTCAGATGACTACCTCTTGAAGCTCATCAAGAGAATGCCAACAGTGTGCAAAGCAGTAATCAAAGCAAAAGGTGGCTACTTTGAAGAACCTAGAATATGACATTTTTCAGTTGTTTCACACTTTTTTGTTATGTATATAATTCCATATATAATTCCACATGTGTTAATTCATAGTTTTAATGCCTTCAGTGTGAATCTACAATTTTCATAGTCATGAAAATAAAGAAAACTCTTTGAATGAGAAGGTGTGTCCAAACTTTTGGTCTGTACTGTATGTGTTGGAAGAAAAAACCTGCAAAGAGATGACACTAAATTGTAAATGTGCAATGCTACAATTATCTTCAAATCTCCAGTTTTGCCTTTGATTAACCCGCTAATCAGCAATCGCATTTTGCAGCTTACATCTAAAACTAAGAAAAAAGGGTGTTTTGTGAACATCTGTATCTTATATGGGTTTATTGCTGTATCTGATTCGTATCTGATACTGGATCATTGTATAAAAAGTTAGAAGAAGATCTAATGTGACATTGTTCATTACTGAATCATCATTGCTACATACGGTTATTAGTAATATATATATATATATATATATATATATATATATATATATATATATATATATATATATATATATATATATATATATATATATATATATATATATATATATATATATATATATTACTATTACTATGTATTACATACATAGTAATATATACATTAGTAATATACAGTATATATATATATATATATATATATATAATAATATATATATAATATATATATTACTAATAACCGTTTGTAACAATGATGATACAATAATGAACAATTTCACATTGGACCTTCTTCTAACTTTTTGGTTAGAAGGTTATACTAATAACCGTATTCAGCTCTTGTTCGACGAAACCGAAAACGATTAGACTGACCTTTTTCGGCTCCATCCGCACGCCGTAGTTTTCGTTTCACTTTCTTGACCTGTTACCATAACGATACTTCACAACATCCTATAAGGGCAGAGAAGACGCGTTATGAAAGGGACAGCAGGCATAAACTTACTTATAGCTTTTTAGTATGGACTTTCTAGGTTTGAATGGTGATTATAAATTCCTCGAAATCGCTTATATAGATTTGGTAAAAAACAACAACTTTATTGTGCTTTAGGTACGTAAATGGTTAGGCTAACTAGTTAGCTAGTGTCTTTCTAAATAACTGTAATTTACCTCGTTGCATGGCTGAGTTATGCCATTATTCTTATTTAGAACATTATATAATAATAAGTAATGACAGCACTGGAAGAGGACCTGTGTGATCTCCATTTGAGTCTTGATTGCGGTGAGAAAGCGCTAAAATCCCCGAGCCGAGGATTTGCGCGTCCACATGATGATTCTCTTTCAAAGCATCAGGTGAATCATGACTCATCCGACATGCTTTATCTAAGCAGACAGAAGTTGAAGGTCATCCCAGATTGTGTGTGCAAGTACACGCCACTCAAGGTACGCAAGAACAAACTTTGCGTTATGAATTACATTTAATTATGAGTAAGTTTGTCATGCTTACATTTCACTGCTGCTATTGCGTGTCTTGTAGTTTTGCCATTGAGGTACATGCAGTTATAATCAGTTTATAGGGCAAGCGTGTCACACATTTTATTTAACATGTTTAGTATTAAATCTAAATTTAAGGGAATTAAAAAGGGGAGAGCTGATGTCTGTTATTCCACTTTGGAGCAAAACAAAGAAAGACTATAAACTCAGCTACTGACAAAATGTACTAGTCTCCATTAGTCTCCATTAGTAATCTAGAAATTTGACACTGTATTCATGAGAATACAGTAAAAGATAAAACTAATGTAGATGTTTTGAAGTAGTCTAAAAGTGTATATATATATATATATATATATATATATATATATATATATATATATATATATATATAATTTTCACTAATAAATATTTACTCCCTGAAGTAAACAGATCAGCACATAATATAAATCATCTGGTCCTTAGTAAGTCTTAGAATTGAATAAATACAGTATTAAATGAACAAAATTAAATGCATATTACACCGTTTCATTATTTATAAAAATAAAAAAAAATGGAGAAACAATATATAAAAAACTAAGCACGCTTTATGAACTAATAGCTGTACCTTTAGCAGCAATAACTTGAAGTAATCACGTTCTGTATGAATCAATGTGGAGAAATTTTGGCTCACGCTTCTTTGCAAAGTTCTTTTATTCCTTTGGGGTTTGCAGCAATTTGTTTTCACCACAACCTTGGGTTGAGGTCGGGACTTTGACTGGGCCATTGCAACATCTTGATTCTGTTATTTTTCAGCCATTCTGTTGTAGATTTGGTGGTGTGGTTAAGATAATTGTCCTGTTGCATGAACTAATTTCAGCCAAGTTGCCTCATATTTGAATCTATAATACTTTAGTATACAGAGCAGTTCATAGCAAACTTTAAGTTGCTCATGTTCTGTGGCTGCAAAACAATCCCAAATCATCACCCCTCCACCACTGTGTTGACAGTGTGTGTACTGATTTGATGTATTGAGTTTTTCCAAATGTGGTGTTGTGTCATGGCCAAACATCTCCACTTTTGTCTTTTCTTTCTAAAGGAGAAGTCTTGTGCAATAAGTTCTTCTAATGTAAATTTGCAAGCCTAAGCCATGCTGCCATGTTCTTTTTAGAGAGAAGAAGCTTTCTCTTGACAACCCTTCCAAAAGACCATACTGGTTCAGAATTTTTCTAATGGTACTGTCATGATCTTTCACATTTAACATGCTAACTGAAGCCTGTAAAATCTAAATTTATTTTTTGCAATTTATCTGAGCATTGCATGGACTGACCTTAAGATGAATTTATTGGAATATCCACTCCTGGGAAGATTAGCGACTGTCTTAAATGTTTTCCACATTCAAACAATGTTCCTTGCTGGAAATGACCTTTATAACCCTTCACAGATTGATAGGCAGCAACAATTGCTTCTCTAAGATTTTGCTGGTGTCTTTTCTTCTTGCCATTGTCTTCACACACCTGAATGTTCCAGATCAGCAAACTGATAAATCTTGGGCTTTTGATGATCAGTTAATCAAGGGCATTTAATTAGCAGCACCTTGCTTCTACTTAGCATATTAATTAATATGGAAGCAGAAAATCTTGTACTTAGTTTTTTACACATGGATTTCTATTTTGGATTTATTTTTGTAATATAATTAATGACTGTGTAATATGTCATGTGTGAATCCATTATGCTTTAATGGAAGAGATAAGATGAACTAAAGAAATCAAAGAAAATAGTCAGAGATTAAAATAGTTTAGCATCTTGAATAATAAATAGTCAAAATATTGAAAATGTCTGTTAATTGTAAAGCTTTCTGTTCATTTTCAGTTTTAAATGAGAGAAATGAGAGTTTAGGATCTTGCTGTATATACTGTATGCATAAACAATTGGATCTCCAACATTATTGTGAGTGAGGGCTCCCTGAAAAAATAATCTTAATCTAAATAATCTTCTTGTTTGATGTACTCCAAAAATATATCAAATAAAATAATTAGAATTCTTTTTTTAACATTAAACTGCCATCATGTGAAAACTATAAACATACTGTATATTAATATATATTCTTATATATGAACTTAACCATTTAACTTTGTTTAGAATGACTTTATTGTTCAAAAATAAATAAAAGAAAATGTGTTTGTGGAAATGCCTAATATACATTTCTAACAGTATATATATTTTTGATAATAAATTGTCTTATAGGTATAAATGCTCAATCAGTTTGTGCATACAGAATGTAAATGCTAATAAATGACACGTTTTAAGAGGATCTGTTGATGTGTAATTAGTCTAAAGCTGATTTTCCTTGCTGTACCTGAAATTAGTCTACATGATACAACATGACAAAAAATGAGTTGCTACACTTGTGCTAGAGCTACATAAACTTACTGTGGTATTGAAGGTATTGTACAGATTTCTTTCTTTATCACTTCCATTTCAAGAATTTGTATCTTGAAGGAAATGAGTTGTCCAGTCTTCCAGACAATCTGTTCAGCTGTCTGCCACTTTTGCTTTGGCTGGACCTGAGAAATAACCAACTCACGTGTCTTCCTGCTCATATCGGTCAGCACAGGTACAGCATTTCTGCTTAAGTCCTAATGGAAACAACTTTGAATGTATTTATTTAATGTTATCTTAATTACAGTCATCATATTGTTTTTCGATCTCTTCAGACGATTGAAAACACTGTTGCTGGAGAGGAACCCTGTTACAAAACTCCCAGTAGAGTTAGGTAGGTTCCACATGGTACTATCACTTTTCTTCATCAAGGTAATTGATTTTCCCCTTTAAATTCAGATTGCATTAAATTATTATTACAATATAAATAGTGACACAGGAATCATGGCTATTAAAGTTTTCTAATTAGTAAAAGGTGAATGCACAGGTTATTGCACAGGTTACTTTGGTGACTCATAGCCAGACACATGGCCACAACAAAAGAAAAAAGATTTATTCCATTTTTATTTTTTATACAATCACAGAAATTATTTAATTATTATTAAAAATTGAGAATTCAGGGCAGCTATTAATACTAATTCACAGCCAGAAAGAAAATCAACAGCTTTCTCATAGCAGGAAAGTTGGAGGCTGGGTGTATTTCCACTCTATCATGTCCAATTTCCTTTAGACCATCACTGATAGGATATGATGTCTATAGAATGGGCATCCTTTACAAAAGCAGCACTTAATAGCAGCAATAAGTTGTCAATTAACTTGTAGACTGGTCCTGAGATGGTCTGGAATTCAATTGCTCCATGCACTCTTTTCTTGTTGCCTTTTCCTGGCAGGTAATGTGATCACACTACGAGCCCTGAGCCTGAGGAACTGTCCCATCTCATTCCCACCGCAGGAAGTTCTGCAGCAGGGTCTCACACACATCCTGCAGTTCCTGCGTCGCTCAGCCATGGCTCAGCGGCCCCTCAGCATGGACGTTGCTGACACAGGTCTGCATGCCAGCCAAATCAAAGCAAGCATTTCCTACCTGTGTGCTTGTGTCTCTGTGTGTGTGTGTGTATGCGTTTGCATATGTTTATGTATATAAATGACTGTGTGTGTTTGAGTGTGTGTGTGTGTGTGTGTGTGTGTGTGTGTGTGTTATCCCTCACCATCTGTGGCTTTTGCATAAAAAGGATGGCCTGCTTCAAAAATAGCTTCCTGCCCTGGTTCTGCTTCAGCAGTGTGATATCTTTTCCCTTGGAGATGATGCATGTGGCTCAACTGGCTCATGGCGCAGCATGACCCTATAATATTTTTAGCTGGATGAAAATGATGGGTAACCTCTGGCACTGCCCTGTGTCCGTCTCCGGGGCTGCACGTGCTAAATACACTTTTAAACTATGTTAGAAAGAAAACATGCAGGAAATCAGTTTGGTTTGAAATTTGTTTGTTTGTCCCGATACTTGTGGTGCTGTTATACTGTAAATGTATTTGATTTACAGCTTCCTGTAGCTCGATATTATCAATTCATCTTGTATTACCGAATGTCATCTTGCTTGCTTGTTTACTGTAACTAATTCCTGAGATAGTTACTGTATGACAGATTGCCTTTCCTTCACATTTTAGCTATAACAAACAGGTCTCTGCTCTCTGGTGACCTTAAAGTGTATGATGTGCCATAAATCACTTTGTGGGTGAGTTGTCAGGAAAAAATCACTCTTGCTGGTCTCCAGCTTTAGACATTCCTGCTGTGGAGAAGTTGCCGCTGTCTGAGATTCTCCAGTCTAGCCTGGATCTGTGTGAGGTGGATGACAACGAGGTCCAGCGCTTCAAGGAGCTTAGGCAGCAAATGATCCAAATGGACCAGGCAGATCTTGGACACATCATGCCAGTCATTTCGACGCAACATCACCTAAGAACAGCAGAGGGCGACAGATCCCACAGAACTGGTCTATCGTCCATCAAGAGGTGTATAAATATCCCAAAAATCCAATTTGGCCTGAAAAGAAGGCTGTTAATGATAATAAATAAAAATAACAGAGTGGAAAGTAAACCACAATTGTGAATGACAATAAAATCTGTGATGTTGCTGCATTTCAGAATGAAAGAGTTAACAAGAGGAATGCTCCCAGAGCTTTCTTTATCTGATGTGGACAACAGGAAGAGATCAGAGGAGAGAAGACTGGCTGCCATGAGGGAGTTGACAGAGAAACAAGCCTTACTAGAACAAAAAAAGAAGTATGTTTGAACATGTTCTCTACACTTCAGAGGAGTAGTCTGAAATATTTTAGAGCCCTCTAAGATCCTATGAGGTGACTTTTTGGTCACTTTTAAGGAGATTGAAAAGAGCCAAGCAGATTTTTTCCATCTGGGGCAGAGCAAGAGGCATGTATATACAAGAATCCAAAACAAAGAAACAATACAGAACAATAATATGACAATACGGTGTATCACAGTTAACTTACAGTAGGTTTACATTATATAATGATTACTATATAGAAACAAACATACAAACATCTACCTCAAAGCAGTTGCTTTATAAAAGTTATGAAGAGGGATTTGCACAAAAAAGTTTTTTTCTTATTAAATTTATATAATCAAGTACAGCATACCAAAACTTGAATAGAATTGACTCCCGCTCCAGACACAGTGATGTTACTGACAAATGAGAGCTGGTTTCAGTCCACTGATGACTTAAGCCCAAGAGTTTGTTGTATCTCATTTTGGCAGACAGAGAGCTTTTAGCTAATAGCATTGATTCATCTTATCTTACTTGAGTTATCTGTAGTAAGGTTTAAAAATTCAGAAGTATATAATGATACATTTGATTATTAACTGAAGAAACTGTAAATAAATAAATAAATAAATAAATAAATAAATAAAACAAACAAAAAAACATAAAACAAAGCTGTTTAAGGATATTTAAAGAAACACTGCAGCAAAATAAAACTTAGATAGATAGATAGATAGATAGATAGATAGATAGATAGATAGATAGATAGATAGATAGATAGATAGATAGATAGATAGATAGATAGATAGATAAATAACTTCTCACCTCTGGGGTTTGCATGTCTCAGAAATGAGGAGCTGCTGAAGAAGTGGAGAAACCAGGCCAAGATCATGCAGGAGAGAAAAATGCTGGAATACCAGGAGGACAAGCATCTAAAAGAAGAGGTAAAATGTTCTGTTCTAATGTCAGAGCAATAAACAGGGAGATTGTTTCTCCTACTGAATATTTATCAAATGTTCAGCTAATGTTAAAGATGCACTTTTCTTTAAGGTTTAACATCACAGTGTCTGTAATGCACTTTTAAAATTTTCCATGCAAACACTGTGACAGAGTGAATGTCGCAGTGTTCATTCCCATATATTTACTTTTCACTTTTGATTACTTTTTAAAAGATTTTCTTTTGCTAATGAGTGTCATTTTAGTATAAATGAGAAAGGCATACAATAACACTGCTCCTTGTATGTATATTGTGTGAAGAACTTCTCCAGTAATCCAAACAACACTGGTCAAACCCCGAATAACAACTCAAGCAGTGAATCCCATCTCACTCAACAGACATCATTAAGAAAACAGGAGGAAATGGAGAAGGCCAGGTACAAATTATGTATTTTGTATGTTGGTATATATATATATTTATGTACATTGTGCTACAAAGAGGACCCTCCTTCCTGTATAGTTTAAATACTTAAATACCACATCAAAAGGAATGTGTTTAGAATGGCACTTTTTCTACCTGCTTGCAATGTCACATCCATTTAATAATTTAAATCACAGAACTTAGTATCACATCAGTAGGAAACATTAAATAATACTAGATCTGATATTACCATAGAGTAAAAAATTAAGAAAATACTATAAGTGTATTCCTAGACACATTTACATAGTTTAATACCTGCAGCCTGCTCAGCCACTGACACTGAACTGTATGTTACTAAAAACAATGATCAAGTTATCTTGTCAAAACAGATGGTATGCGTTTGGGATGCATCTTGAAAGATTCTGGCTTTCTACCAAAAAACGTTGCCAATTTCTTCTGCATAGTTAAACTTAGTCCTCATTTGTATGACTATGGACAGCAAACGATTTACAATACTGACATCTAGTGGTCATAGCTGGCGCATGTCGTCTCATTTGGATTGATTAATCCATTTGGCCATTTTAATTTAGGCTGCTATAGAGCTTAAATGAACTTGAAATGAACTCACTAAAACGCACCTGTTCAAGTAATGAAGGTAACAAATTTACTAAATTAGCTGACCTGCTTTGAGTCAGTGAGGTGTGTGTTCATTTGTATTTCTGGCTGTTGTGCGTGCCTTTAGGAAGGCAAGGGACCAAGAGCTTGAGCAGCGCATCAGGATTCATGTTCAGATGATGCAGCAGAGACGCAAAAGACCTCAGGGCTCACCTGCCGAGGAGGCAAAGGCAGCGGCCCAGGAGATGGATGAGGTGAAGAAAGAGCTATATTTTAATTTTAAAAATCAAAATTCTTTTTTATTTACATTTTTATTATTTTTTATCAAACACAAGTATACAGAAAGAGAGAAACATAATAACACAAAAATGGCCCTCATTTGTCAGAACAAATTTGCATAGAAACAAGCACAAATGTGGCTACACAGAGTAGAAGATCCAATACATGTAAATTGCTTATTGCAATGCTTTGGGTATGATTCAGATGGCTGCAATAAACATTCTCTTTTTAGAAACCTCAAGTAACAGAAATACATGGTTTCAAAAGAAGAAAGAATGGTCAAATAACAATCCTTTGTCCATTTTTCATCAAATGTATCATTACAATAATGCTCTGCTCCTTCCTCTGCACTTTATAGTGCTTTATGTACATGAATAGACCTCTTACTTACTTACAGGTTTAATGCGCTAATAAAAATCCATGTCTGCACATTTCAATTCATGTTTACAAATAAGGTTAAATGCAGACACCAAAACTTAATACATATGTTCTTGTATCTCTAGTAATTCTTATATTGTGTGTGTGTGTGTGTGTGTGTGTGTGTGTGTGTGTGTGTGTGTGTGTGTGTGTGTGTTTGAGTACATATACAGAAATATACCTCCCTTTTAAATGTGTATTGTAAGCTGGTATGGTTGGCTGAAATGTGAGAAATTTACTTTGATTCTCCAGCACACTTTCTTTTAAAAATGACAAAGTAATCTCCAATTTCCCAATGTTTCCAAATGTAAAGTTAAAAGGGAAAAACAGGACTAAAATTACAACTTTCTTCTTTTCTGTTCAAGGCCAAACAACTGCAAAAGGAGCTTGCAGAAAGAAGACGGGTGAAGGGTCTGGAGTATCGTTTGACCGCCTTTACTGGGGAAAGTGAATATTTATTATAATCTGTGCCTGTGTTAATTAACATGGAGACCCACATTTTATTCTACATTTCCAGCTACCACAGGATGCAACAATTCAGGCCATTGGAATGCACTGAATAAAAGTAAAGGGTGCACTGGCTATTATTATCATTACTGGTGGTCTTGATAAAGATTTTGAGTTTGACCATACGGTGGCGTGGTTTTCATTTGTGTTCATTGTCGTCTTTAATCAGTGCTTTAGGAGTCAGCCATTTTATGCTTAGGGCCTACTGGATTTATGGGGGAACTATCGTGTAAAACGTGTGATCACATCACACTTGTAACTATAATTAGACAGGATGAATACGATGTAGGATTTTACAGGTTACTGATTTGTTTGGGAGTTTTTGTTTTGCCTTGACAGTAGATTCCTTCAATGTAATCAATGTGAATTAATCACAGTTCTTGATGGATCAAGACAAGTTATATGTAGGTCTAATTTCAGCAGCCTTGAAATAGTGAAGATAATAAAAACAACTATGTGTAATTATAGGTTATGAGCAACTAAATAATTTGTGCTATTGACCAATGGGCAAAAGTGCTGGATGTGTTTGACGGGATAGGGCACGGCTGGGGCAGAAATGAACTGAAATGCGCGGTGATCTTTAGATTCTTAACATCTTCCCCTCAAAAAAAAAAAAGCGCGGATGAGAAGTGAACGCGAGTAGAAGCGGAGGCTCGCGCGCTCACGGTTCCCTCTCTCGCCTCTTTGTGATGTCACGGCTGGCCGCGCGGCTGTAATTGCGCCGGTGGGGTTGATGGCGTCATTCCGTGGCCCCGTGTAGCCTCCCGTGCTCGCTAGCAGAACGAGCGAGGATCTGAGGCCGACGCGCGCGGCTCCGGCGCCCGGAAACGAGCAGCGCCACGCCGGACACTTCTCCCAGGAAACATGGAGGCCGCCGCCGAGGAGCTGCGGGCCGGCTCCCGGATTCCGGTCACCATCGAACAGATACTGAATGACACACTGGTGGTGACGCTCACCTACCGGGAAAGGAGCTACACCGGGATTTTGCTGGACTGCAACAAAAAGTGAGTGTGTTTCTTTATCACATTTCTTATTATTTTGCTTTAAACGCGTTCAGGCCCATAAGCTAAGCTATGATACATTTGGCTAACTAAGCAAACGCTATCCATCAAGAAGAGGCCAACCAAAGCCATGCAGGCCACCTATTTATCCAAAGCCAAAGGAGGATTATTAGCATTATAAGCGTTTATTCCACACACTGTTCACGTCTCACATACATGTGCATCAACATCATTAAATATTACACCTCTAAATATTTTGTCAGGTTCGTATATGATTGAAAAAAAAGATCCATTCAGTAACATTACCCCAGGTTAGCTTCTTAGCCCCTGTAAAATATGTGTAACTAATCATCCTACAATGCAGCGTTCACATCATATCTATAGTTTATCCTGACTGCTTGTGAACGCACTGCCGGATTTATTTATAATAATACATGTTTATTATTTATTCTTGCTTATTGTCCAGGGTAGGAGAATCTCTCATTGTTGTAGCTGGTGGCTGCTAGCTGAAATGGTTCTCATTTAGGTGGAGTAAAAACCCTGGTTTATCATGTTTGACACAATCTTACAAATTAAAAATAATAAATAAAAAACATCGCTCCTTTAATGTGCCATTGAAATATCGTGGCGTTTCAATCCAGGTTTTTTACAAGCAACCAGTCCATAGTCACATGTGAAGCAGATTGCCTGCGGTGTGTAACCCTGTATTAATATCAGCCTGTTACACAAAAGCTTCTTTACAGCTCTATATTAGGTGCAACCACATTATCACATCATATATATTGTGAAAAGAAAGCAAGTTTGCGTATTAATTTCGTAGTTCTGTAAAGTAAAGAAGTTGAACCTGCTGAAAAGGCCATCTTTCTCTAAGACAAAGACAGGTGGGGTGTCACTGACCAAATCTAGTGACCTTTGTTGAACTTGTAGCAAATTGTTATAGTTAATATACACCTTTAAAGTGTACTACTAGGCAGGATTTATAATATGGAGTATTCTAGAACTGAGTTGTTCTGCAGCCTTGCAATATTTGCCCTGTGTCTTGCATGTTGTTTATAGTGATCATTGTGCTGCTGACTTGGCCGTTTGTTTCTCTTTGTGCATACCTTGCTTGAGGCTCAAAAATTTTCCTTTGCTGTATATATTACAGAAAAACAAAACTAATGTATAGCTACGGTAGAATCTTCTGCTTCTCCTTCTCCTTGTTTTTGGCCTTGTCTTTTTGAATGGATGGAGAGATGAATCTGTTTATGCAAAAAAAAACCTCAAAGTTTTCAAAATTGCTTTCTAAATGGTGTTTTTGTTTTCTTTTTGTATTTTCTTTTTATCATCACTGTAGAACTATTTAATGAGCAAAGCAAGATGAAACCTTAGTTCGACATTTAGACCAACATTGACCGGTGGTTTTATTAAAGCATCAGACTCTGATACTCAATACACATGTGTATCGTTATATTCGTATATCACAATATCAGTGTCGTATTTCCATATTACCCGAACCAGGTTTTTAAATCGGGTTCCTGTTTTAATTGTTTTTCATTGTATCCTCATTTTCAACCCCTGAAACCATGATTGTGCAAAGCAAGTGTTGTCAATGTCATTATCTATTTAATCACATGTGCTCTGATCTTTGTTCTGGTATTGCTACATTTCATTATGCCAATAATGTGTGCATGGTCAATGTATTTTTCAAAAGCCTTCCCCGTTATTTCCTTGTTCTCCATTGTTGTATCATTTGTCATTTCCTGTATTTTGATAATTGATGTCGTGTCAGCAGCATGGGTTGAATCATAGTGATGCTGAGTCACTGCTGCTCAGAAACGCTTATACTCTACACGGTCAGGACAATTTGTTCAGTTTTTCCATTTTAGTCCGGCTGTTCTAACTTTTCCCAAATAATCACTTCTATTTCCTCAAAAGTAGGATGGCTCAAAAGATATCACAAATGTCAGATCATTTAAAAAAAAAAAAAAAAAAAAAAACAGCAGCTAATACAGGAGATTGGCAGTGTTTCTGGCCTACATATCTGTATTCATGGCTTATTTTTCCCCACAGACACACTAGACAGGTATTTCTTCTATTAGAGGTCTCTAAGGACTGCATGAGGGGAGGGAAGCTTTTTATATAGGGATTAATTAATAATCACCACACAATCAAATATCAAGCAGGATGTGAAAACAATCAAATCTCCAGGCTCTCCCTTGCTGCATCCCTGGTGGTTGATGGGATTGTTTTTGTTCAGTGAGTGCGGAGGGGGGATTGATATGAACCAGGCCTGTTGGCCTCTTTGTCTGCTGTCTTTGACAGAGTCGAGCCACTGAGTGTGCTGTCTTGACTACAGCCACTCTTCACCAATTGTGACAAAATGGTTTGAGTTCCTGCCCTATGCACGTCAGTGCCTTGCTTCACAAAGGGGACGTGTGAATTTATTTTTGGAATGAACAGCAGCACCAACCTGAGGTCAGACTTCTGTTCAAGAAAGACAATGGCTCAGTGTTTCATCATGCAATGTGATTTACTGTTCCCCTCCACACGACTTTTAGATGATTATCTAACCATTAGTATAAGTATGCAACATTTTATAACTAGGTTCTAAAATAGAATATTCCAAAAAGGTATTGCGATGTGGATGTAAAGTTCCTAGTAGTTTTATTATTAACTGAGTTCCTGACAGATTATGTTTTAGCACCTTGTAAGCATTAAGACATGGTGTGTATTGCTATCCAGATCAAAGTGGCCAGAGCTTTACTTGGAATTTCAGTTCCAGGGACTAGAGGTAACCCTCTGCATGCTATGACACTGTGTCAGTAGGAAGCCACTGTTAGATTTTCAACTTGATTAGTGCTATTTGAATCTGGTTTAAGGTGAGAACTATTACAGTAACCATTGCTTTGAATTTGTTTTTAATATATCTTACAAATGAGTTGAATACATTATTCAGACATGTACCTGCTGTAGTTGAATATACATTTTAACTTGTCTGAGAGCTTGTGATTTCTTCAAACTGCTTTTAGAACCTTTTTACCTTTTCACTGCCCTTACTGGCTTTTTCTTTTGTTCTGTCTAGGACTGGGTTGTTCTGCCTGCCAGATGTCGTAGGAAAGTCAGAAGAGTCTCTTATTTCCAGACAGGAATCTGACGTGCAGAACGAGGAGCCATGCTCCAAGCCTCCATTTCAGTCAGCCCCACGACCAAAGGATGAGAACACTGAGCCTGACAAGCCACCTGTCGTCCCCTTACCCATACCAGTACAGCCAGGCCAGCCTACCTACCCTCCCTACTTTGAGGGCGCTCCTTTTCCTCAGCCCATGTGGGTACGTCATACCTACAGTCAGTGGGTTCCTCAGCCTCCACCCCGACCAATCAAAAGAAAGAAGAGGCGGTCTCGAGAGCCTGGCCGCATGACCATAAGCACGATTAGACTAAGGCCTAGACAGGTGCTTTGCGAAAAGTGCAAGAACACAGTCACCAGTGACGAGGACAGTAAAGATGGGTCAGCTGTGGCCAAGCCTTCCAGGAAGGAGAATGCACCACAAGGGGAGGAGCATACCAAAGATGCCCCAACAAAAGGACTCAGGAAGGAAGACGGAGATGCCACAAGAGAATCCAAGAGGCGAGATGAGGCTCCATGCTATGAAAGCAAGCGTTGTCGAAAAGATAGAAAGGAGGATGAGAAGTTTCCAGGAGGTGATGTAGTGCCTCACAGCCCAGTAATAAAGATCTCCTATAGTACTCCACAAGGGAAAGGGGAAGTAATGAAAATCCCATCCAGAGTTCATGGTTCTGTGAAGCCCTTCTGCCCCAAGCAACTGATGCAGAATGGGCTTGGGGAGCACGACAACAGCCGTGAGCCCAGAAAAGACACACGATCTGCTATTGAGTCCATCCGGACTGGCCTTACTGTATCTATCCCCAAACTCAAACTCCCAAAACTGACAGATCAGGACATCCCATCACCCAAAATCCGCTTAAAGTCCCGTGGGGATGGTATGGAGCGTGTGTCTGTATATGAGGCAGAACTGGTGGGGGAGGCAAGGCGCAGGAGTCCCAGGGTTCCTGGTTCAGGGCTGACTCGACCCGAGGACTCTGGGGACAAAAATGCCCTGGAACTGTGGTCAGGTGAGGAAACGGAGCGACACGGTGACCTCACACTCCTTATCAACTTTGGCAAACGCAAGGCAGACTCGTCTAGCCTTTCAGTGTGTAGCAGCGATAGCCTGGATGAGTCCAAGTCCTTCAGCTCGGATGGGACATCACCAGAGTTGTGTGAGCTGGCACCTGGCGAGCATGTTATTGGTGTATCGTCGTCGGTCTCGACGACATCGTCGGCATCACGGGGTGAGGGTAGGACTGTGCCACCACTGACTGTGAGATTACACACGCGAAGCATGAGCAAGTGCATAACCGAGGAGGGCCACGCTGTAACCGTTGGGGATGTAGTATGGGGAAAGATACATGGCTTCCCCTGGTGGCCAGCCAGGATCCTGAGCATTAGCGGCACACGGAGAGAAGAGGATGAGGCAGATGCATCATGGCCTGAAGCAAAGGTGGCCTGGTTCGGCTCGCCCACCACCTCACAGCTTTCTGTGGCTAAACTTTCACCCTTTCGAGAATTCTTCCGACTGCGATTCAACCGCAAGAAAAAGGGCATGTACCGGCGCGCAATCATCGAGGCAGCTAGAGCGGTGGGTCACATGAGCTCCGAGATCACTTCTCTGCTCTCACACTGCGAGACATAGGTAAGGCAACATCGCTACTATTGTTTTCTTTAGATCATTTTAAATGTTTAGATGTTCGTTTATAGCGTACTTGTCTAACCGTGCAGTTCTCTGAGCAACATCTTCGTAGTCCTCACCTGAGACCTCTCAGGCAAATGACTGTTGCACGATGATGTAATGTGCCTCGCCGTGTAGCAGCAAAGGTTCGTCAAATTCGACTTACTTATATGAATAAGTCTGCAAATAATACATTTTGACTTTGCTTCTAAAGAAATGAAACGTAAATTCTAAGTTAGAAAGGCTGCCTGCTAACGTTAGCTAGGTTGCTTGCTAGTGCTAGTTGATTAGATGCTATATAACTCTGGTAGTACAATGTAACACAGTACACAGAAGGTGTGAGAGGGCAGTGTGCAGGTTTAATTAGGGGGTAGTAGAATTTGGCATTCACAATGTTCAGCTATGTAATGTGGAGAGAATCTCAAAATCTCTGGATCTCAAAATCTGATTTGTTTCAGTATTACATAAGGATTTTATTCCCAGCCATAGCAAAACCTAATCAGACACTGCAGTGTGTCAATGCACTACCAGCAGCAGAATCTCCAAGTGGACACAGACATCAGTACTTTTGTAGGTTTTCCCGCATAGAAATGCCGTTCCATAGACCTGCGCATCATATGTTTTTCTATCTTGCATTTTTGTTCAAAGGTGCCTGGAGTCATGTAACTGTTTATTGCGGTCTGGTCCTGCATCAGAAATATCATCTTGCACTAGAAGTTCCTTAAATCTTATTCATGTTACATTCTGCAGTTAATTCCTAAACTTGTTTCCTAAATAATCCATAGCTGACGTGATGGTGGCTTTCACAGTAAACTCAAAACATTGTTGTAAAAGGACAATGAAAATTAAAGTATAGCCGAAATTGTTCGCAATTTCATGCTCGAAAAAATGTTACCTAAAAGCTGGTAATTTTCAAACGACTAATTTAATAACAGCCCGGAGAAGGAGTTTTAATCACTACTTGCAGATGATATTGGCTTCTTATCTTCACGTCTAATAATAATAATTTCCATGTGTAGAATAGCGTTTGGTATGATCTCCAGTGCTATTTGAGTGCACTTTAAAAACAGTTAAGCACTTAAAAAAAGTAACACCCCCTCCCCCCATTTTGCTTACCTGTGAACTCCCACCAGCCAGACATATCTTTCTGTCTCATGACTACTAACAACCATGGAGGGTGAAAACTCGTGAAAAGACTTGTAATCACAAATCCATAATATTGCCTGTGGATTGGGAGGAATGTGAGCTTCCTTCATGTTTTTTTTGCGAATGAGCATTTTGAATGCCTTTGTCTGGTCTGCAAGAATGTTGCTGAACGTTGTTGAATGAATACAGGAGTTAACACAGATACTTGCGGTGACTTTTCAGTTACAACACTGCAGTCTATCACAATACCTATGTAAAGCTTGCAGTCATTGAGATATTCAAAATGCATGTATGTGTTTGTACTATTAAATGTTGTCAGCAAACCTTTTCAATTATTAGTTTTTAACATGTTTAGGTCCTGCATTTAGTGGTAAAAATGTTTCCGAAAACGTGCTCTTGTGTGTATCTTAGAGGGTTCTTTTAGCCTAAGGAGTTCTTTTGTGAGTGCTGTCCCTGATCTTGCTAGCATTAAATATTGACTCAGTGTCTGACTGTTCCTATCTAGCCATTTTAGCTGGTTACAATATATGTTTTGTCTGAATGAAAGGGAGCATAAGTGGGTTGGTAAGGGTTTTGTTAAGCTGTCTAGTCGGATGATCTCACTAAGTCAAAACATTTTTTTTTCAATCATAATTTGCTCCTTTTTTCTATGCTTCAAAGTGTAAAAGCTGGACAAGTATGTAATAGAATAAATAATAAACTCCTGTAAATAATATTTGCTAGAATAATGGCTATATATGATATTGGTTTGGAAGCTAAAATTGTATGTGGTTTTAGTTAAAATGGAGAACATATAAATTCAGGAAGCAATAAAGAGATGAACACGCATACACTCTGCCATATTGTTTCATTAAACGCATTAAGAATAATTCAAATTGGCATTTCTGTTCTTTCCAAAACACTTGCTGTGAAAATGGCTTGACTGTGATGCCCATTGCCCTGAAAAACACAAACATATACATAAAAATCCATAAAATTGGAGATTGTTGAACGAGGTGCATGTTTTGTGTTTCAGTAGTGAAAGAGGGGAAGGCTGGACTCTGGCTGGATTCAGGACCCTGTGCTCCCCTCCCGTCATTCCCAATCTGGACGGAGTGCATTTACTACCGATCTCATGAGTGATGGTGCTTTTTATTTTTCGCCTGCACTGAAGGAGAAATCAGTCACCATGCAAAGCAGTCGAGGGCTTGAGGGAGCAGGCAGGAACATCTGGGAAATACAAGAGAAGAACTCTTACTCTCCACCTGTTTTTCTACCCTATCCATTTGTTCAGGACTTCTGTTTTTAGTATAAATGCGTAGCTCAACACTAAATCCGAATGTATTTATTGCCGATTGAAGCACAGACTACCTTGCTACAGTCTCATACGATCGATCCCACCGCTGCTGTTTGTTTGTTTGTTTTGTTTTGTTTGTTTTTTTTTTTTTGTCAGTGAGGAGCTCCTGTCTGTCAGGAGAATTACAATAGCTAATGAATTCATCATGGATGCCATAGCCAGCCTGCTCTAGTGACATTCACCTAGTCCACTATAGCAGGAAAAGATGGACATCTATACGATGGTAAATAACTTGGCCTACTCTAAGGTCTCTTCTTTTTTTTTTTTCTTTAAAAACAGAAAATGTGAAACACTTTCATTTGTATCCTCTGCATCTAGCGATAATTGTGTAGGTCTTAAAAACATGCAGTATGTCGTCATTGATGGATATATTTTCACCAGAGGGCCGAAGTTCTTTAAATGGCCTGTCCCTTTGAGGAGATGTAACTTGTTTTTCCATTTTTTTCCCCCCTAGTTTATTTTTCATTTTTACGATGTTATTTTGATGCTCTTGGTCTGAGGGCTTTGGGAACGGTGTCATGATTCTTCTGAGAATCACAGAGTTTCATATGTACTTGCTTTAATTATTTAATGTGTCATGTAAAGAAAAGCACTTTATCTGTACCTTCAGTGGCCTGCTGGACACTCGTACAACGAACACTAATTTAGAGTTTTACAGCTGTGAACGGTGGACAAGCTCTCAGCAGCCCTCTGGTTCTGACTATCACACCCGGCGCCTGGAAAGTGACTTCTTTTCTATCAGGTTTGGACACGGACGAGAGAAAACAAGACGCTTTCAGGAACTAGTTGTGTACACTGTATTATTGTGGTTAGTCTTTTTTTTTTTTTTTTTTTTTTTTGGCAACCTGCGTTTGTTTTTCCTTCCCACCACCGTCTCCCACTAAATGAAAATTTCCACTGGAGAAATGGACAGAAGTGTAAACTCCTATGCATCACATCTTTATTAAAGCTTTAAAAAAAAAAAACGAATACCTGCTGTTATGGTACTACGATTTCCATACCTGTGTGCCCCGAGCACTAAGCAAAATTGAGATTCTTTCATGCTGCAGGTTCGACTTTTCTATCTCCTTCAGGTGGAAGAGAAAAAGGTCTTTCTGGTCCACGATTGATCTTTTAGGGCCCTGAGAATTTAAAGAGCCACTTTAGTCAGGGAGCAGGCATGGAAACCAGGGAGGAAATGATGTGGGGGAAGGGAGCCAAACCCGAGCGGAGGTGTATTTTAAGCTCACTGCAAAGCGCCTCACCACTGCATTTCAATAGTAGGTTCTTGTACTTTTTAAGGATCACATTTTTTTTCCCCCCTCCTTCCTGAAATGAATTTAAAGGAGGACAGTTGTGCGTGTGCCAGTGCAAAGACACTCGACCGCTGTCCTCAGATCAGTGGAATTTTTTTACATGGTGTACATAAAATAAAATCTACAAACAATGCTCTTGCTTGCTGGCGTGTTCTTTTTCATATTTAAAAGCAAAGTTGATACTATTATGGCAACTTGCTGGATATGAGATTTTGGGATTTTACCTGCTCTGGTATATAGATGCTATTACAGGCAACTTGTGGGAGAATGTTTCATAATGTGGGTTGCTGTTTGCTTCTTTGCTGCAAGGATTAATCCCATTGCTGAGCGTGCCAAGTCAGATCAAAGGGAATTCAGGGCTCCATCCCAAACCACAAAATCCCATGCTAAGTAGTTTGCCCAAGTGGTGTACTGACAAGCTATTTAATATGGCAATTTGGGGCTTCACAAATTATTGTTACTTGTTCTTCAGTATTATAGAAACATGACCATTTAAAAAAAAAAAAAATGCAGTTTAAAACTCAGTTGCTGAGCATAAGGTGAAAGTGCAAAACCTCTGCTGTAATGATTGTGTGCTCACGTGTAGGCTTGCATTAAACTTATGAAGTGGTTAGGTCCACAGTTCTCACCTGATGGAGCTAGCTGACTAACTCTAGCTGGCTAGCTAAATATTTTGCATAGAACAAACCCATCTATGGTCATTTGTGTATTAAATCTGTATTATTTTTCTAAAGGTTGTTGAAACGGTTAAGGCATCGACCCTGACGTGTGGGTAACTCGACATCTTTTTAAAATCAAGAAATCGTGGCTCTAATTAGACTATTAAATATTCATTTTAGCACTAGTTTGTAGAATATCAACAAACATGTTTTCGCTCAAGTCCTAGTGCTTCTATTTCTATATTACAGCCTTATTTATGGCTCTCCTGTTATGCTTGTTGGATTTCTCTACTTATTTGGATTGTAGTATGTGATTGTAGGGATGTTGATTTATCTAGGTTTTATCCAAAGAGGGATAAGAAACTAGCCAGACTTAAAATAGTGTCCTCAGCCTTGATCTCTTGGGGAGCTTAAACATCGGGTTGCACAGCTTTCTTTGGGCACATTTGGTCATAGTATATTTCAGTACAAGTGTCTGAAATCTGTTAGTCTTGCATACTGAACCTAATGATGGACGTTATTTGCTTCTTTTTGCATTAGATGTAGTGTGATTTTAAATGTTTGGCACTCTAGATGAAAAGGTAATGTAATACATTATTGGTTATTGTAATTGGATTTGAATTAACGATTGTTTCACCTTATGACAAATTTAAAGTGTAATCTGCTAGTCTTTGCATTTTTAGGCCAGTGAGTGCTTATGTCAAACTGCAGTCATTTTTCCATCTTATATATTTTGTCATCTGCATTAAACCCGATGAACCGGTTTGCTGACGAACGATTCGTTCTGGCTTATTTGCTAAATTTCTCCATGAGCGGTTAGTACAAGTGGTGGCAAGTATTTAAGTTGTAAGTGAGCTCTTCTCCCAAGCCTTCGATTATATCAATGCCATCAACTCTTCATAGTAATACTTGGAAATTCCAGAGCCTCTCGGATTGGTAACTGTCAGCAATGTGGGCTTCATAAGCATCAGCACTGAGATTCCCTTTCCCCCCTGAGCGAGGATGAGTGCAACTTGACACTGCGAGCTTTGGGACAGCAATGATCCCCTGTCAAGGCCCTGGGCCATCTGTCATATCGGCAAGGGAGGAAGCACTGATTAAATCAAGCTTAATATTCCTCTCCCAAGCCTGTTCCGTCTCTCCCACAGGTGCTGGTCTACTTTCTTTGAGCTCACCTTCCTTTTGCTGATGCATAAACATACACTGCTAGACACACAGCCACTCAGACCACTTGGCTCCAACTATACTTCCTGCCACCGGAGCTGGCACAAAGCCGTGTGTGTGTGTGTATACCACAAGTTAAACCTTAAAAGTTAGGCCACATGTACATAAAGACAAACTAAGAGGCAGTGTCTGCACAACCCTTTCCTGCTCTCTACAGATTTCCGGCATGGATTGAAGATCTTCGTCATGACGACTGAGTTCCTTCACATTGATCTTAGTCTGGCTACATACCTGGTGTATTTTCCCCCCGGCATTAGCGCAGTGAGGTCTCTTGGTCTCAGTACAGACGTATATAGAGGTGTGCTAATGTGTCGTCCTCCTAAAAGCGTATTGATTACAACCGATATTCAAAGATGGAAATGTTGAGACTTTGGCAGAGTAGTTCATTTATGAAAAAAGTTCAGAAATATCTATTTTTTTATATATTTATAGTGATGACTTAAGTTGTCTCAATTGTTCACCTAGAAAAATAAAACTGGTATTTTATTTTTTTACATTTTCATACCAAATGATGGTTTCCAGCTTCACATTGAAGGTAAATTGCCTGACAAGCAATCAGTAGCATCCAACCAACACGAACTGTTTGACACGAATAAAAAAACTCCACTGTTCCTTTCCCTTTTTTCTATTATAGTATGAACACTCACTCTAACATGCTTCCATTTGGTTAGTTTATTCTCTCATATTGTTTTATTTCTCTCTTGTCCTGACTGGTTATATGCATTGATGTATCTGGTGTGGTGTATGAAGCCATTTTCAATGCTACACCCCGATACAGGACTGGCACAGAATCACAGTAATTTGAGGGAAACTCATAGTGTAGGTACACGTTTTTATTTATATATTGATTTTTTTTTAATTATTATTATTATTTTATTATTTTATTTTATTTTTTTTACAATTTTTGTTCATTTTTTAACAAAAAAATATTTGAATGTATATTTAAGACACCAAAGTCTATTTAAAGGGATTTTGTCTTGAGATTATACAACTGCTCTTTATTATCTTTACTACATAATAATGTGTGTTTCTGGAGCTGGCCAATTAATGCAGCAGTCAAGCTTTGCTGTCTGCTATTTTTTCAAAACTCCAGTGAAATATATATATATATATGTGTGTGTGTGTGTGTGTGTGTGTGTGTTATATAGCATCTTCTGTTTTATTCAGACCTGACCAAGTGATTCCAACTTACTGATTACATGTCAAGAACTCTGGGAGAGGGCTGTTTGCTTGATGGTATAATTTCAGAACCTGAAATCAAGATCATGATGATCCACTTACAGATGAAACTGAGCTACTGAAGAGTCTTTTTGTTGAGTCTGAAGAGTTTCTTCCTGGTGCATGCATCAGTTTTCATAAAACCCTCACTCACAATTATATGTTTTTACAAGTCTTGAATCAGACATTACAGAAATCAGGGATTGCAGGTTAACAATCTAGAAGTTTTTATCTTTATATGTACTGTTGTACTGCTTAAAAACTGTGGAAAATACTGCCCAATGTGTTTCACAAGTAAATGAGTAAAGCAGACTGTGGCCTAAACAGTGCCAGAGCTTTGGCGGTGCTCCAAGTCTCTTGACGCAACTGTCTTCCTTACTCTTCACTTACTTCTTTGTCTGTATCCAAAATGGCTGCCAAGCATGCTTTGCCGATCTGGCGTATAGATCCGGACGATCTTTGGGGCCGTATTGAGCCTGCCTCCAGGAGCCACTGTGAATGACGCTAAAACTCCTGTCTTGAGCTTAATATACTATTAATCACTTTCATCTCAATGCAGATGAGATGAGATAAAAAAAAAACAATACATGAATATCAAATAATTCCTTTTAAGCAGTTGCCTGAATCTCTATTCCGTATCATCTGAATATGTTAACATAGCAATAGATAATAGAAACAATAAAAACAATGTAGAGGGAAATATTACTAGTTGTTTCTATTGTGCAAGAAGGAATTGTACAATTGAATCTTGCCTAGGATCCAGTTGTTAAGATACAGAAGTAAAATTAGTCTGTGTGCATTTTTTTGTGGAATGTCAGCTCTGGTGACAGAAGGTAGTAAGTGATGTCTCTGAGACAGCTGGAGGAACAATGACAGTTACCCAACTGTGTCTTAGAAGTGTGCATCAGTGCTTGCAGCCAGTTCAGATTTTATTTTTTTTTTTTTTTGGTTCTATTAAACTCGTACACACCCACACCCCCCGTTTCATAAACTCTGACTTCCATTTCTGCATCACAAAAGTGGGTCGAATATAACGTACTAGAAGATCGGGTAAACAGCATAGGTTGCACCTTAACGAATCGCCACGGGTCATGCAGGTTTAGTTGCAGTCCATGTCATGGCTTCTTGTTGCTTACTACATTGTCCTGTGCTTATGAGCCTGTGTGTGTTTAGTGCAATGGAGGAGGAGATGTATTGAGTGATTCACTCTCTTCAGCACAGGCCTGCTGCCTTAGGCCACACACAACATCTGTCAGTATGTTAAAAGGGGCCAGAGAAAAAGAGAGAGCTCTTCCCAGCCCCCGGTTTCCCCAGGGTGTTGCTCCAGCTTCTTTGCGGGGGATGGGAGCTTCTTTGGGATGTCATTCTGAACTGCATGTTTATAAAATCTCTCTTTGCCACCTAGTGCACATATACCACAACCTTTATATTTTACCACAACTCATTATAGTTGTGCTTTTCTTTTTTCTTTTGGCGCTGACATTTTCTCACATCTCGGAAAGGTCAGTCCAAAATCACTATCTATCGCTCTCTTTCCTTGGTAGAGAAACATGGCCTTTATTTAAAGATGTCTCCTCATCTTGGTGAAGTATTTTTCCTTCGTCTCTCCTTTCTATTTGGCGCATGTTGGTGTTGGCAGTGTTCCTGTGTTTAAAGTCGAAATGTCAACATGCAGGTCACTTCATCCAACACACAAAGCAGCTGATGGTTGTTCCACTTTTTTATTTTATTTATATGAGCACTAATGCTTTACATTTCAAGTGAAACATATGTAAATTTCAATGGCTTCATTACTTTATATGAGCCATCTGTATCCTGCATTTGCACTAATGA
Organism: Silurus meridionalis; assembly: GCF_014805685.1. Taxonomy (NCBI): domain Eukaryota; kingdom Metazoa; phylum Chordata; class Actinopteri; order Siluriformes; family Siluridae; genus Silurus; species Silurus meridionalis. The sequence continues at coordinate 13,266,658 of NC_060885.1, read as the reverse complement.
ATCACACTTTATTTTACCATGGTTGAAAAGCGCTGCATTTGATGTTTAAAACACAAAGTCCGGTGTCATTATGTGGTTTATGGAGAAAGCCAATAAGATGGGGAAAATTTCCATTTCCGTCCACAGACATGAGCTCAGCACTTCCATGGGTAGAGAAACTGATGATCTTTTCATTAGGAATGTAGAAAGCTAAGCAAAGTATGTATCCACATGGGTGGGAAGGTGCTGCTGGATCAACTCTGATATATATTTAGTATATATACATGGTCAAAAGTCTGTTTTTTCTTTTCATACCAAAATAATGCAGAATAGCAATTATTCATTTCTTCACTATTTTTTTTCCTGGTCAGTGATGCAGAGGATCTGGAGACTTGGTCTTTAACATATGCTAATGTGATGTTTAAAAGGAAGGCACATGCTAAGCTGTTAATAAAAAACCTTAAATACAGTCTAGTACAAAAGGTAAAAGGTTTTTAGTTTCTGATTGTTTCAATAAATGTAATTTCAATTAGATGTTGTCGTTAATAATAACAATACAAAAAATAATAATTATTAATTCACATATAAACTATATCGACCAATTATTAGAATTCTCAAGCCAAATATGGTCCTTTCCTAAACTGTTACCACACGGTTGGAGGCACACAGTTGTATCGGATTTCTTTGGGTGTGGTAGCATAAAATCGTTCTTTCACTTGAATTAGGAGTCCAAACCCTGTCAATGCCCCTATGCACAAAGCAAGCACCATGAAGATATGCTTTTTTTCTTCTCAAAGTAATGCAGATGATTGCCTCATGCCTAACCTCAATCTATGAATCTTTTTTTTTTTTTTTTTTTTTTTTAATAACACTGAAGTCATGTTCTGTAAGTGTTCAGGTGAGGTGTGAGATTATTTTGAAAGACTTCAAGTCAAAATATGTTAAGTCATTATTGAGTGGGCATTTTTGTGCAGTGAATAGTGATATTTCTAAATGATAACCATCAGCATACTGGATTGATTCCAATCTGTGGTGTGTTGGCGGTGGTTTGGTGAGACTTTCATGGGTGGAGATGAAATGCAACTTTGGAGGAGCAGAAAATACTAATGGAAAATCAGACCCGCCAAAGCTTACATCAACATCAGTCACAACCAAATAGCTTCTACACATAGGCACACCACATAAGATTAGAAATGACAAGTCATATATAAATGATATTTAAAGTGAAATTGTAACTTAATTCTGAGGAAGCCATTCATTAGTAATAATAAGTTCATTTATGATTCATTGACTTATTTCCAAAGTGGTTATTGTTAATGGCTAATTTGTATTGTGTCAAAAGAATCTGGGAGATTCTGTTGTGTTTTTTGAGTCTATATGAATACACATACACACACACATCTGCTGCAGCTGGTCTGTTCTCCTTTTATTTAACCAACAGAGCAGAACAAAGCTGTGCATGCCTATCAAAATCTGCCAGACAATAGCAGGAGCACACCACGATGCAGCTTCTCCATTGTGACTAAATAAAGCATACTCACCAGGTAGTCAATTCAAAATGATCGAACCATGTAGCCCCAATCACTAGCATTTAATCAGCCTGCTGTTTAGGCTGTGATGAGTGTAATTAAAGAGGCATCTCAACAAGTCAAGCATCAACAACCACCATTGTTCTTTGAGCATCATGCACATTGATTACTCTGATCACAGCATTGGCCTGTGTAACTTTGTATACTACAATACATTATTTTGGGAGTGCTATGAAATAAAAATATATGAATTACTACATCACAATTTAATAACGTAATATTTGTTTAAAAATCATTGTGAATTGGTCATAAAAGAATGCACTAACTCTCTAAAAAGTCTCAATAACTTTCCGAAACTGTCAATCAACCTACTGGCGTTTTTTTGGGAAGTGGGAGGAAAACTGAGAATCTGATGCAGACCCACAGCGCATCGATCCAGCTGTGAGTCAGCAATGCTACCCTCTGTATCACAGATCCTAAAAATATCACATCAAAGCTTATTCTTCAAATGGCAGAAACTACAGCAGAAACGTTTTAAAAAGAACCAGATTCCAAGTGCGGGTTTTATAATGTAGGAATTATTGTGGAAATACAATGAGATTTATGGTTCAGTTTCCCATCATAGGTTATGTTTACATGTTAAACAACAAAGGAAGCATATATTTTTATCTTTAGTTTGTAGAGCGATGGTATTCTCAGTTGTGTCCTAGTGAACCTGTTTCTGGATATATTTATTTGACATCAACCAAGAGCTATAAATGTAATGTGTAACATTGTCCAAGTCCAGGCTGGGAAGATGAACAACCCCCACTGTGTTAAAAATATAGATTTGCGAATGAGCATAACAATATTTTGTATTAACTGCCACCATGTCAAATCAATACTTTATGAAATTTGAGTTGTATCAGAAAGAGGAATTGTAGTTGTAGTAATCCAAATCTGTAGTTGAAAATAGAAAGGTATAGGGTAGATTTGTAGAATCATACACCAGTGTCATATCACAAAGGTCTAAATTTCCCTGCCCTGACAAATCGACAGAACTTGATAATTAGCTGGATAGATGAATCAGATTAAGAAGAAGTCAAGAAGCTTTTGTTGTAATTTCAACCATATATAGCTGACGCAGTACACAGTGAGATAAAACAACGTTCCTCCAGAACCCTGATGCTACATACAACAAAAATCAAACAGAAAACACAGGGCTAAGGACAAGTAAGTGTCCTCACATAAAGTGCATGTGTGCAACCTGGTGCAAACAGTGCAAAGACAACACAAGACAATACACAAAACACAAAATAGCTCCGCCAGTAAAACTGTATAAAGAGACAAAGGGAACAGTAGCAAAAATGTAAACAAAATGTGCAAAAGAGCAAATAGCAGCAATCCAGAAATCAGACGCAAAGAAGTCCAGATTAGTGGTGTGAATATGACCTCTGAGTCCTGTGTCACACCCTGCTGTTGATGTGAGGGTCCCAGCTGCCCCATCTGTAAATCATGGTGCCTCCTGGGTGGAAATCAGGACTGCTCCTGCTCATCTTCTATTATGTGATTATTATCACATTTCTTCTGCTAGAGCTAGTCGCAAACGCACCTTTTCCCCTCTCACTCTGCTTACTGCTTAGCGGTGAATGTTTCCCAGGTTGCACTAATGCTGATCGTCAAATTTGATCTTCAATCAGTATTTTACTATTGTAACATTTATCAAAGACCAGAAAAAGGAATCTGTATATAATATAACAATATACACTGGGGAGTGGTAGCTCAGTGGTTAAGGCGCTGGGTTACTGATCAGAAGGTTGAGGTTTCAAGCCCTGGCATCGCAAAGCTGCCACTCTTGGGCCCTTGAGCAAGGCCCTTAACCATCAGTGCTCCAGGCGTGCAGATCATGGCTGACCCTGCACTCTGCCCCCAGCTTCCAACCAAGCTGGTATATGCGAAGAAAGAACTTCACTGTGTTATAATGTATATGTGACAAATAAAGGATATTCTTATATTCTATATTATATACAGTGTTAAACTTTATAAAAGCTTTATATGTCCTCTCAATTTCTGTATCAATGCTATTGTGGCGAGGTGTGAGCTGTTTTTCCAGCAGGGGCTTACACTCCTCCCCTTTCCCATTGCCCTGCTCACCTGCAGCTAAGCCATGATTCACTATATACAGAAACATAGCAGTGACATCCTCTAACAGACTTGCATAAATATTGAATGTTGAATGCCACTGTACTGCTAGAAATGGTTAAATATATAGAGCATCTCATTATCTGATGAACAATGTTACCAATATTTAATTGACCTATGTGAAAATGCTTTCACACGTTTTAGCAGTAATAATTACCAGATAACAGTCATTTTGCCAGGTAATAAAATCCATTGTCTTTCAATGAAATGCAATTTCCATAATACAAAGATTTTATATACAGTATCTCACAAAAATGAGTACACTCCCATTTCAGCAATTATTTTATTATACCTTCACAAAGGGCAATACTACAGGAATAATACTTGGATATATTTTATAATCGTCAATGTGCCGCTTTTATAGCAGTACAGATTTACTGTCCTCCGAAATTAATTCAACATACAGCCATTATTGCCAAAATAGCTTCCAACAAAAGTGAGTACACCCTAAGTGAATATGTCTACATGTCTAAATTCTACTCTAGTTATTTTATCTTTATTATTTCGAATCCTCCAAAATTTAGAGAAGATGGTTCTGCATTTATCTGCATTTATACATCTCTGCATCATTTTCCTCTTACAGATCAGTGAATATAAGAGTTGTGCATGCCTTTAAGCTGAGTCTGGGCAATGTCACTCAGATGATTAGAGGCTATTAAATCAGGTACGGAAGGAAATGCCATAACAGGGAGTCATCTGTCTTCTTGCACTTTTCCCTTTTCACATAGTACCACCCACACACTGACATGCATATCATTTTTGTAAAGGAAGGTAAATACTTTAAGTCTATTGAAAGGTGAATTTACCACTAAATTCATAAATCCACACAAAGGAAATTAATCGAGAACAAGGCAAATTTACGAAGGTGATGTGAATTGCTACCACGTATCAGGAGTGATATACCAGCTGTTTTAGCTCATTTCCATGACCTGAGACAGATTCTGTCTGGGGTTGTCTTTGTGGCTTGCATAGCAAATGTAGTCAGAGGAGACAAGATACTTTAATTTGTCTTGTGAGCCACAATGACATTCTCCACCATGGCTTTTTAATATAAAAAAGTTATTCTGTACAATATTCTGCTGATAGTGGTTATGATCACAAATCTTATTTGAGTCAGCAAAATATTGTCTAATACCATTTCAAATTATTTATTTATTTAAGAAGGTAAATTTTTTTCCAGAATACTACCTCATTTCTATCTAGCACATCTGTCATCTGTGTGTGATTACCACAGAGAAGAGATTCAGCATGTTTTCCACAATTTTGGGGGAAAAAAAAAACCTAAACCATGACATTTATTATTTAGATATTATTTTTTGTCAGTCAATATAAGGACAATATAAGAATGTATTTTGGGGTGGCATGGTGGCTTAGGGGTTAGCATGTTTGACTTACAGGTTGGGGGTTGGGGGTTGGAATACCACTAGAGTTTGCTTGTTTTCGCTATGGGTTTCCTCTGGATACTCTGCATTCCTTCGTAGTCCAAAGATGTGAGTTAAAGGCGGTTTGGTGTGTCCCCTGCCTTCTTTATCCAAAATGGTTATCCAAAATGGATGGATAGTAAATCAGACTATTGTAAGTCATCACTAGTTTGTTTCAGCTTCAGCTATTTCAGAATACATCAGTCTGTGTCTTTACCACAAACAGAAATTCACAGTGGAAACTATTTCTGGATGCATTGAGGTCTATCAGCATTGACTACAACAGTCCTGTTTTTGAAAAAACGAGGCTCAAAATGGAACTGAGGTGTTTTTTTGCTAATCTCCTGAAGGAATACAGTCAAAGGGTTGTAAAGATTGTTCAGGTGAAGGTTTTGTTGAATGAAGCTTTTGTCTGTTTATGATTTTAGGGATATGAATATATAAATGAATTCTAATTTTATATATATATAAATATTATACAAATTCAGAACTACAAAATTTACATTCTAACTGCAATAGCTTGAAATGACAGGAACTGTAATCTTAAAAACCTTTATTGAGTGTACACACACCTGAACTTCACTTCTGAACGGAACACACAAAACCATTGCACAACCTTCCCAGGAGTCCTAGTAACACCCTCCCAGTTCTCTTAAAGGAACTCCACTATTGCAATACTCAACCAAACACTACACTGACATTAAATATCTTAGATAATGTCTTTACTAGAACTAATATATAATAATATTATATAAGTTTTAAGAAAGAAGTTTCAAGAGTTTAATAGTAGTGTTTACATACAGTTGTGGCAGATGTAGATTTGGTTAAAAAAATTCTATTACTGGTTCATTTTTTACATTGTTTAAAACATAAAGCACATTAAATGGCCCACAAATTAGCAGATAAATAATGAAAAGGAAGGATTTTCACTAGCTTTTCTCAATAGACATGTGAGGTGTCAAAATGGCAAGCTGTTATTCAGCCGTGTTCCCTGTGGGCTACTTCTGGGTGATTGGATAGCTGCATGGGCCTGTGACAGCATCACTGCTTCTCTTTAATCGACAGCTGCAGGTTCATTGTCCCAGCAGGCCTCTGTACTGCCAATCAACCAAATCATAATATCCGCTTTAGTATGGCTTCAGAGCCTGAATTTCGTCCACCGAAAGCTCAAACCTAAATATTACAGAATATTGCAATGGAGCAGTGCAGCATATACTTTTAATGTTTAAACTGGTATTTGTTCAGAGAGATATATTGTTTTTAAGCTTATGGGTACAAATTAATTATATTGGGCAATTGATTTGTCTAGTAATGCTACATGAAGATTTTTCTACTTTCATAAAAAATATTTTATCATATTGACTGTTAGCTACTTTCTCTAAAATGTTTTAAGCACAAAACTGGAAAAATGTCATTTAAAAATGTAAATTTTGAATGTTGCTGATTTGCATATATTACTATATTCTAATCTGTGTCTTATATTTTGTCATTGATGTGCCACTGTAAGTCACATTTAAAGAAACTAAACAATTATTTTGCTTTATTCAAATTCGAATACTGTGAAAAAGTGCCATAAGATTGAAATTGTATTTTTATCTATATCATGTTTAGTGAGTAAAGGGAACGTATGAGGAAAAAACATACTGCAAAACCTGATACGTGCTGCAAAATGTAGTGGACATCGATTTGTGCTTTGGGACTGTTTTCTTTCTGATGGTTCACAGAGTCTTGTGAATATAGCTAAACACATATAAGTACAAACCTGGTGTTTTGCAGTGTTTAATGATTTACTAATTATTTTAGACCGTGTAACTTATTTTTGGCTTTTTGGCATTATGTTTTTTCTTTTCTTTTTTGCTCTCTTTTTATGCATTTAAAAGTGAATAACAAATAAGTAAAAGCAACAAGATTGCGGCTTTAGCAAATAAATAATGTCTCTGTTCCTCCTACTTAACTGAAAAAGAATCCACCCTGCTAATACTACAAGAGTCCACCCTGCAATGAATTAACTGATGGCTCACATGATTTACTCTCTAATGTGATTTACAGAGAAACTGAATATCTTGCCTATTCCTGTGCTTCCTTATTGCTCTTGCCAGCCCAAACCACTGTAATATAAGGTTAATGAGTTACATGGGATTAATGCAGGTCTGAGAAGAATAACAAACACACACACTCTTGCTGGCCTGTGTTTTAAAGGACTGCCACTCCTAGAGGAGCTCTTATTAAGTGTACAGACATGTTGTTTGAACATAAAATAAGATTCCTGTTCTTTTCACTTTACGTGGAAGACAGTGTCCTTGGACAAGCTTAATCACGTGTGCATGCGCATACGAGTGAGGGAGTGTGTTGGGTGCTTCTGTTGTGAGTGTGTGTGCGCACGCAGCGTCAGAGCGCCAGCCTGCGTCGTAAATGTGCAGTGATTCATATGAAAGAGTGGCAAGGCAAACGTGTACAAAGTCCATGTGGGTTTAATCAGTTCATATATTAAGATCTGTTCATTTCTGACTCAGACACCTTCTATAATCTAATTCCTGCATGACTGCACACTGCATTCCATTGTTGTTTATACTAGCTCACCACAGAGAGATTACTAATATGTTACTGGGTTGGCCAAAATGGTAAACATGGTTCATGCCATGGGGGCACTAGACACCCCTAACCATCTCTTAACTACAACCCCTTCACAGAATACAAAGCCAGAGCACTGGACAGCCCAATGGAGAACATGTAGGTGATTGATGCATGAAAGCATCACTGACATTATAGTGATAATAATGTGACTTGGTCACAGATTGGCATTTCAACAATATGGTGAGGCGAATTAACTTCTAATAGAAACGAATGAATAAATTTGAAACATTGAGGTTTGAACTGAAAAGAAATTTCCACATGAACAAACCTAAAGATAAGAAAGAAGTTATATGATGCACTCGACTCATGTTGTTCTGTTTTAGCACACAGGATAGTTTATTTAGAGTGTGTGTGTGTGTGTGTGTGTGTGTGTGTGTGTGTGTGTGTGTGTGTGTATATATATATATATATATATATATATATATATATATATATATATATATACACAACAAAATAAATGATACTGTACACACACAAAATAAATGATACTGTATGTAAATTAATCTAAATGTTACTGTATGTGACTAAGAAATCTGATGATCTGAGCACTACATACCAAGCTTTTCTATCACTGATTACTCTCTGTATATGTTTATGTTTAAACACTGAAACGTTTAATTAACATTTTGATTTACAGTTGTCTTAAATACAGTTCAACTACATGATGTATGATTCTGAATCTTTAGGACAGTGAGTATAAATCGTTCATGTGGAGTGGTGACATTAGGATAAGCATGTGAATGTGAATAAACATGTGCAAACTATCTTTTTGTTTTCAAGCTTATAAATAGCAGGTGCTTCTTTATTTGTTTAAGAATATTTTGTGGTATGTTAACAACAATAAAGATTTACCACTGTGGTCCTCAACAATCTTTCCTGCGTAGCTCATGAATACACAAATGTTCTATAAGTGGCCTTAATTTTATGCATCAAGCTTTTATTCATGTGTTTAGTGATTAAGTAGACATGGACTCAGTGTTCCTGGCTTAATGATATCAGAGGAAAACACGTGGTACAGTGCGTAGACAGGTAGGTGTGTGTGTGTGTGTGTGTGTGTGTGTGAGTGTGTGTGTGTGTGTGTGTGTGTGGTTTTATATATCTTGGTAGGGACTGAATGTGGGTAGTTTTTTTCTCAGATTAGCATTAGGTTAGCATTAGATTTGAATGTACATATCACATTAAATAGTTGTTTTAATAATGGTGCTGTAGTTAACAATTCTCTCATGAATAGTAAGACGTGTGTGTGTGTGTGTGTGTGTGTATAGAGTGTATATGACTTGTTCCATGTACACGAACACTTATACAACTATTTCTAGTTTTTTGAAGTTTGTTATGGCAACCTGGTGCCACAGTGGGTAGCTTTTCCCGTCTCATAGCTTCAGGGTCCCTGGTTTTATCCTGAGCTCAGGCTAATGTCTGTGTTCTCCAGCTTTCTGCCACATCGTACAAACTTACAATTGTATGCACAGCTTACGCTTAATTGTGCTAGGTATGAAGTGTGTGTTTCTTGAATAAACTAGTCCTTATCCAGGGTCTATTCCCACCTCCCAGGATATGATAAACACATATATAGTTTACATATGATAAACACACATATATTGTTTGTTGATCTAGTTTTTTAACGTACAAGATAATCAGGATAACTACCTATATTACATCATGTTAATGTCAAGCACACAAGCAGTTAACATACAAAAGAGAATAGCCGCTAAAAGAAATCTTACAGGAAATCCAAACCATGTCAACACTGCCATCTTGTGGAGTAACGTGCGAAATACATTAAATAATAAAACGTTGGCGCTAGGGCACATGACTCGCCTGTAGATCTTACAGTTCAGTGCAATGTTTTGCATTGCTCTTGTGCTGCTTTTGCATTGCAGAAATCCTTTCGTTTTATATTTTATGTGCAAAACATTTAACTTAATTTAATGATGATTATTAATATTTACAACACTCTTTTAGTGACTCTACGTAAATTCACTTGTACATTCATATTTAAGATTATATTTGTGAATTATGTAAAGGATAACCTCGTTTAATTTGACTGTTTGTGTTAGATTAAAGCAGTGAAATTAGACTGGATGGGATCAGGAACACAGGTTGCAAGCAGCATTGTGGCATTATAAAATTTTCGTTTTCAGTGTTGGCAGGGTCAAATGAAAAGTTCCCCTTTGTTAGGTCAACATTGGGTCATTGTTGTTCTTAGAGCACTCCTTTGCCAACATTGGCTCAATGTTTGCAACATCTTGTATAGGAAAGACCAACTAAGCCACTCTGGTAACAAACTGTCAATAAACCAACATTAGTAGTTTGTTGCCCAGGAACAGCAATGATGAGACTTCAAACTGAAAATATTGACCTCATCAGTTTGAAATTAAAGAAGCATATAAGTGAGACATCACCAAAATGGAAACTTTCAGAAATGCTAAAAATACATCTTTGCTAACCGGTAAGTGCTAAAATAGAAATGAAACTGTTTCAGAATTACTTTTACTAAGGAAAAAGCCAAGTTATGTTTAAGAAAAGTTTTTAATCAGAATATTACAAATGCAAATAAGATGCTAAAGAGCCAGGAAAGATGGCCTACCAGCTTGAACAGCTCAGCATATGTTTGGCAGATTTGAGCTTATCAGTCCAAGCTGTATTTTTCACCAGGGACAAACACAAAGGCCACACACACAATGAAAGGTTTAAGTACAAGTGCTTTAAAGATTACAAAAAGAAAAAATAGAAATGAATTGAAATCAAAAGCTAGAGATATGTTTTAAAAAAAACTCCTTGTCCCTACTCGTAAGTTTGGACTCCTACCACTATTTACTGTTTTTGTTGTTGTTTGTTTTTCATTTGCAGAATTAGCATGAAACATGTTGATAAAGCTTGTGAAGTATAGACATAGTGTAGTAACACACTTAGCATGTGCATGCTTTGGCTTTATTAACTAAACTTACTGTAACATGTATTCAATTTAATTCAATTCATTTTTATTTGTATTGCGCTTTTAACAATGAACTTTGTCTCAAAGCAGATTTACACAGATAATGTAGTGATAAAAATGAATAAGATGTTCTTTATAAGTGTACGCTTGTCCCTGATGAGCAAGCCGGTGGCGACTTTTATACCTTGTATATTGCTTTGGCTATTTATTTGCCAGCTAGCTCCTCAGTTCACTTTCTAGTTTGCATCTTACAAGATAACAATTCCATTTCCAGACTATAGGGAAAGTAACTACGAAGGCAAATAATTTAATGAGGGTTATTGTTTCTAATCAATCAAGAAATAAATGTAGAAAACAACAATCTAATAATACATGGTATCAACAACAATAAAAAATGCAAATGTCTGGAATTTTGCAGCTATCATTTGGATTACAGTACAATACTATCAAAACCAAAATAACCCCCAAATTCTATAAAATGATTGGCTTAAACAGACTCCTATAAAAAGTTTTTTTTTTTTACCCAGTTGTACAAATGACAGAGCAACCAAATACCCAGACATCATTTTATGCTTTTAAACAATTTGATTTGCTAAATCAGATTTGCATAGTTTGGCCTCAAATCCCAGTTATATTATGAGTAGTATTCCCTATTTCAACACACTGCTTGTTCTAAGAGCAGTCACACTTCACTGCAGTGTTACTCTGTTTGAATAGAGGGAAGGAGTGTGACTCATAGGCCTGTTGTGCAATCATTTGCTCGATTCAATCTGTTAGAAAAAACGTGCCAAAACTTTCCTATGAACTGGAGCTTTTTAAGAAAGCTTGCTGACACTGAAAATATCAAGTTACCCTGAGCAGAATGAAGCCAGGTTAAGACAAAGACTTAATTCAACTTAACTCACTGAAAATGATTGTTGTTTTACAGTTGATAAAGGACCAACATTTCTAGTTATGAAATGTTTGCACAGAGGTGCATATAAGAAGCTACTCTAATCCTTAAAGTATGGAAGTGGCATTTTAGTGTATTGTTTTTTTTTGTTCCAACTGATGTACCTGGTTTGGAGTGGAAGATCCTGAGTGGCCTGTTATAGAGCTATGACCTTAACCCTGTTTTAGCTTTTAACCTTTGGAATGAATTAGTATGATTACTTTTCCCAGGGTTTCTCACCCTACATCAGTACCTAACTTAACTTTGCCCTTTGGCTGAATGAGCACAAATCTCCACAAACAAATTCCAAGATCTAGTAAAACATCTTCCCAGAAGAGTGGCAGTTATTACAACAGCAAATAGGGACTAAGTATGGAATGGGTTTTTTAAAAAGCACATACAAATCCTATGGTCAGGAGTCCACTAAATTTGTGTCCATATAGTGTACAAGCAGATCCAAGGTTTCAGCTCCTTGGATCCGGTGCTTATGTTAGAATGGTGGGCAACAAGGATCCTATACAATCTATTACAAAAACCATGTACACACATTTACATTTCACATTTACATTTATGTACATTTGGCAGACACCCTCATCCAGAACAACTTGCATTCATCCCATTTAGTTAAAGGTTAAGGACCTTGTTCATGCAGCTTAACTGCAATCGGGTTTGTACTCGCAACTGTCCTGTCAGAAATCCAACATCTATTTACTAAGTTCTATTCATTTATTCAGTTATTCATATTCACATTCAACTCACTCACATCTAGGGTCAATTTTGTGTGGCTTAATTAAATGTTTTAGTTATTTAGGAGGAAACAGGAAAGTCCAAGGGCACCCATAAAGACATGAAGACCTCCTATTCAAACTCTGCACATGTAAGCATTACTATACATTTATTTCCCCTGTCCCACACAGTTTTGTAAATTATTTTCTATGTTGATGCATGTTAATGACCAACAGAGAAGCTATCAGATTTCACTATCAAATCTTAATATAATATTATAAATTCATGCTTTTAAGTTAGATTCTTTTATAAATAGTTCATTGATAAATCTTGTTTATCCAGACATGCATTTCTGCTAGAAAGTACTCCACAAGCATGAGGGAAAAATCTAAGTATTTACGTTATAATGCTGTCTGAATCAACACTTCAGCATATCGCACATTAGCAGCATCTAGTGTTCCAACGGACAAATAGCAGGTAATAACACCTACAAATGGGTTGAATCTCTGCAGATGATGCTTGCTGTTTAAATTATACAATAAAAGTATCTCTAAAAAAATCTGAAATACACAACAAATCACAAACAAATAAACTAAACCGGCCTGCCTCAGTTGTTTTTTTCTTTCTTTCAGTGGAACGGGATTTCAGTGTTAAATTACTAGATTAAAATAATTTCAGGTCACGATCCTCATATTATTTAGCATCAACAGCTGTTCTTCTTTTTGCTTGATTTTCATATTTATTGTATTTGTTTTACAGTAACAATGCAACACTTGTACCTTTGTAACTTTTTTTTTTATGAAGATTACTAATTTTAAAATCTATACTACTGCTTTAGTTGTGTAGCAGGTCAACATCATTGCCTCTGTTCTTGTTTAAATCTGTGGTTGTCTTTGCAATGTTTCTTCTTTGACTTTGTCTTTAAGTGTTTGCTGACTGATTACCAGTTTTGGCATCTTCACCCAGAGATTGGCAATTGAAGTCATAATGTTCCTGTATCTTCTTTGGACATTTGCACATAGTGTTTATTTTATCTCCATATCTGTGACATAAATTCATAATACAAATATTAAGCAAAATAGTTATTCTCTAATGACAGCTGTAACCTGCTGATGTGTTTCTCCCTCACCTTTATCATGTGAGTGCATCAAATCCATGAAGGATTTACATCCTCTAACCCCTATAACACACACACACCGTTTCTGAAGCTTTTTAAAAAAAAGTGAGTTATTGGTAACTTATAACCTTAAAAATTATCCTGGATATTATCACTTATTATGTAAAATTAAACATTATCGAATTGCCTTCTAAGTAGCAGGGTTGGAAAGTGTGTTCTACTTAGGTTTCTGCCCAGGGGCTCATGATTTACTAATCCATCCCTGTATATGGTACTTAAAATCTAGTGTGAGCTAATATAGACTAAAAGAGAACCTAATTTAATCACATTTTTTAACACCAGAAAACATTTACAGATACATGTTAGTGTAATGTACTGTAGTGTAGTGCTGGATCAAATTGGATACAAGTACATGTTGCTACAATGTGCATAAAGCTGAGTTATGTTTTTCTCATTCTTGTTTGACACTCATTGTTTCAGTGTAATGGTTGTTGATTTGGATTTGCATTTCACTATCATTGTCAGAAAGTGCCATTATGAAAATTTTTCAAGGCACCTAGTTCTTACATTTGTTTTTAAATTGTGGCCATATTAGGTCACAATTAAATTGAAAAAATATTTGATAATTTCTTTAAGCCAAAGTGCTTGAGTTGGTAACTTGTAGTCATATTTAAGCTTTACCTCTGGGCATGATCTATGAAACCCACCGACAGATATATGGTGGAGGACCATCTTTACCACCTACTGAAAATAAAACAGAGATATATTATATACCGTATTTTCCGGACTATAAGCCACTACTTTTTCCCCACGTTTCGAACCCCGCATCTTAAACAACAAAGCAGCTTTTTTCCCGGTTTCACAAGCTTCAAGCCAAGAAACTGAGCCCCATAACATTAGACCAATGAAATTGCCGAACGGGTTCAGGTAAACCAATAAAAACTCTTTATATTAAATCACGCTCCCACTGAATCGGGCCGCACCACATCATAAATATGGATGAGGTTCCTCTGATGTTTGACCTGCCGCTCACTCGGACTGTCAACAGGAAATGTGAATCATTCGTCACGCTGAAAACAACCGGGCATGAAAAAACGCACTTCACCTGTGTTCTGAGCTGCACGGCATCGGGAGAAAAGCTTCACCAATGGTGATTTTTAAACACACGACGATGCCAAAAGAAAAACTCCCGAGAGAAATTGTTGTGAAAGGAAGGAGGAAGACAGTGAACAATGACTTTCTTGGTAGGCTACTGTTTAGATACAAGCCGTTGTAATGCGTTGAGTCTGGGTCATGGGAGAGCTCGCTAACTCCAGTTGCAACAGAAATCATATAAGCACAGACAGGTTTCCAAAACTCGTGCTTTATTTTTCTTGGCAACACCGTTACAGGTTAGTCAAAGAAACTTAGAAATGAGCATCAGAAAATAATAAGAACATATTCCTCGGTCTTGCACACATACAGTAATACCGGAAAAATGTGGCGGCAACCTATTCTCAAAATGCCACTCTGCTCTTAAAGGAGCCACAACATATTTCACCCGTTACACCGTGTAACAGACACTGTCTTTCATTAAAGTTGTGTAAAGTTCATTAGTTTCAGTGTAGGCTTATAGACAGGTGCGGCTTATTTATGTTCAAAATTCAGTGGGTGGGGCTTATATATGTGCGCTTCATAGTCCGGACATTACGGCAACTGTTATATGATAAATATTTCATAGAGAAGTAAGACATCTTT
This sequence comes from Silurus meridionalis, assembly GCF_014805685.1. Lineage (NCBI taxonomy): Eukaryota > Metazoa > Chordata > Actinopteri > Siluriformes > Siluridae > Silurus > Silurus meridionalis. The sequence goes on along the minus strand of NC_060885.1, from coordinate 13,251,468 downwards.
GTATGGAGATAGGATGTCTGTGAAATCAGAACAGATAAAATCTTTATTGTGTTGGAAAATGCACTGACACACATGATGAAGACTTTTGGCAAGAGACTGGAATATACTGTTTAAAAGGCTGAGAAAAGAAAATTATCCAGTAATGTTATGAATAGGGTTCTGTTTGTCAGCAGGTTTTACTGGACCTGCTTGTCAGTCAACTGTCTATCTAGTGCAGCAGATACAATTATATATTAAATTTGATAAATACACTTAATATTACTTTAACAAGGTTTTCTTGTGATTTTGCAAAGCAAGATTGACAGCTAATGACTGCCAAAATAATGACTTTGATAGCATTGAGAAAAACCTACATTAGACAGGAAAAAGTTTCAGGCTACACAACCGGTTGTAGTTACCACCTGAAAGACCAAAGGAGACCAGTGATGGCTGATGATGATCTTATATGAGCAGCCTCTAATGTACTAGCACTCAAGGACTATTTCATGACACATAAGGTCTCTTTGATGCCTTAAAAATAGAATGAGGTAAGTATGTTACACACACACACACACACACACACACACACACACACACACACACAATCATAAGGACAAAATAGGCAGCTGCATTCATGATTTCTAATTTAGGCCAAGTGAATCTACAGTCAATGCTGAATTTTTTTTTTTTTTAATTTGTATTCAGGGCTTGTTAGATATGTGTTCCCTCTGCGCTGCTCTTCTCCCTGTACACCAGTGACTGCACTGGTTAGGTCCCTCTGTCAAGCTCTAGAAATTCGACCAATGTTTTACCAGTTCGCCCTTATTTGCAAGAGAGAACAAATCTTTGTGATGACAGGAGGCTGAACAACAACCATGAGTTGTTTTAGGAGATTTAGGAGCACTTTTACCATCCCGAATAGCACTGTGGCTGCAGTGGAGACATTCAGTTTCCTGGGATCTACCATCTTTCTTTAATAACTTAAGAAGTTCAGTGTGAAACACGAGCTGTGGACGATGTTCTACTCAACCGTCATTGAGTCTGTCCTGTGCATAAACGTCCATTATTGTGATTTTATGGTCAGGGAACCAACCCCAGCCATTAGGGTTGCACAAGCCTTAGTGCCGGTACCAAGCCCGGATAAATTGGGGAGGGCTGCGTTAGGAAGGGCATCCAGCGTAAAAACGTACCAAATCAAACATGCAGATGATCCGCTGTGGCGACCCCTAATGGGAGAAGCCGAAAGAAAGTTTAGTGTGATTTGATGTTCAGCCATCAAATCAGACATTAGAAGATTACATGGTTACAATTTTAAATGTATAAATTGTATCTAGGAGCTTCTGTATAATGTAAAAACTACTGTATAAATCCTATTCATTATTGATAAATGAACAGTAAAGTCCTGTGTGTCTGATGGTTTTATCCTTCTATAAAATCTACCCATGTTTAACGTGGTTCTGCGAGTACCATATTCCCACCACATTGTGAACCAATGTGACCACAAAACTACTTTGTGCATGCGTACCGTTGTGAAGTGAAAATATGATGTGATATATAATTATCAGAAAATTATGTTGTGGATGTGTTTTATATAGATATCTTTCCATGGAAACTAATGGAATAGCTCTTGACAGATTTGTTTTGTGCTCTAAATGACAGCTTACAGAACCACAGTTTTGTAAACTGAAAATGACTACTGACTTAATTTCTAAAATCACCTGTAAAATAAACTGCATGTAGCGTAATATACTGCTTCCCATATTTGTAGATATGCGCAATATGAACTTTCCTCTATAATTCATACTAAATTTTTTTAACCAGGTATATAAGTCAGCAGAAAAAAAAGGGCATTACAAAACACGTAATCTGCATCAGCACAATCATACCAGTATGGTTTGGATATATTCCTGGAATTATATTTTTTGATAAATCATCCAAGTTCCGGTTTTAAAGGTGTTACTGTATCAAATATCTATACAGTAAGGTACACTTAATGAAGAAAGTATTTGGACACCTTTTAGTTATATATGTTTTCCCCAAAACCTGTTACCACTAAGTTAAAGTCACACAGTTGTATAGGATATCTTTCGATGTACTGTAGAAGCATTAAAATTTCACTTCAAGTGAAACAAGAGACCTAAACCTGTTCCAGCATGACAATGCCCCTGTGCACCATGAAGATAGTGTTGGAGTGTCCTTCTTGAATGCTATTGATCTTTGACCTCAACCCTGTTGAACATCTTTGGGTTAAATTTGACAGCCCAGGCCTTCTCACCCTACACACTACAAGTCAGGTACTGGCATTAGTAAAGTCTGGTACTAAAGCAAGTTGTCACACACACACACACACACACACACACACACAAATATGTTGAATGAGCACAAATCTCTACAACACACTCCAAAATCCACCCAGAAGAAAGGTGGTTATTATAACATCATATGGGGACTTAATATGGAATGGGATGTTCATAAAGCACATACAAATATTATGTTCAGGTGTCCACTGACATATCTCCATATACAGTATAATACTCTCATTACCAAATCTGACAAGTTAGGTGTACAACCAACTTATACCTACTTTAATATGCTCCATAACACAGATATATGTTATAAAATCATATTTCATTCTTAATGCATATAATTACACATACAGTACACTGAATGTATTTCTGCTAAAATGTTGGCACACTTGAAGTGCATAGAGCCCCCCACTTACCAAATCCCTTTTTAATCTCTGCCGAGAGCAGTTTCTAACAAAACGTTCAAATTTAACAAGAGTTATTTTTGTTGTGACACCATGCATCAGGACTGTGTAGTATATCTTTCAAATGAAGAATCTGGAATACGAAGAGCATTTGACATTTGCGGATCAGTTTGTATCTTTCTCAGCTAGAAGGGATGAACTGTGTGTGAGAGGCTAAGCCTAATTCTGTTTATAGACAAGTGTTTATAATCAAAATAAATGGTAGATCACAGGATGGAACAACTCATGACGTTCCAGGACAAGAATTTAGGTGAATTAAGGCTAACATCATGAGAAGCTGAGGGGTAATTTTATAAAGTCGTTGTTAGTTAACAGAACAAAAGTGCTATTTATGTATTTTTAAATACTACTGTACATAAAATAGGGCCCAGAAGGAAACATGCTTGCACATACACACTCACTCACACACACACACACACACACACACACACACACACACACACACACACACACACACACACACACACACACACACACATTCTCAACCTGTGAAATGTAAATGCATAATTCAAATTTATTAAATTAATGATCATTTCTTCTTCCCTTTTTTCTTTCATCTGTGTACTTCACTTGCATGATTTAAAAGTCACTACTCATACCTTGTATGAGAAAATGTCTGCAATCAACCACAAAGGTTTCAGTGGATGAGAAAACTCCTACAAAGACACAATAGACCAAAGCATTTAAAAAAATAAGGGAAATATTAACTTGTAAGATAAATTGCAAATGAAGCAAATGCCTACAATCCATCCTAATATTATCTGATATTTCAGATGGTTTTATTGAGTCATTGGATTACTAAATCTTTCTGAGTTCCCCCTCTGCTGTAATAACTGTGCTGCATTTTAATACACAGCAGGTTAAAATGTTATAAAAGAACCACATTTTTGTACATGTGGTTCATACAAAACATTATAATAACTGAAGTCTTTGCGGATATGACAGTTTGCATGCATTATAATGTGGATGAGAACATTTGCATTTGAGTGTGTTTCTTTAATAGCACATGATAACTTTCCTAAATACCCTGCTCCAGTAATTACTGTTTCCTCACCCAGTCTTTGATTTTCAAGAACACGTGTCTCTCATTAAATCATGTGATCTCAGGCATCTTTAAATCTTATCTTCCTTCTAAAAGAACAGCAGGATGCTGTGAAACTAAAACCTTTAGAAAGAATGAAAATTGCACAAAGTAGAAGGCCTGTTGAATGAACCTGCCAGAGGCCCAACATTCCAACTATAGTAACTGTTTAAAGTTTAGGATGATATGATAGAGAGACAATATTTGCCAGAACCTGAATGTTATAGCTCACATTGCTAACAACTTAGTTATAAAAAATCATAGGCCGTAATTTTAAATACTGTCTTTTTTAATACAGATGTCTTTTCCTATTCATGTCTATCTTGTCAGAAAACATGGCACAAACACAACTTCTAAAGTGTCAGACTTCTACCCTTTTTGTTGCAGTTGGTCCCCATCATGAGAGCAAGAGCGATAGCGAGACAGAGAGAGAGAGAGAGAGAGAGAGAGAGACGAGTATTAAGGAAATAAATGCTTATGCTGACCAAAATAATATATTCTATTACATGATTAATATGAGTAATGAAAGTAATATGGCACCTATTTCATACTACTACAGTAGGCCTATATTTTAACAATCAGACAGAATGGGTCATCGCGATGATTTGGAAAAGTAGCACACCATCTGTTTCCATGAGCATTGCGTCAGTTTCACCATGCTAATCAGATCTACATTTCTAACTGAAAAGGATTTAGGTCATGCTTGTCAAGCTCATGCGCAAAATATAACTGAGACTTTTTCCCACAAGAATGCCATGTTCCAAATTAGCCATTAGGTTGGGTGGTTTGGGGAGGGGGTGTATAACAGCCTGCTCCTAAGAGAGGGTGGAAATAGGGCACTTTTCCTCTGAGGGCAATGCATTGGTCCTGCCCACAGGAGTACCGAAATAAAACGCCATAGATATTTAACAGCACTGTTGGGTTTCTGTTCTCTTTGTGGACTGCTTAAAATTGGAATCATATGCAGGGTTAATTAGTGCCTCTGGTGTGAGGAAATAGACCCACTCATTGTTTCGGCTTAACAGAGGCACCCTGAGGATGTAGAGAAAAAAAAGAAGAGGAAGAGCATCTACTTTCAGATGAACCTGGTTTTGCACTTTTAAGTGATGTTTTAAATGTGAAGCCAAAGACCTCTGTCTCCATCTTCTCTTTTGTGTGTGACCTCTATCATTATCATTGCCCTCAAAGGCTAATTCCAGCTTGTTTTTTTATAAAAAGAAAGAAAGTAGATCTAGCGTTCTAAAAAGAACGAGATATAAATATAAAAAAAAAAAAACCCTCACTATAGAGCACTCTGTTGACCTATGGAAAATTGGAAAATTATCATATATTTATATATATATATATATATATATATATATATATATATATATATATATATATATATATATATATATATATTATGGCTGTCAAAATTAATGTGTTAAGAAAGTGTTAATGCAAATTAATTTTAACGGCACAAATGTTATTCACACGCGCTAAATGCAGTGGGCATTTTTGTTTGACCATTTTTATTACAAATATAAATAAATGTATATTAAAGAGGTAAAGTTAAAACCTTAAATGCAACACACATTTATTCACAATGCCCTTTCTTTACTAAGATATATATATATATATATATATATATATATATATATATATATATATATATATATATATATAAAATTTTTTTTATTAACATTTGTTTTACGAATGCACCAAGTCTCAAATCAAGCACCCAAATCATCCAGCAATTAAAACCATCCGTGTGGAAACATAGCAAAAGTTCCGTTTGGTGTCCAGATGATTTACGTCATTTAAAACATCATAATTACACTATTTCCTCTATATTCTATACAGCAATGAGAATGTTACACTCAATAACATTCACACACAAAGCAATGACTGTTCTAAAACAAAGGCTCAGTCCTGGCTTCACAAGAACTCACATCCTGATTTGTGGAGCAGGAGTATGTTTGTTTTTCCAAAGCACTCTATATAGTGTGTGTGTGTGTGTGTGTGTGTGTGTGTGTGTGTGTGTGTGTGTGTGTGTGTGTGTGTAATAAAGAGGCAGGGCGCAGCAGGAACCAAATTTAGAATGAAGCAAAACACTACTTAACTTGCCTCACATTTTAATCTGAAGACATGCTGTGATGTGTATAAACAGCTAAATAAAGTCTTACAAGCACAAGCTTGAAATAATGGCAACATAATATGTATACATAGGACTCAAAAATGCTGAATCACAAGTTTCTTTAGAAGTAACATACTCTCATCATTATGTTTTTTTTCCTCCTTTCTATTTTTGGCAACGTGAATTTGAGTAGAAGAGGGAGAAGGGTCAAAGTTCACTTTTTTTTTCTCCCAGACTGGAATTCCTCCATCATTTTTTCCATTACCCAGAGTGCTAGGGGAGGGCTCTCTATCAGCCAATCTAACAGACGTTCAAACACACACGCACTCACAAACACTGCCCCCTCCTCTGTGTGTTTCCCACTGGGATATCCTGTTCAGGGCCAGTAGTGTAGTATTTGCAGGAGCTGATGGAACACATTACCTGTGCATGTTATCATCCCCTTGGATTTTTTTTTATTGCAGTTATTTTTAGACCCATTTCCACTGGTGCACGTTTGTTTTCCCCCCAACTCGTTCTCCCAGCGCTATTCAGAGACCCAGACAGTGCCACATTACAGCCCTAGCAAGGGGTTTTGCTAAAGTAAAATGAGAAATCTGACTGTGTCTTTCCCTTATTAAAGCTGTCTCAGATGCCAGGTGTTTCTTTGATTTGGCCAAAGAACTATATGTTAATAGAACTAGGTGGACATATTAAAGAATATTATAAAAAATAGATGTCTTCTTGATCCATACATTGGATGGTAAAGCTATATATAAAAAGAATAGGAAAACGTAGGAGCTCTTTTCTAAATGAAACCATGTTAACTGATCTCTGCCAACTTTCTGTTAGCCTCAGTGATATTTGTAGGAGTTATGTTCCATATCCCAGTGAAATGAATGGCAAATTAGGAATACAATAAATGTTTATGAGGTTATCTTATACTTGGCAAAACAAGAGTAGATCGAGGTTATTGCTCTAGCAACATTAACTACCCCCCTACAACACCAACCCACACTCACACACACATACACACACTTCTTACGCTGCCAGACACAGCTGTGGGCACTCTGCATAACTTGTTTCAATGCGATTATCTCTTTCTCTCCATTTTAGAATCTCAATGAGGCACACTGCAAATGCTAGTGCTTTCTCTATTAAAATGACCATACTGCTGTAGGGAACATCGGTTCCCACCTTATTCTTGGGCACAACATTTCTAGGTTCACAAACCACATACTTTGGGTAAAGTCATTGTAAAATACCCTAGAGCCAAATATGATGAAATTCAGTCATCCAGTGGTTTTAAAGATGTGGCCAGAACACTTAGTGAAAAAGTATTAAGTTTGTACAAATCATGCTTATACTGTCCATTTTGGTCAAAAATATGTATGTGGAAATATGTACTGTGGAACATGTTTTTCAATCTATAAAAACATAGGGATAAATTTAAGTTTATCCCTATTGAGACGACCAGAGGCAGAAGCTTTTAATGAAAAATCTCCTGAGAAGAAGAACAAAAAACAATCCCATCATTGTCTGGGTGACAAAGATAAATAATCAGTTATAAATAATTGCACTGAATAGTTTTCAGTTCCAGTCGGAAGTAGTGCACAGTTCAGTAATGAAATCTTGAGTGGAAAATGTTTGTAGCAACTGCAGGGAAGAACATTTCCAGAAATTGGTACGGTTTACTCTATATGTGGAATCACCCACTGTAATCTCCTAGTGAGCTTTACATTAACAGCACCTAGCATCTGCCCTAATCCCCAGCATAAATTACAATTATCTCATTTATACAAATGAGCCGAAGGTTAGTGGACATCCTGAGAGCCCCAGCAGTGGCAGCTTGGTGGTGCTGGGATGTAAACTCACAAACTTCTGCTCAGAAGTGTTCCTTCCTCAAAGCTTTAGACTTTCCAAAGTACAAAATCTCAGTGTTCTAAAATATGCAGACAGGATGAATAACTCCTTCAAATGAATACTAGATGCAAATGAGCATCTGTATAGTATGTGTGTGTGAACGTGGTGACGTGATGGACTGGCATCTCTTTAAAAATGTGCGATTGCCTTGTTATTGGGATGAGTACAGGATCCATCACAACCCTGGAGGATCAAACTCAAATTGAAGATGAATGGATTTAAGTCTACACGATTTCTGATACATTTATGTATAGGGAATGCATTGACTATGCTAAATATGTTTACTAGTTCTGTTCATTTATTTTATTCCTTTTGTTCTAGGGCTGCTAAGGGTGTTACACAATCACTGCATTTGTATCTGTTTAATGCTGGTAGCTGTTTTTGTTTAGAACAAATATCTTTACATTTAGCTTAATGTTGTCATAGACTGCCATTGAATCCCTAAAGTGTACCTTGTGTGTTCAGATCATTAAAACTATCTTCATGTCGTATTTTGGAAAGGAAGTGTACAGTAGTGTATACTTTGGATCGAGAGGGAAATTGTGCAATCTGAGCCACAGCTCATGCGACCGATTTGCGACGTGCCCGGGGATTCCGTGTGGGTCGATTTGCTTTGCTTGTTGATTGACACATGTGTGTTGCCCTTTTAAGAGGCGCGGATCTCCGCTGGCTTCGTGACGTCATGACAGTGAAGGCTCCGGACCCTCCTCCTCCTCCTCCTCTCACTAACGCTGCTTAGGGGCGAGACACACTTTCTGTTTTTTTTTTCTTCCCGCACCAATCGCCAGGGAAACGCCGCCGCGCTGAAATGAACCAGAGCCCGATGTGCAGCGCGGATTGACAAGGAAACTTTTACGATGGCCGCAAAGGCGCAAAAGTAGCCACAAAGCGCGAGAGAGGAAGAGGGACAGATAGAGGGTGAGAGAGAGAGAGAGAGAGAGAGAGAGAGAGAAGGCGAAATATCTGTGCTCAGCTCTCCAGCACACGCAGGCGCAGGGCTAGAGAATGTCCGCGGTGAGAGATCACTGCAGCTTCTAACGGCAGGCAGCACGCTGGTTTTCCTGGAAGCTCCCGAGTCCTGAGTCGGCCTCCTGAAGCCGTTCCGTTTTTCTTTTCTTTTTTTGTCGACCTTTCCTGCTTTTCACTCTGTTTCCGAGGCTGTTGTTTTGAACCGGTGATAGAGAATAATTATGGCGGGGAAAGGGACATCACAAGGCACGGGAATATTGCTGGTGACGGCCAACGTCGGCTCACTCTTCGAAGATGTAAGTGTCTCATGCGAGGTTTGAACACTGCACCGCACTCCTCTGTACCGCACGCGCACAGCACCGCACACGCACCGCACGCGCACCGCTCCGGTGATCCGGTGACTTGTTTTGCAGCAGAAGCAGCAGCAGTCATTCAAGTCCTGTGCACGCGCCATCTCTCAGCTGATCCACATGCATGCGTACTCTCTCTCTCTCTCTCTCTCTCTCTCTCTCTCTCTCTCTCTCTCCCATGCGTTATGTGTGTCTGCCTGTCATTTTTTATCTATCTATCTATCTATCTATCTATCTATCTATCTATCTATCTATCTATCTGTTTACTTTTTGTCTATCTTTATTTTATCAGTATTTCTGTTTGCCTGTCTGTTTCTCTCAAATCATGTGATCTATCTATCTATCTATCTATCTATCTATCTATCTATCTATCTATCTATCCATCTATCTGTGTATACATCTATATAGATAGATGGATAGATAGATGGATGGATAGATAGATGGATGGATGGATATGGATATAGAGATATAGCTATAGATTTGTATTTATAAGTGTAGATTGTGTGTAGTGCTGCTCTCAATACATCATGATGTAAAGTTACCATTTTCAGCTTTCTGAGAGAAGCGCTTTTTTCCTGCTGAGAAGAAGATGCGTGCATGTCTGGATAGTTTTTGATCTGCAGCTCTGAACTGCAGCTCTGTCCTCTCCTCCCACACCTGCTCCTATATGCTGGCTGTGAATCTGGAAATTTGAAACAGACAAGTTTAGCAAAAGTAGGCATCCTGTAAAGTGTAGGCATCATCCCAGTCTGCTGAGCCATTTGAGCAAAACACTCTGATATAATGCTCTCATGGTTTTCTTTCAGCAGGCAGTGTAATCTTGTGTAACGCTGTCAGCTAAAGTGTGGCATCAAATCATGAATATGTCAATGAATGAATGATCAATGAATTGTATGAATGGTATGTTTTCGTTTCACCTAAAAAAAAAAAAAACACTAAAACATGCACAGCAGTTAAAAGTTGTCAAACATTTGATAATATATGACCCTTCTTCTGAAGTCTTTTCATAAATATTTCATTTAATTGTTGTAACTGTTTTATCTTTGTCACGTTGTATCCAGATTCTGTACCAGGAATACTGGGCATGGGTGGGAATGCACCCTGGATGAGTTGCCAGTCCATCATAGGGAATTATGCAATCTGATACACACCTGAGGGTAATTTAGAACAGCCAACCCACCTTCTGACGTTTTTGAGAGACGAGAGGAAACCAGAGAGAAAATCAACACAGATGCAGGGAGTTAATTAAAAGCATTGTGAATTAATTTGTAGAACTAATTTCTTACTTTAAGGAAACATCCATGTTTGCTCTCTAGTTAAAGCATTCCTTTCCGTTACTTTCCATTCTCTTATTTCTTTGCCAATTGTAACCAGAATTGCAGTGCAATGTTTTTAGAATAAAAAAAAAAGTCAAATGAAAAAAGTAATAAAATAGAATTTGCAATATAATAAAATTAAATCAAATAAAATTGAATAGAAATCGAATTCGGTTCAAATAATACAAATAAATTCTGCAGTATATACGTATACGTGGCAGCATTTAAATTCTGGGGAAGCAGAGAAGTATGGCTTGATTTAGTAATAAAGTACAGCTATGCAAGATTTGCAATTTAAAATGTATTCGTGTGCAAAAAGCAGCTGAGGAGAGTTGCAGAATTACTAATAGACAGTTATAAAATCCTTTCAGAGTGAAGTGTGATGTGATCAAAAGTTTTATCCACACTGCACATATTTGAGCAATCAGCAATACAACCTGTAATCAGACTGACTAAAGGAGCGAAATCTTTTTTACGAGCACACGCAGGTCACAGGGCATTTTCTCTTCCGTTAAACAAAATTAACTTGCAGCTTCCGTCTGCATGTAACCCCGAGCACATGGTATCAAACGTTCAAGTGGCGTAAACAGTGCTTTTTCTTCTTCGTGTGAACTTTTAGACCTAAACATAGAGGGGAACCCCCCTCCCTTTCATCACCCCCTTCCCTCGATCTTCACCCTGGTTTAAAAATAGTTTCGCTGTCATGACTGCTGAACTTTGAATGTCTAATAGATATCACTGTTTTCCTTCAGCCAGATTTCTTTTTTTTTTTTGTACACAAGTGAACGTGACTAAAAGCTCCACATGGCTTCGTTGCTTAACTATCTCACCGTTGCTTGCTTTGGATTTGCTTGTACATGGTGAAATGTGCGCACATGCACACACTTGCTTTCAGTGGTACTTTTGTGCACTGTGGGCATGCGTGTGTGTCGGGGCGTATTCCAAATTACACAGAAGAAGGCAGCACACGTTATTGAAACATTTCAAGAAATCTTTGGACTTTGATCACTGAGGGGAAATGTTGTTGTTTTTTTTTCAATGTTTTTTCATCGAGTGTCATAAGAATGCATCGGAAAGCCGAGCAGGTCGCATGTCCTTGAATTTCATGCTCTTTAGGAAATATTAATCGCTTGTCTTTAGGAAAATCAGCTGATCTGGCTGTAGCCCAAAATGGATTGAGTGTAGCCTCGTACGTGCCAAACAGTGTAAATTGTGGCAGCTAGGATGTAATGTTCTAGTATAATATGTCAGGTTTGTGGAAGGGTTTTAGATTTAGTCCGCTAATGTTTACACGGTGCATAAAGCCACTTGTTTGCATGAGGCAGTTAAGATGGAACAGTCTGTATGTGATAAAAGGATCTTGTGAGTGGGACCTTCCAGTTTGCCTATTCAAATGTAAAGATAATTGAACTGTTGTGGCATGGAATAGATTCGAAAGTTTGGTTTCTGATGGACAAGCAGCACACAGAAACAATATAACATAGTATTTGTGCCTATAACTACTGGACTATCTATTTCTCTCTTATTTGGTTGTAATGTATCGCCAACTGCCACTTTTGAGTAACGTCTTTAACTTTCTGTGCTCTGGGGGCGCTGTATCATTGGTGTCCATGCACTCTCCAGTCGCCACGGCTTGCTCATCAGGGACAAATTCACACCATTCACCTTAACTGTTGATTTGTGTAAAGCTGCTTTGAGACAATGTCTGTTGTGAAAAGCGCTATACAAATAAACCTGACTTGACTTGACTCTGACCCCAACTTCGACATCGTTTGCATATGCAATTTGGATTTTTCCTTACTTACTTCACAGTGAAAGAAAAAAAAAGTAAAATGTGCAATTAAATAACTAAGCTTCAAAGGTTTATTTAATATTATATATTTTTTTGGTTGTAATAATAATTCAATATAAATTTCTGTATTGTGCAGAATATATAATCATCAGAATTCAGATAGATATATTTATGGTATTTGGCAGATGCCTTTATCAAGAGAGACTTACAATTATTTATATTACTTATGCAACTAATCTTACTCAAGAGCCCAGCAGTGGATGCATGGTGGTAAAGCTCATGCCCCCTTGACCAGAAGTCCACTGTCTCGACCACTAAGCTGCCCAGCATCATGTTTTCACCCTCAGCAGAAAGACTGAAATTTTCTGCCTAACATCTTTGTGAACATGCGCGAGTCTCACTTCACTAGAGTGTTAAATGGGAGCTTACTGCAGGGTTTGCTCGCATTCTAGTTATGTAACAGTGTTTATGCTGTGCTTTACTGTACAGTTTTTCACTGTTTACACATCCTCCTTTATTTCTTAGACTGTTGTCCTTAAGCTAATTAATGCACTTAATATGAATAATTACTGACTTAAAAAAAACCCCAATAAAACACATAATTGGTTCATGTGCGTTTAAGCAGAAGTTAAGACAATTTGTGTGTGTTATGTTAAAACAATCACATCAGGTGCAAAGTTTTCTTTTTTGGAAAGCGATCAGTGTATTTTTCTTTCTGTGGCAGATGAATGAACAACAAAAGAAAACCCACCTAATGGGCATTCGAACAGCTTCCTGAACCTGCTGCAGTAAATATGGAATGCATAGCCTGTTAACTGCTATTTATATACAAATCCTGATACTATATTTACTTCAAAATATGGAGGAGTGAATCATTTCGTTTGGACTTATGATCTTGTATAAAGCTGAGAATCGTCAGTCAGGCGGTGCATCTGTTCTTAGCGAATGAGACAATCTGTGTTAGGGGTTTTTAATGTTGTAATTCCACAGTGCTTCCTCGAGATATTACAGAATCCTGAGTTAATGAAGAATCGTATCAGTATCAGTATCAGCCCCACGGCATGTCAAAAGACGCAATTCAGTTAAATGGTGTCACATTAATATTGCAATAACATTTGCGAGTCACTGCAATTTGCACTGCGGTGCAGGGTGAGGACATTAGCCAAACTCATGTTTTTGTTCGGTGCATGTTGTCACAAATTGTATGACATTGATGTCTTTGGATTGTTTGTGCATAATTCAATTAACACAAAGAACACCCCAAAAAAAAAAAAAAAAAAAAAACAGGACAACAGTAGCTGAGATATTGATAAGGTTTAAAACACAAAAGCAGTGTTTCAGATATTTCACTAGGATACGTAAACAATCAGTTTGCAAAAGTGCACATAGAAATCCCAGAAACCCCACAAAGAACATGGAGTCAATGCTGAATAGAACATCAGTCAGATACATGAATAAATAGATGTAAAACATGCGCATGCTTTCACCTTTTTCTTTAAATTTGCATTGCGCTACAGCCCTTTCCTTTGATTCAGTTTAGCACAGTGTCGCTCACGACCCAAAACACACAGCATGCTTGGTTCATCGCTTCACATCACAGTTTGGTCGATACGGACACAAATCATTTTTCAGTGCAGTCGATTCACAGTAACTGCGATCGCCTCGCACAGAGGCTCTCGGACTGGTGGTTTTAAACTGCACCAGAGAGTGATTGTTGTGTGAGGGGGAAACACGCCAGGGGCTAAACCACAGAAAGCCATCCGAAAATGGGCAAACTTTTTTTGTAGGATAACAAAAAATCTATTTTGTGCCTAAAACCTCATGAACTATTTGACGCTTATCTGCTGCCCTTTCCACATAAACAAATCTGACAGACTGACAGTAAAGACACTACAAGGTCAATAAAAAAGATTCACCTCACTCTTGTACGGTTTTACAATACTGTAAACCAGCCACACTTCATAACCTTGTGTAGAGCTCTGATATCCGAACTTGTTCAATTGACTGTCAGTCTCGGAGGCAGAAAAGAAAGTTACTGCAATGAATATTGATGGTGATTTCTGCCTGCCGTCATGTCCCTCATTTCTGATAGAGATTTGTGTAAAAAAAAACAAAAAAACAAACAACAAAAAAAAAAGGTTAACTAAAAACATTTGCTTTGCAGTTAGTGCAGCATCGGGAAATTTTTTTTAATTTATTTGAATGCAATCCGAAGTTTATTAAGTTGTGTTTGGAACATGGGCTATTTCATTTTACAGCGCAAATTCACCGACTTTAATGTCTCATTCTTTCTCTCTCTTCCGATTTCCCTTGATGCCTCATTAGCGCAGTCTGCTTCTGCCCTGCTTTCATGAGAAATGCCAGTGATGTACTATATTTACGCAAGCCAAATAAACATTAATAAAACAGTCATCTGAAAAGAAGGCCTGTCTCAGTGAATGCGTCCTCTGCGTGGTGTAGTGCTGTTACAAATAGCGTAAGCTCAACGCTAACAGTAACTCAATTGTAAAGTCTTGCTGAGTTTCCCTTTTAAATAAATACATGCATGGCCACAAGTCTTTCAATTTTAGCCACTATATGGTAAACATTGAGCGTGTGCCAGTACACACATGTCAAGGGGTGAAAGTCCGCATGCTGGGCTGTGTGTGTGTGTGTGTGTGTGTGTGTGTGTGTGTGTGTGTGTGTGTATATAAAGGCTCTGTTGAAGAGCCACAGTAAATAACATGATGAGCAAGCTATCGCTGGCCTGTGAGGTAAGTTTCTGGATTTTGCTTGGCCACAAAGCACTTTCACCACTTCCCAGATGAAACAAATGCTTTAAGATGGATGTCAGTAATGGAACACGAGTCCATGTGTTTTGACACCGATAGACTTTCCAAAGTTTAATAGCCAGTTGAGGACGTTTGACAATCCTTAAGAGCAAAGTGTCAGGTCGGTAAATCCGCCACTAAATTAACACACGCCATCTTCACCTTGCAGGTTTTCAAGTCTGGATGCGTTAAAAAGAACTAGCAATTGATCACGAACAAAAGATGTCAGCCTGTGGCTTTTCTCAGGAATGAGAACGAAGCTGGGAGAGTGTCTTGGGCTCTGGAGCTGTGATGGAAACATAATGAAAGAAAGATTGTTGTTTTTATTAGTGCTTCGCTTCCTCTCCGTGCCTGGGTGTATATATTTCAATGGGAAAAGACTGATCTGGAATTCCAAATGCTGAAGTAATAGCCATTTATTTCCAAAGTGCCTTTTCATGTCTGTCTCCAACCTCTCAAAAGATGAGAAGCTTAAATCTAGGACAGAATAGTTTTTATATTTTCCTCTCTCAGCTACATGACGAAAGTTTTCTTATGGTACAAAAGAATTTAAGACAGATTGGCCAGGCAGACTTTCATGTCTAGAAGACAAAAAACAAACAATCCATGTGTTCACATTTAATTGGTTCTCAAGACATAAAGTATTGCAGTAGTTCAATGAGTCCAATGAGTCAAGCTGCTCTTTTTAGATGAGTACGTTTTGGAATCACATCCAGGCAACCGATTTCAAAACCGTTCTTGTGTAACAAATAAGTGATGTCCTTGGCATATACTTCCTCTTTAGATATACTTCTGGGTAGAATGCTTCACACCACACCCACGCTTATTGAAAGATAAATGATATTGAGAATACTCGGGGTAAGCCGTCTAGTGCAGGGGTCAGGAACTAGCAGAAGTACTTGGGAGAAAAAGCAGACTACTGAAGAAGAGCTGAAAAATGTATGAAACTAGTAGCCATAATTTAGCCACTCTAGTTTTTTTTAGCTAAATTAATTTACTATTCTGAGCCATTAGTTAGCATTACCTTCATAAATGTTTCAATGAATGTGTAAAGAAAGGTGGACAACATAAATCTCAGAATATTTAAAGAAAAATGTACAGCTTTTTCCTCATGCTAAGAAAACATGCATCCTATCTCTGAAGCGTCCATGAAATTGGTCAAATTTGGTAATCACTATAAAAGACAGTTTGTAGCTGGACCCTTTTGTAGTAATCCTAAATAGTCTAGTAGTGGTCTAGTTTTGTGTGGTATGAACACCTAATGTCACTGTGGTGGGGGAAAAAAAAAAAAACAGGTCTCCCGAACATAATTCCTAAAGAATTCCTACAGTTGCTGTCTTTACAAAATATTCACATGTGATGCAATTGAAGATATGTTCTTTGTGAAATTCATGTTTACAGTAAGTGTGGTCAACGGGAATTTTTTGCTCATGCAGAAATGCAGACGAGAACAAACACTTCTCCTTCGAGTTCATTGAATTCGTCACACAGACTCAGACAGCAAGTGAGGGAGAGAAAATCAGTTCTTTTGCAGGTAAGGAAGTGAAATAAAGGATAAGTACGTCAGTGCTTGGCATTGCTCCAAAGAACTTTATAGGGAATGTGGGAGCCCCCCATCCCCCAATTTAAAGAGCGGTGCAGATAACCACACTTTTTTTCCAGTGTGAATTAAACAAACCAAGATAAATGGCACTTGAATATCAATTGAGGGTCATGAAGGGGTCCAGTTTTATCAGCTAAGTAAACGCTCCATTGTGGTGCCCAGTCTGATGTTTTTCATTGCCTGGAAATAGACTAGGCAACATGTGGTGCTAAATGTAATAGAATAAAATAAGCATGGCTAGCTGAACCCATTAAATAGACACACAAATATAGCGATACTGATTTGTCCATATCTTTAAAGAGTAGTAGCTGCTATTTTTATTTACACTAATAATTTACACTAGTGTACAAGATCAGGAAGAGTGTAATCTGGGAGGTTTTGTTAATTAGTGTGGCATAATGAACTGTCATTTGTGATTGGTTTCTAAGGATTATTAGATAAGGAATATTCATGTCACTCGTTATTCATTTTGTCCTGGTAGAGATAACTGGTATTTTGCTAATTTTATAGTGTCTGCTCATGTTAGGGCATGCTCAGTAACACCCTATTTAATTATTATTATTATTAAGCTTAAGATAGCTAATAAATAGCTAGAAGCGGTCACGCATTAATAGCCTAATGTCATGCCAACAGTTATTGTTAGTATGATCTGGGAGTATACAGTGCGTCCAAACGTTCTGCCATCTGTCATTTCGTCTGCACTTCCTCAGGCAGTCTACACCGAACTGTCAGAGGGGGAGGATCTGAGACCTGGCATGCTTGCTCACAATAATTCTATCTGAAAATTTCTGTTGTTCATTATACCTCTGGAGTTGCGGTTTGGTGTCTCCTTACTACAGTATCCAGATACAGCAGGGCGTGCAACAGCCATGGTTCATATTCTCCGTTTGCCGTGCTTGTTCCGACGTGCCGCTTCGATGGAATGTAAACATGAAGCACGAATGAAAGACGTAAGACAGAACTCGCTTACAAAAAAGGGCTGGGCTAATCACAGCCTAGTACAGCCAAAGGAAGAGAGTGAGCATGAGAGAGCAAGCAAATTACGCATTCGCCCAAACTGCTGGTTATAGCTACTTTGCATATTTAATATTGTTGCACCTGGGTTGTTTTTGTTGATTCTCCAGTGTTTGTTTTAAATGATGGACAGATCTTTCAGAGAGAAAGCAAATGTGATCGAGAGAGAGAAACATAGAAATGTGTATGATGACCGACCTGCAAATCATACACAGAGTGTTGTGTGTCTTCATTTTGCTATGAAATTTGCCCAAACATGCTTTCATCATTAAGCCGATTGGAGGGTTATTATTCAGCAATATGATACTACTACAGATCGGCCAACAGTTCAGAGTTTTAAAAAAACAGAGCAGGTTACCACGTGAAAGTGTTTATTTAATTTAGGAAATGGATGTTATGACATCTGCTGTCCTAGTGGTTGGGATATGGATCATTCATTTATTTTGTGAGGAGGCAGAGGTGTTGAGTGCTTCCACAGGATCTCTGAAATCATTTCGGGACCTGTTTCTTCCCTGTTTAATGTAAAATGATGTTTTGATACAAGAGTGAAAAGACTGTTTAGTTCAGGTATTGTTACAGGTTGATATTTTTCCTGAATTTGCTCTTGACCTTTGTTCTTGACCTGTAGATAAACATGTTAACATTCAACACTGCGTATCAGTCTAGTGTGATCGAATCGCATCCACGCGAATAACCTGAGCTGGTGTAAACTAGCCCTTAGTCTTATAATTGCCTGTGTGTGTTTTAAAGATGATGACAAAGGGCACATGCATCATCCAGTGTCCTGTGAATGAGTGGTGAGCAGCTGTATATTGTTTTAAGAGTGTTATATAGTGTGTGTGTGTTTGTGCGTATATGTTGGTAATACGCTATTAGAGTGTATTTACTATAGTTTAGCTACATAATTATATTATAGCTCTATTTCTTCACTTCACTGGTCTGGTTTAGTCTTCACGGATACCATACATTTAGTTTTCTCCTGTATTTCTCACTGGGATGTACTAGTCCTAATTTGTCAGGTGTCAGATGTCAGGAACATGTTAGAGCCAATAACAAATATTTTTGTGCCAATATTTGAAAGCCACCTCCTGCATTCATTAGTTTATTTTCAGTAAACCCATATCAACCAACATTACATCAATCTATGTCTAATGTTAAGCAGATTAAAACTCTTTTACACGTCTGCTTTTACTAGCGCTTGATAGGAAGTGATCATTTTATGTATAATTCAGAGTAATGGCATGAGACCTAGCACAGTTCCCATGAAATTATCACGAGGGTTTGTGTTTGGACAGAAGCCTGTTTGTTACTAGGAATAGTAAAGCAACAGGAGGCAAATCCTAAAGTCAACAAGGAATAACAGTAAAAATGTCATCTGTTAATTGGAAATGTTCAGAGCTGTAGGCTTTTTGTGCTGAGGACTCATGAATAATACAGTCATTATGGCCCCTGGTCTTTTATACAAAATTTATCAGCAGAATCTTAAAGCATGGTGAAAGTAGTGAGATGAAGTGTGGATAAATGTGAATTTTGAACACTCTATCTCTTTATCACTGTTTATAGAATACCTTTGAATAAATGTGAATTTTTAACAAAGTTATTATATAAGCAGTGATGGATAGTGTTCAAAATTCACATTTACTGTATGTTGGACTTATAAATATCTGCAGTATAAATTTGTGTAATAGCATGCGTGTAATATGGTGAAATATAAATTAGACAGCAGGTTTAAATGGCGCAACTCTTGAGTACTTCAAACTAATATATGACACGTGTGATTTTGAGTGTGGAAATGTTATAGCTGTGTTTTCTTGCCCTTATGAGCTACGCACTGATGTCAGACTTTTTTTTTGTTTTTGTTTTTTCACACAATTTTATTACCTTCACTGTGAGATGAATTAGGTTCTTTATATTCGGAATACTTTTACTGTGCGACATGGTTGCCTGGCCAAACTATTACAGTGGGACCGTTGAGCTCTTGTTTTCCAAGCTTTTTTTTTGATGGTTTCCTGAGTGTGTAGGCTGCACCAAAAATATGTGGATAAAGAGTTTTACAGTAAGGATTGACTTAATGCAGCAGTCCATAGTTTTAATGCAATAATCCAAGGGTAATATATTGAGTTGTAATGCAGGTAAAGTAGCAGATTAATTCAACAGTAAGTGGTGAGTAATGGATGACTGCTAAAGGGATTGGTGTAGGAGCTTGCAATGAGCTAACCTCGTTAGGTAAAATGTTTAATTACTAATCCGAAGATCATTATTTCAAATCCTCGGACTGCCAAGCTGCAATTATCAGCCCCTTAACCCGCAGCTGCTCAGTTTTATAAGTGAAACAAATATTATTTTTTTGTTTTGGATAAGGGCATAAATGTAAAAGTATGAATGAGCTTTGAAAGAGACGAAGAAAGACACAGAATCGTGTAAAGTGTTTATACTTATGTGACCTAGGGCGAATGGTTGTCCGAGTTATTTTATCAAACCTTTCTAATTGTTTGGTCCACCACTTTAACACCTTAAGGTCAGCTTTATCTTTGTCTGAACAGAGTGAGTAAATCCCAAATCAGCATAAATACATTTCAATTCATTTCAGCTAGCTCTTGAGGTAAATGAAAATGAAAGTATGTAAAGAATGCTGGAGTGTTAATACAGACCAAGGGATGCAAACTTCTACATGATCAGGTACTACATTTATTTTGCACATTTCTACAAAACTTTAAGATTGAATTTGTAATGCGTTTAACATACGGTTGTTTCCATATGTTTAACTGTAAGGTACATGCAGGAGTTGTTGTGCTGTGTCCTGACTTCTATTGCGGACCGTTGCTTATGTTTTTGGCTATCTGTCCTTCAGTCTGTTTGTGAGTCTGTCTATCAGTGCATTCGTCCAAGATTTGTATTGCTGTGATCTGTCAAGAATAAGGGGTTGAGTGATTTGTATGGTATTACAGTAATCCCCCGCTTTACCGCAGTTCAAATCTCGCGTCCCCATTTTATCGGAGAATTGCATTTGCCACATAACTAATTTGTTACACAAATCTCTCACAGATAGCACGATAGACCAAAAAACTTATAGGGAATTGTTTTTATGGAATTTTATGTTGAAAAAATGACATTTATTAATTAAAAGAAAATTATTAATAATAAAATGAAGTAAAATGTTAATAGTACTGTATAAATAAAATAGCATTTTTGGGGTGGCGTACGTTTACCGCGGTTTTTTGTTTCGAATACAGTAAACGGGGGATTACTGTATTATTAAAACTAGCAGTTGAACAGAAGTCATATTGGATTTGGTCCAAACAGGCCAGAGGTCACTGTAAGGCCAAAAGGTTTTCTCTAATAGCTTCTGTCATGTGTTACACATCCCTGTTAACATGTAATACAAAATTGCACGTTTCTGAAAAGATCTTTCAGAATTAAGGAAAAATATCTGTGTGTCTGAGTATTTTTCTATTCCTGGCTACATTTACTAGTCAAAGACAGTGAGGTGGATTATAAAAGCCTAGGAGTGATGAGAGCAATGTTTCCTTCAAGACATTTAACATTAGCCATTAAACAAGATAAAAAAGAACGAGGCACTTAACCTTTAAGGATTGTACTGTACATGACAGCCAATTAGTGTTTTTTTAAAATCCAAGTTTGAGTGTGTACATGTCTGCCTTAGTGGTCCTGGTTTCTCTCACCCATGGAAAGCATTAGCATAACCATAACGGAGAACCCTGGAGCAGCATCAGTGTTTCTGTCTTTGCCACAAGGTGCCCATTTATGGCAAATGTGCAGTAGAGGTTGGCAATACATTAACCCCTGCTTTGCATCAGCGATTTGTATATTCATGCGTACACGCACAAGAGTT
This sequence comes from Silurus meridionalis, assembly GCF_014805685.1. Lineage (NCBI taxonomy): Eukaryota > Metazoa > Chordata > Actinopteri > Siluriformes > Siluridae > Silurus > Silurus meridionalis. Next base: position 13,229,913 of record NC_060885.1, on the reverse strand, counting down.
ATCCACGTACTTGATCCCTGGTGTTGTTGTTTCTCTGGTAGTATCAGATTGCCATGTGTTTTCACAAGAGACCTTGGAGAAAAGCAAATGAGTCATTTGGAGAAGGTGATCAGGGAACAGCTATCTCACCCAAGGCTACTGTTAGGGGGTGGATATATATTTAATTGCACCTACATTTCCTCAGAGATTTTCTCAAGTTCTTTTGCACTCTGCATTAGTGGAACAGTTTGTAAAGAGTTTTGGGAACATGCCTAGAAAATGTTGACTGTTTCCAGAGTTGTCAAATCGTGCTGCCCCGACTGTTGTTAGTTACAAGTTGCTGGTTGTCCATTTTTCAAGGGAATCCACAAAAGAGTGACGCTTTGATTGGTCTACTAATGATTCCTTGAGGGAAGTGTGAGTCATGTCCCATCTCCAATCACTGTAATTTACTTGTCACTTGTAGTACATTGAATTTTTTTTTTTGTTGTTGCTGTTTCAGTAGCCATTTCTTCTTGTTTAAAGCTTATCACCACTATTGAGCCTGAAGGCTAGTGAAAAGTTATCACTCTACTCTTTGTTTACCTGGTCTCTGCATTTTCCATTTCAGAGGTATGGCCCAACGTCATCATGGAGAGCAAGTGTTATAGGATTGTAGACATATAGTGATAATTGAGCAAGCGTGTTCAAGCGTTTGAGGCTAGCATCATGTTTAAATACAGGAGCAAAGCTCATAGTTTCTAGCTGGGTTTTTTTTCGCTGTGTATGTAATGCTAAGAAGATAAAATGTCACAGGACCACTCACTCAGAATCATTATATTGGCAAATAACTGCTGAACTAGGGGCAAGAATAAGCACCAGCACCCAGGTAAAATGTTTTTTAACGTGTAACATAAAACATGTTTTGTGAAATTTATGATGAAAAAATGGTAATTTTAGTGCAGAGGAGATTTAATTTTAGCACATATTTAAAGCAGACAAATATTAAATATTCATTTAATGGATGCTTCGGCCTTCCAAGCTTTTGGTATGAAAGTGAGCTCTGAGTTCTGTGCTGTTTTTATCCTCACTGACTCCTGCGACTTGCTGGTCAGGACTAAGGTTATCGCCTGCATGCTGTTTACTGGTAACTGCATTTTCCATTTTCCACTTTGGAACAATGCAGCAGCTGTAGAGCCTACTGTTCCCTTTTTTCCCGGGATCTATTTTTATCCCACAGTGGAGGAGCTTCTCATTTAAAGACATCCTTTCCTGCAGAAAGGCCCGCGAGCTTGCCCTTGGAGACACCCTCCAAATCATGTCACTCTGACTAATGTAACAGTCTGAAATAGAGAAAAAAATTACTTGGACGCTAAATTTTTTTAGAAGTGGTGATCATTTATGTTTCTTGGAAGTTCTGTTGATTTTTCTCAGCACTTGATTCTGTCCTACTTTTTTCTGATCATTGTCGTGCGTTCATGCTGCTTCCTGCATGTATGTGCTTTGGAGCGTTAGGCTGAAATGGCATGGCTTAGTGCATTCCAAAGAAGGGAGTTTCCCTCTGGGGTTGTTTTAGCTAAGGTTCATTTTTCCCCTAATGTCAGCTCCCCCTGCAGCCAAAAAGCTTTTTAAAGATCTGAAATATTTATTCCTGTAATCACTCAGAGGTTCTAGTTTATTACTTCCCTACATTTCTGTACCTGGTGTGTGTAATGTGGATAACACATTATTAGGTATAACATCAGTCTTTAACTAGGAATTTTACTAGTAACTAGGAATATGAGGTACTTTATTGATTGATTAATTGATTGATTGATTATTTGATCAAGAACTTGCCGGTTTGCATTACACTTGAGACATTGGACATTGGTCACAAAACATGAAAAGGAGGTTTTTACTTTACACTTTTGCAAGTGCATAGATAAGTGTATGAAGAAGGTGTCAGATAAAAAGATTGCACGATAAAAAATCAACACAGTCATTACCATGAATGCGAAGTAACTGACTGCTAAGGGTTGCAGAGACGTACTTTAGAAATCTCGTTTAACTTTTATGTAATAGGATGTTGCAGGCACATTTAATGAAAAATATGAAGATAAAAAAGGTGATAAAACAATCTATATATGTTAATACTGAATTTTTAAAACATCTACTATGCCACCAATCTATTGATTTATAGCCTGCCCGCTATTTGTATACAGACATCAAAAAGAGATTGGGACAAAGCCCATTTTTCTTAACTTGGTGCTCCCATTCTACATTTCACAAAACAATAGCACAATCCTCTATGTTCACAGTCCTCTCAGTCCACTTGTCAGGCTGTGTTCCTACACTTGAACCATTGCAAGTTGCACTAAAGTACCCCTCATCCCATTTGCTACCTCAAGCCTCCCTGTGCAACTCCCATTTACTTTTTAGAGAGGTAGAATTGAGTCCAGCTGTGGAGGAAGAAAATGCTTGCTCTTTTAACTTCTACTAAAACATCAAATATCTACAGCCCATCAACACTACTGTAAACCCTACACCCCAACCCTTAGTCAAATCACCAGAAATAACCCATCAGATGGTGAGCCAATGAGTGAGTGTGATACCATGTGTCACGATTACATGGTTAATCAAAGCGATTGATTGTTACCTCAACACTGACTTTTTTAAATAATGCCTGTAGGGGGTTTCTGTATATATTTTTTAATGCCATGTGACTCTTCTCCTCGCAGTCTCTTTTATCTTATAATGATAATGTAATAAATACTGAACGTGGAAGAGATTTTACAAAAATCATTCTTAGTCAGTCTTTCTTAAAAGTCCTTCAGACTAGTTTTACATTAGGAGGTGAGATAAGGTGGTTATTAGAGGAGTGTTTCTGGAATTTTAGTCCTGTCCAAATCTGTCATGTTGGTATTTTTTAAAGACTGCACATACACACATCTGGAAAGATTAGATCCTATTTTACCTCCAGTAGAATTAACCCCTGTTTAACATATGATCCTGTCTAAATTGGCATTTTACTTAAGATTGCATCATTCATAGTGAGAAAATAGTTTTTCTTTTTCTTCAGTATAAACAAAGTGTAAAGGTGCTATCTTTTTTGGAAAAAAAACCCAAAAACAAACAGCGTTGTGACTGAGTTTGGAGCAGAGGCCGTATTAAAGAGGACTCAAGAGAACTTCTTATTGAGTTCTTATCACAAGCAAAGCCAATGGTCATGTGACATACTGCTTACGTCCAACATGTGATTGAGATATATATATATATATATATATATATATATATATATATATAATATAGTTATAGTTATAGTTATAGTTATTTTTTTATTTATTTAATAAATTTTTTTACATTTTATTTATATTGTGACTTTCAGATTTTAAAATGTAGAATTTACATCTGTTAAACTTACATTTAACTTAAAATTTACATCTGTCTTGCTCATCACAGTATACATTTCATTCATTTCATACATGCATTCTACATACATCTGTGTGTGTGTGTGTGTGTGTGTGTGTGTGTATATATATATATATATATATATATATATATATATATATATATATATATATATATATATATATATATATATATATATATATATGTATGTATGTATGTATGTATGTGTGTGAGCGTGTGTGTAGAATATATTTAATTATTATTTATATATAAAAATAAAAGAAAGTAGAAAAGATTGATGGTGTATGTGGAATGCATGTACAAGCAAGACATACATTTAACATGTAAATTCTATTCTAATAAAATCTGAAAGTCACAATATAAATAAAATAAAAAATGAATAAAATAAATAAAACAGAACTCATTATTGTCTTTATTGTTGACCACTGGATTTAAAATTTTAGCCTATAACACCACTGTGACATCCAATTTCATAACATCCTATTAAACAAGGGTACAGTAATTATTCCAGTAGGACAGTGCTGCCCTAACCCGCACCATTTAGTGTTTGAGAGCTGTGTGGCTGTAAAATTTCAGGGGGTGCGGTTAATGCTGGACAAATGAACAGTGTGTTTTTCCCCCTTTCTAAATGTAAATAAATACCAAAAGTTGGAATCAAGGCAAGTTTGATTTTTTTTATGTTTTGAACCCTGATTTGGTCTAAATGAGACAGATGACTAAAAGAATTGTAGACCAATGCAACATAATGCTACAACGCTGTTCAGCTCTGTTTGAACTGTGCAATGTTAAATTTGTGCAGTGTTTAGTAGTACAGCAGGTGGGCAGATGTTACTCAGGAGAAAGCAGCCATAGAGATGTCTGCTGATGCCAGTGTCACCATGTAGAGATATGGCCATTCTTACTGTTTTTGCAAATTTATATTGTAAATAAACTTCACACCTCACACTAAAGTCATAGCCGACTTAGAGAGTTTTAAGTAAGCTAGCCTGTCTGGCAGTCAGCCTTTATCGACAGGACTATTTCCCTTGAATTTGACCGCACTTTTTTTTCCATGCACTTTATTCTGATTTCAGACTGTTCCGCTACTTTAGGCGTGCCCAAGCGTGGTCTGTAGGTCTTCCTAGAAATCTAGCTTTAGAAGTGTTTTATCTCAATATCGATTTTCCTCAGTGTGGTATACAAGTGCACTGCTGATCTAAGCTGCTTTTCAGGGATCGAATCAAAAGTTTAGCTGATTAATGAGTTGACTTAATGTTACAGGTTTAGCTTATGTCATTTAGGAATTTCACTGGAAGGTGGCAAATGAACCGTGCATTTTTGGAACTGTTGTGGGAAATGGCGTTTTATTTTCACAAGTTATTTTAAATGGAACTTATTCCAAGTTTGAGAACCAAGCCAAACCCAGCCTTGGCTAGCTGCACTAGCATATTATTATATATATATATATATATATATATATATATATATATATATATATATATATATATATATATATATATATATATATATATATATATATATATATATATATATATATATAATGTATATATATATATATATATATATATATAATGTATATATATATATATATATATGTATGTTTAACAGTATTGTGTTTAAGACTTTTGGTGTTATAATCCAATGCTGTTTGCAAATTTTATGCATGGAATTTGGAGAAAGCTCAAGATTTTGGCAATATTTAGAGACCTGTGAAACTATAAAACTATATTATTTTGATGAATTCTTAAAGAACCAGACATTCAATAGAGTGATGCTAAAGCTAACTCATGTAGTCAAAGACCATGTTGCAAAGTTGTGTTTTTTTTTTTTTTTCTTCTTTCTCGCATCCTCTGCTAAACAGGAAAAGCCCAATTCCAGAGATATCAGTGCTCCATTGCAAATGTGATAGCCTGTGAAATGTGTGTTTGTCCTGCCTACAGAGCAAACAGGATGCTGTGTTCTGGAGAAAGGCAAGAGATAAGACAGGAGGAGAAAGAGAGGAAGATATGTGGACAGAATGTCGGCTGGCTTTGAGACATCAGGATGTAAGGATAGAGATGAAAAACCGAGGCTGGAAAATAGATTGCTTTGTTTTGTGTCACAAACGGTGACGGTTGAATGAGAGTAATTAGGGTGTGTTTAAAAATGGATAGCACCCTACTGTAGTTTAAAGGAAGCACAATGTCGTTCACCTCGTCATATACTGTATAACGCCCCTAACCATTTCCTGTTTACTGCGTGTTCTTGAGTGAGTATTCATATTGATCCTTTTGCTTAGGTGTCTTGGCGCCATGCTGGCTTTGAAGATGGAAAGGCTTTTTCCTGATGAATGGTTAAATAGACCACCATAGTAGCTGTAACACCCCCATAGTCTCCTCCTGTACAGATATTTCTGTATACTTCTTCCTTTTCCTGGTCTCTCAAAAATATATTTTTCCAGTCGAAACCTTTTCTGTGAGCACTTTTCTTCATGCCCTTGATTTAAAAAAGTTTCTTACAATTTTTACTAACATATTTTAAATGATCTCTTCACAAGCTACTTTTTGTATCTCACCATTATTAGACATGCACCAAATGTCTGTGGGCACCTAAAAAGCCACGACCATGTGGTTCTTCCTCAAAGTGTTGTCACACATTTGGAAGCACACGGTTGTGTAGGATGCCTTCCTATGCTATAGTATTATGTTTTCTATTCCGTGGAACTCTAGGGCCCAAACATATTTCAGCACGGATATGTCTATTGTGCTAAAGTCGGAGTGGACGAAGTTGAGTGTCCTAGACACAACATGTGACCTCAAACCATGGAACACTGAAATGTCATGACTTGACCAGACTTCACTTGACCTGGCTGAATGATCGAATCCTCACAGCAAAAAAGAATTCTTTACAAAAGAGTGAAGGGTATTATAACAGCAAAGGAAGGAAATGTATAATGAAATGTTCACTAAGCACATATGGGTGTGATGGTCAGGTGTCAACAAACTTTTTGCCATATAGCATAGCTCTCACAATATATCCTATTAAAGATCTAAACTGTTAAATCCAGGTGCAATGATGCACTCATTTTTGAGAAATACAAATATCCAATATGTTAGTGTTCTCCTAAAAGTGCTCATGTGGATACAGGGTGGCCTGGTTTTGCAAATCGGTTTATAATATTGGCTAATAATTAGGTGCATCTTCTGCAACTCTACATAAGATTAGCTTAACTAGAGGCACATTATGGATAAGGCCTCATTGGAAAATAATACACGTATACTGAAATTAATTCATAAAACTATTCAAGTTTCAGTTTTTACTTTTTTTTTATAGGAAAATAACACTAAACTTGAAACTTAGCAATGCATCACAGTGTCTGTCATAATTTCAGTGTCATAATGGATAGGCAGTGATGGAGAGAGATTTGATGTGACTTATGTGATGGCAGTCACAAATGAGCAAACGCCTGATATGGTTTTAACGAGTAATTTGATGTGACTTATGTGATGGCAGTCACAAATGAGCAAACGCCTGATATGGTTTTAACGAGTAATTTGATGTGACTTATGTGATGGCAGTCACAAATGAGCAAACGCCTGATATGGTTTTAACGAGTAATTTGATGTGACTTATGTGATGGCAGTCACAAATGAGCAAACGCCTGATATGGTTTTAACGAGTAATTTGATGTGACTTATGTGATGGCAGTCACAAATGAGCAAACGCCTGATATGGTTTTAACGAGTAATTTGATGTGAGCACTTTTCTTCATGCCCTTGATTTAAAAAGTTTCTTACAATTTTACTAACATATTTTAAATGATCTCTTCACAAGCTACTTTTTGTATCTCACCATTATTAGACATGCACCAAATGTCTGTGGGCACCTAAAAAGCCACGACCATGTGGTTCTTCCTCAAAGTGTTGTCACACATTTGGAAGCACACGGTTGTGTAGGATGCCTTCCTATGCTATAGTATTATGTTTTCTATTCCGTGGAACTCTAGGGCCCAAACATATTTCAGCACGGATATGTCTATTGTGCTAAAGTCGGAGTGGACGAAGTTGAGTGTCCTAGACACAACACGTGACCTCAAACCATGGAACACTGAAATGTCATGACTTGACCTGGCTGAATGATCGAATCCTCACAGCAAAAAAGAATTCTTTACAAAAGAGTGAAGGGTATTATAACAGCAAAGGAAGGAAATGTATAATGAAATGTTCACTAAGCACATATGGGTGTGATGGTCAGGTGTCAACAAACTTTTTGCCATATAGCATAGCTCTCACAATATATCCTATTAAAGATCTAAACTGTTAAATCCAGGTGCAATGATGCACTCATTTTTGAGAAATACAAATATCCAATATGTTAGTGTTCTCCTAAAAGTGCTCATGTGGATACAGGGTGGCCTGGTTTTGCAAATCGGTTTATAATATTGGCTAATAATTAGGTGCATCTTCTGCAACTCTACATAAGATTAGCTTAACTAGAGGCACATTATGGATAAGGCCTCATTGGAAAATAATACACGTATACTGAAATTAATTCATAAAAACTATTCGAAGTTTCAGTTTTTACTTTTTTTTTTTTTATAGGAAAATAACACTAAACTTGAAACTTAGCAATGCATCACAGTGTCTGTCATAATTTCAGTGTCATAATGGATAGGCAGTGATGGAGAGAGATTTGATGTGACTTATGTGATGGCAGTCACAAATGAGCAAACGCCTGATATGGTTTTAACGAGTAATTTGATGTGACTTAAGATGAGACAAAATCATTTCTGAAAAATGTACGCGTTAATGAGACATCGCTGGTATTGTGCCAAGTATGATAAAAGCAGAACATCTAAAGGGTTTGAGGAAATATATTTAAAAATTAAGATCTTTTCTTTTTCTTTGTCAAGCTTCTGAATTAGGTCATAGTCAAAGTGAAACACAGAGCACCTTATAGGTAGCACTTTCAAAATACTGATTAAAATTCATTTGTCTCTATTACCGATCTATTGTTCAATCAGTCGAGCTTCTGACCCTATTGGTTTCTACATTTATATCTATTTTATACATTGCACCCTCTTGTTGGAATATGGACACCAATGTAACACTGAAGACTGCAAGTAACTCTAGTGAAGATACTTTGGCTGTGTACTCAGAGTTTTACTAAACACATTACATCATTCTTTTCCTTTAAAGTTTCCCACTGACGTGTTTTTAAAACATTTTATCATACCATAACATTTTTAAAACCGTAACATTAAAATTGACCCCAAGTGACTTCTGGGTTTTAAATCTTCAGCAGACTAACTATAGCCCTGTGCAGGTCCATTGGGGCTTTGTGAGTTCGTATGTGACTTCTCAAGAAGTAAATATGTCCAAAGTTGGAGAAATTGGCATCACTGATTTTTAGACACAAATATTCCAGAGGGATAAGCGTGGCAAAGAAGTGAACGTTCTTTTATTGTGTTAGAATTGTGTCTTCTAAGTATGGGATTTGAATGCTGTGCTTAGTCCTTAAGATGTCTAGGTGTTTGACCGTGTTCATGCATGTTGTTGAAGAACCTGCAACTGCAATGTTGAATTATTGCTGAACACAGGGCTGTAATCACTGCGTGTACTAGAGTACTTTGCAGTAGGTAGTTTTTAACACTTCTTGAATCAATAAAATTTGAATTTGTTATTAATTTTAATCTGATTTGAGACATTTTAATCAGAGGAGGTGGAATTACATTGACAGACATCCTTATGTATAGACATTCAATTTTTTTTAGTCTCTCAATAGTTATTATGTGGTTATGGTCTTAATGGTTTTACCAAGCCAGTGTCTACCATTTTGTCTGTAAATATGACCAAAAACCACTTTTTCCACAGCCAGAGGATTTTTTACAAACACTACTACAGGGAACCAACCACAGGCGCTTTGCCTGTTGGAACCATGTCTTACCACTAGCTGCTCCAAAAAAACTAGCTAGCTTTAAAAAAATTGGATATAAACAGTTACCTTATCATGCCCCCTAAATTTTCATTGTGTTACAAATAAATCTATTTATTAGATTTACCAGCGTTTGGCCAAAATAGTGTACCAAAATTTGACATAGACTGTCCCAATTGTAAATGAAATGGTCATATAGGAATAGTGTTTTGCCCTTTACTGCTGGTATAAACATTTCTTCAGGGAAGTTTCTTGTTGTTCTACCTTGCATTTGTTATTTCGAGGACAAAATTCTTGACCATCATTTAGTCGTATTTTCTGTATTTTGACTTTTGGGCTGCAACTGATTGTTTTGCTAATTGATTTACTGTACGATTATTAAAAAATATATTTTTAAATGAGCTATTTTGCTTATTATATATAGAACCTTAATTCAGGGTATTTATGTAAAAAATGCAAAAGCCAGATATTCATTTTGAATTATCTTTATTTTTTAACATTTTAAAGCTTATAGTGGCTGCTTGTTGAGGAGTGCATGGGGGATTTCTCCTTTGAACAAATACACTCATGCTGGGCTGTTTCTTACTGTAAAAAAAGAAAAAAAAAGCAGCATTTGAGTATGCTTGTCAAGAAGACATTAAGTCAAGAAGCTTTTATTATCAGTACACAGTGAAATGAGAAAACGTTTCTCCAGAACACTGGTACAACATAAACAACATAAAACAACAAGCTACACAGAGGTGGGAAGTAACGAAATACAAATACTTTACTGTACTTAGATTTTTTTGGTATCAGTACTTTACTTTAATATTTATTATTCAGACAACTTTTTACTTTCAATCATTAATTTTTTTCACAAATATCTGTAGTTTCTACTTTTTACATTTTCAAAACAGGCTCGTTACTCTAGTTTTAATCTATTTGGTGAAAATGTGAAATATTTTTTCTTCTCACTGTGCACTGTTTTCAGCCCATCAATCTATTTCCTGTCATTGCACGACTTTTTCAATCTACCACTGGTTTATCATTTCCTGGCTCTCACACACCACAGACGTAGGCTAGTTTACGAAGCTAACAATGAGCAGGCAGAAGGCAACAAGAAGTACGGTGTTAACGTGGATGAGACAGAGGGAGTCGGTGATGTAAACATGACTGAGAACAGAGACATTTCTGATCACGTGATCATTATCACCTTTTCTCTGCTTGTGTTTTATATGGTGGATGTTCAGCCAGGATACATTCATTAGGTAACAAAATTAGAAATTGATTTTGTATTTATATATTAATTAAGGCTGTAACACGCGATTAATGCAGCACGCATTTCTATTTGACAATTTTTATAAAAAATATAAATGAATAAATATAAAAGAGGCAAAATTAAAAAATTCAATGGAACACCCTTTTATTCAAAATATCTTTCTTTACTCCAATATAAAAAATATATAAACTTTACCAAAAAAAAAAAATCAGTAAACATTTGTTTTAATTATGCGCCAAGTTTCAAATCAAGCACCAAAATCCTACATGATGCACACATTAAAAAAAAAACGTGTGTGAATTGAAATGAGTATTGAGTGTGTGTTTGAGTTCAGTAACACACAGTTAAGTGAGTGTGTGTGAGTTTGGGACAGTTCAGTTCTGTGTGTTGAGGAGCTCTGCTTTCTTGCTGATGGAGCTGGTGTTGATGACCAGATGAAGTTCTCCGCCACAAAGAATTTGGTGCTCTTGATGATGATCACAGAGGATCCATCGATGTGTAGTAGAGAATGGCTGCTCTTTGCTCTCCTAAAATCAACAAACATCTCGTTGGTTTTGTCAACGTTCAGAGACAGATTGTTGGCTCTATACTAGATTGTTAGCTGTTGCACCTCCTCTCTTTGTTTGCTGATGAGACCCACCACAGTTGTGTCTTGGAAGGTGTAAATTGTGTAAATCAACATTTGTATTGTCTTTAATGATAACTGCAGATGGCAAGTTGACAACCATGCGTTAAAAAAAAAAAAAGCATCTAGTATATAATTCATTTAATTTTGTATAATAATTAAATGATATATGCATTAATACAAATTTAATTGTCAATTATTATCAATATTATTTTATCAATTAGTTCTTGCAGCCCTAATGAATGTGTGTTATTTAGTTTGATTCTAAACTAAATGCTTGTGAAATGAGATTCAATACAGTGTAGCTAGAATCATGAAAACACCCTTTCTTTTCTCACGGGTGCTACTCCATGTGGATGGAGTAAAATGAGTTCCTTTTTGTACAGTTCTGGTATACTGCCAGGTCACTTGCCAGGAAATTAATACGCTGTATAAAAACATTTTTCTTTACCGATGTATGCATGCCTCTGTTTTATGATCTTGTGCCCAAGCTTGTGAACTTGTCATATGCTGTAGGCTAAAATTAGTGAAAAAACCTTCTCTGTTTCAGTGCTCAGTATAGCAATTCTTTCTGCTTCCCTGGAGAAACACAAGCCGTGTCAGATAACCACAGGGATTCGTTTAACCATGCATTTGAGCCTTTATTTTTGGCTTGAGGAAGTTGTGTGAACATGCGATTCGTCTAATTCTTTTGATTGGCTTTTGTAAAACGGGATGAGTCCCAATATAAAATATGATGCGTTTGGTTCGTGTCTAAATGTGTCTACTTATAAACATTACAATGCAAACCTGGAAAAAAACACCATACATTTAATTTTAAATATGATTTACTAAAAAAACTTCTTAGTTCATATCATTCTCACTCACATTCAGAACTGTTTTATCCTTTTCTCTTGTTAGGGTTGAAGGGAATTAGGCGTCTGGCAGGAATACTGTATATTATATGCACATTTACACAGGGGTAATTTAGCATAGCTAGTCCATCTACTGTGTTTTTGGGAGGTGGTAGGAAACCTGAGAATGCAAAAGAACAGGGAGAGTATGCACACAAAACCTCACATCTACAACAAGACCAAGGGCATGTTCAAAATGAGGACCCTGGAGCTGTGCTAAAGCAGTGCTACCTGTGGTGCCACCCTGCTGCCACATAGGTTTGATTTGAATTTGAATGATTTTAAGAAACATTTTCAAAATATACCCAAGACAGTAGATATCAGATGGTCAAGCTGGACAGGCTTTAAGCCAAGTTTGACCTTGAATCTTAAATTATATTCATAAATGGTAAAAGAGCACCGTTGAATAAATAATCTAAACATGTTTAATGTAGTGGCCTTGTCTGTGGTGCCAATTTTTCCAGCTGCTTGTCCCAACCAACAGGACACACCCTATGATTTCTCCAAGACCACGTACACTCAAAAAAAGAATTTATGAGGGTGTAAAAATACAATAAAAAACCACTGTAGCACATATGACATCACGTTTCCAACTGTAAAACTTTGAGCACCTGCGATTGAAGTGGTAGTAGACAGGAATATCTCCAATCTGGTGTTTTTATTTTATTGATTTTTTTTTTAATGACTTTTTTTTTTTTTTTAAAGCTAATGTGGTTTATGTGGTGGTCATTAAAGATCCCACAAAGCATCCTGTTCTCCTGTTAAAGCCACATCCTAGCAGTGCAATCCCTTTATGTTGTCAAATGGTGTTCCATTAGTGTAGATCTAGACATTTACTTAGGAAAGTCTCTAATTTGTGCCTTCAAAAGAATTGATGTGGTACCAGAGCTAAGCCACACCTCAGAGTTTGGACTAAAAGCATACTTGTGTTTTTTTCCATACTTACTTCCTTGAGAGCATTGATGCAATTAGTCTAATTGTGTTGTCACATCCTGTATTGATAAACTAAAATCTGAGTACTGACAGCAGGCGTTTTGTGTTAGTTATCAATCTTCTTCTAGAGTCTTCAGCAACATTGTCTTTACTTGTTTCAGGAAGAGTGGGTCAAGGCCACTGATTAATTCTAGCTGCTCCCTCATTCTCCATGGTCTTAGCCTAATTAGTTCTATAATGAGTGACCCTTGCTGAGGATTGCTCGCTCGCCTTTGTGAAGAGGGACACTCTGTAACTATCCAAACAAGGAAAGACAGCAAACATAGATTGCTTTTTCGCTCCATTTCTCTCCCTGTCGGCTTGGATCGGAGTGCTCTGTCCTTGCTCAGGCTATATTTTTAGCCTGGCTGATGTTCCGCAGATACTGTGCAGCCTCCTTTCCGTGATGTAAAGCTCAAAATCTGACAGGCTTCTTTCGATGACTGTATCACCTAATAATGTTGTGAAATATAATCGAAACTCTTGAAGCATTTAAATTAAAAAAGATTTTCTTTCTTTCTTTCTTTCTTTCTTTCTTTCTTTCTTTCTTTCTTTCTTTCTTTCTTTCTTTCTTTTATTCTTTCTTTCGACACTTTCTTTCTTTCTTTCGACACTTTTCTTGTCATCATTCTTATGTTTATTTGAGAGTGGGAAGCAGGTATCGACAGGGAATGAACAGGAAGTAAATGAGGAGTGTGTTTTTATGTACCAGCAGAATCACTGCTACAGTGCAAAAAATAAAAAGAAAGAAAGAAAAAAAACTGTACAAGTGCATGAAGATAGTAGAGGTTTGCACAACTCGCCATCGATTTCGATTATTTTCACGTCTGGTATTTCATGTTGCTGAATTGTGTGCAGGGAATTTTTCATTGCGCCATTTACTTATTTCACTTATGTATTTCTTTTGCGTTTCTCGAATTTTAAAAAATTGAAACATATGCCATACAACACTTTGAGCTTAACTTTTATTCCTTATTTTCTGCAAAGACCAAGCTTTTAATGCTGTCAACAGAGTTCTAAGACGTTTGTGTGAACCAAAATCCTATAATCAAGTTTTTGTATACACTCAGTCATTATACAATTTTTAACTACTTTACCTACATTTAGTAATGCATAATCTATCTTTAAAGAAAACACGACTTAAGACAACCCTGAGAAAGGTTTCTCGTCCGGTTGACTAATATTTTGTATAACCACACATAGATGTTTCAGTTTGTATCATTCTGCTCTTTTTTGTTCGGCAAGTAAAAATTCCACTTCTAGACCCACTAAAACCACTACTACTTAAAGACATCATCAGCAGATTTGGCAAGCAATTGCTTTTTTGTTGTTGTTGGGTAAAGCTCACTTAAAATAAAAAAAAACTTGTCACATGAACATGTTAATAGAAGAAGAGAATGTGACAGTGTAGGACCTGTTTCTATTTGCAGAGTGAAAATAAACAAATTGACCATATTACCTCAGAACTATAAGTTACTCAGTATTAAATTCTAATTGAAAAGTGTCAGTTTAAAAACAGTATCACACTTGCACTGCATGGCTTTAATTAGCTGTAATTAACTATGAAACTCTTCGCTTACAGCCCAATCATAGCATGTGCGGAAATCTAGTATTAATGCATTCTGCTTCTGCAACATTGTTTAATTAAAAATTTATTATAAATGAGCTCATGCTGTAAACCCTTCCAGGTTCAAATATGACAAACAAAATATTATACTATAAAAATGAATAAAACTATAACATCAGATGTTCACATATACATGCATTCCAGATATACAAGGCAGCAGCCTTAGATTTGATTAAACCTATTTTCAAATCTGCTGACTGACATGACAAAGATCTTAACAGCTATGTAGGACACTATTTGCCTCAACACACAACTTCTCTGGGCATAGCATGTTACTGAGAGGAGATTAGTATCAGGACTGTCAATTTTCAGAGCTGTGAAAAGCGTAAGAGATGCTTCTCTGCTAAATCCTGAAGCAGTATTACATTTGTCAAGTGCTTGCTTTAAGTATAAGGATGTGTATATATAGATGTGAGGTAGAAGCACTTGGGCAGTATACACAGCATGGCCACGATTAAGTAATGAATTGTTTGAAGTGGAAGGTCAGTCCTCAGCAGGGATCAAGAATTGAGTAGGTGTGTTAGCAGCAGCCACCTCAGGGGCACACTTACATTTTACAGTATGGAAACAGTGGTTGAATGGACAACTGAATCACGGTATGGATAAAACCGCTGTACCGAACACTATATATGGCTCTGTGAACTTCAGCACTGTTTAGAAAAATCCCAAGCAGTGTGCAGACATGCCAGTGTCGCACTTCTCTCTCTTCTGGGCTCTGTCAGGAGGGATCACACCATCAAAACCAAAACTCCAGGGAACATTTCTGCCTTTAAACAAAGTATACAGTAGTATATATCGAGAACAAAAAACTTGTCTTGTGTATCTGGAAGGATTAAATTTAAATGCAAGATGACACCTAATTGTTATTTGATGGCCAGATGTAGCCTTCTGTGTAGGTCAGTTGAATATGGACACGCATATTACTATGAGACTTTTAATATATTGTTTAATTTACAGTTGTGTTCAAAATTATTCAACCCCCACTGAAATTGATTGTTTTGGTCGGTTTGACATTGATTATGATCATTCAGTCATCCTGCTTACAATTAAATCAAAGAGGCACGTGTAGGTCAGACAAATATAACATAACATTTATAATGAAATAACCACAAATGTCTTTTCTGAGCTCACATCATTATCAGTTTTATTCAACCCCCAAGTGACATTCAATCTTAGTACTTAGTACAACATCCTTTTACAGTAATAACAGCTTTTAAACGTGAAGCATAGCTTGACACAAGTGTCTTGCAGCGATCTACGGGTATCTTCGCCCATTCATCATGGGCAAAAGCCTCCAGTTCAGTCACATTCTTAGGCTTGCGCACTGCAACTGCTTTCTTTAAGTCCCACCAGAGGTTCTCAATCGGATTTAAGTCTGGTGACTGCGATGGCCACTTCAAAATGTTCCAGCCTTTAATCTGCAACCATGCTCTAGTGGACTTGGAGGTATGCTTGGGATCATTGTCCTGTTGAAAGGTCCAACGTCTTCCAAGCCTCAGGTTTGTGACGGACTGCATCACATTGTCATCCAATATCTCCTGGTACTGAAGAGAATTCATGGTACCTTGCACACGCTGAAGCTTCCCAGTACCTGCAGAAGCAAAACAGCCCCAAAGCATGATTGACCCCCCGCCATGCTTCACAGTAGGCAAGGTGTTCTTTTCTTCATAGGCCTTGTTCTTCCTCCTCCAAACATAGCGTTGATCCATGGGCCCAAACAGTTCTAATTTTGTTTCATCAGTCCACAGAACACTATCCCAAAACTTCTGTGGTTTGTCCACATGACTTTTGGCATACTGCAGTCGACTCTTCTTATTCTTTGGGGACAGCAAGGGGGTGCGCCTGGGAGTTCTGGCATGGAGGCCTTCATTACGCAGGGTGCGCCGTATTGTCTGAGCAGAAACTTCAGTACCCACATCTGACAAATCTTTTCTCAGTTCCTCAGCAGTCACACGGGGACTTTTCTCCACTCTACGCTTCAGGTAGCGCACAGCAGTCGAAGTCAGCATCTTCTTTCTGCCACGACCAGGTAGCGTTTCAACAGTGCCCTTTGCCTTGAATTTGCGAATGATGCTTCCTATGGTGTCTCTTGGTATGTTTAACATCTTTGCAATCTTCTTATAGCCATTGCCCTTCCTGTGAAGAGTAATCACCTGTTCTCTTGTCTTCCTGGACCATTCTCTTGACCTCACCATGTTTGTAACCACACCAGTAAATGTCTAGAAGGAGCTGAGTATCACAGTCATTTTAAAGCTGCCTAATTGGTGCTTATTAGGCTTTATTGCTGCTCCCTGATATCCACAGGTGTTTTCAATACCTGATTGAAAACACTTCATTGAACTTCTGTTCTTCAGAGTGGTAGTCTTTAAGGGGTTGAATAATTATGTCAATGAAGATTTCACAAAAGAAAAATTTACTACTGTATTACAAAACTAATTGATGTCATTTTAGTTGCATATGGTTCTTTAAGAAGTCCTTGTAGGATTTTATTCTGAATACAATTACAAATGTACACTAAATTCCCTAAAACCATTTACAGCATTGGGGGTTGAATAATTTTGAACACAACTGTAAGTAATGATCATGATAAATCATTACGTAACATCACAGCAGTTCTTAAATAATACACCTCTGTACCTGACTGCTACTGCAGTGAGAGAAGGCATATTAGAAAGAAAATTATGCATAAGACTTTTTTTGTGTGTTTTGCTGATGTGATAAATCCTGTAGAGTTAGGTAAGATCCTTTAATTATAAATATTTCTAGTCTCTGAATAAATCATCCAATGCAACCTGCCTCAATTTTCCGAGCATAAGAATAGCTCGATTAAAAAAAAAATAACAAGGGTGCGAGCAAAAGATGAAATTCTGCCCAATGCGATTACCTTGCTCATCCAGTCTTTCCATGCTTCCAGGAAGACATGCAATTCTACAAAAATGACATGCCAGGCTCATGGTGTGTTTATTTTCCGAGCAAAATGAATAATAATAACTTTCTTTAGCCATGTAAAATGTAATTTGATATTTAGAGGGAAACTGCTCTCTTTTCTTACTTTATCTTTAATGAGCAGCTGAGAGGAAAAGTTAGCACATCTGACCTGCTTTCATTTTATTAATGTATTGCATAACACCCATTTATTTACTGCTTTCGTCAACGGATTGCTCACGTTTTGTCAGTCATACAAATCGGCCTCATTGTTTGTTGTTTTGCAAGTGCTGTACCGTGGAACATGTGAGTGTGTGTGAGTCAGTGAGCACATTGTAAATGAGCTGCATTTGTTTAAAGTGCATTGTAAATGAGTTCATTTGTTTTGGCAAATGTAATTTTTATTGAATTAGAAAGAGCCTGTCTCTAAAGTGGCTTTGCTCACGACTCTCAGACCTGTGAAAAGTTATAAAATGCAATAATGCTAGTATGTATGTGTGTGTGTGTGTGTGTGTGTGTGTGTGTGTGTGTGTGTGTGTGTGTGTGTGTGTGTGTGTGTGTGTGTGTATATATGTGTATATATGTGTGTGTGTGTATATATATATATATATATATATATATATATATATATATATATATATATATATATATATATATATATATATATATATATATATATATATATATATATATATATATATATATATATATATATATATATATATATATATATATATATATAATGTATACATATATGTACGTGTGTGTGTGTGTGTGTGTGTGTGTGTGTGTGTGTATATATATATATATATATATATATATATATATATATATATATATATATATATATATATATATATATATATATATATATATATATATATATACACATATACACATATACACATATATATATATATATATATATATATATATATATATATATATATATATATATATATATATATATATATATGCATAATTGTCATAATTGTTAACTCGTGATTATTTGTCAGAGTATTGAAAACTTGAAAAGTATTAAATAAATACCTTTCAAGTTTTCAATACTCTGACATGAATGTGGACAAATATGGATGCTTTATGCAAATATGCGTTTATTATTAGTGAAACCAGACTCAACATAGAGCATGGAGACAAAATACACTTGTAAATGTTTTAAAGTAATTATAGAGTTTTAAATTAGGTAAATCATCGGGACACCAAACAGAACTTTTCCCATGTTTCCACACGGATGGTTTTAATTAGCAGACGTGTGCAGCATGGCGGATTTCGGTGCCAGACTTGGCGCATCTGTGAAATAAATGTTTAGCGATTTAAAAAAATATTTTTATACTTTTTTATAGATCTTATACTGTTGTGTTGAGTTTTGATGAAATATTTGCAACCAAATGTTCCACATACCGAAAATGTATTTATTAAATAAAATAATAATACAACAAAAAAATACAAAAATAGTTTTTTGAACATCCCAGTCCACATTTAATCCCCATTTGCTGTTATATTAACTTCCACTTTTCTGGTAAGATATTTCACTGGAAGTCAGGGTAGGTGCTCCAGTGTGCAGTCAGCATTCCAATCTAGGCCATAGATGTTCAATATGGTTGAGTTCAGTGCTCTATAGCAGATCATTTGAGATCAATATTCAATATTATTTGATTTAAAGCACAGAAAATCAATTGTAATCGAAATGCATCACTAGTATTTGGTGTCCATCGATAAAAAGAGAGCTCTTTACCATCATGTATAAGACAACATGCAACTCTTAGAACTATTACAAGCTAATGACCGGACTTTTATGTAAATTTTTGGTCTAATATGAATAATAATAAAAAACAAAGCATATATTTGGCTTAATTTCAGGGTTGTTTTGGTGTCCATATGGTATTTGTTAAAAAGTATTAAAAACCTTGGAGTATAGTTCTTTTTAAATAACATGCAGCAGATATTTAAGCTGGATTTCAGTAAAAAATGAACCAGGTCAGAAAGAATGAGAAGAGTGACAATTGGCCAAGTAATTAAGGGAGACCTCAGTGAGTTACAGAGGTATTCTTAGCCCTCCTTCACCGGAGACCCATCTCTAATTAGCAGCAAATTAACTGTTGCTTAAAAGAGAGAAGGTGCAGACCTCATTTTGGAGGAAACCCCAGAGGAAGTAAGGCCTACTTCGGCACTCATTCTCTGGAGAGAGGCACTCTGTGGTGAGAAGAGCGACCCTGTATTCACAGCTGCTCAAGGTCACCGCTCTTCAGCACTGAAATGCTGCAACTGTTTTTTTGAATGTACTGTTACATATCAGTGCTTTTACTTCACATTTGCATTTATATTTATTCCTCTGGAGGAATAGAATCTAAATACAGAACTGTAGAAGATAGAAGTGCTGCATTTTTTTGTCCACTAACTGACCAGCTGCAAGTAAAAGCTAGACACTGCCACAGCTAAACACACTTACACACACCCTGAAACCAGAGACAGAAAGCCACAACATAAGGTCTGACTCAGTAGTGCTAAAAATCTTAAGCAGTCAGTCATGCTATGCATAAAGCTGACATATTCAAGCAAGACAGTCAATATAACTGCAAGGCAGCTGCTACTTTTGGCAATATGCAACAATGAATGCATACATACAGTATAGACAGTATATGAACTGAAGCGTTTTCGTTCCACAGTACACTTGATATTTGATCAAAGAATGTAGTTTTTCCGTTTAGCGACATCACTGTGGTGCTTTTGTGTGTTTTTATTTTTTAATAGAAGAAACCATTTTTGAAATATAAACACAAACTTTTATAAATTAAGCTTTTTTTTTAAATGATTTTTTTGTGAAGGTGTATGGTTCCTTTAATGTCAGTGGAACCTCTCATTGTACAAAAGCTTATTTGTAGTGGAAGTGTTTTTATTTATTTTTATTAATTTTTTAACACTGGTCTGCAAGGAGAAAGCCTTGGAAATGAAAGTAGCTAAATTCTACCAAGATTTCATCACTAATAAAGGGAGCTTATTTTCCCAGATACAGCTTTAGGTCTGAATTGCTTCAAAATAATTCTAAATTAGACAGGGGTGGGGTGCGATTATGCTCTTTTCTTCAGAATGTGTAATAGCATTGAGTGGTGCCACACAAATCATTATAAATGTTTTTTTAAATATTTTTATGAATACCATTAACCTAACTTTCCATTCATTTAGTGATTTTATTTATGTAATATTTTCATGTTTTTTTCCCATGAAAAACTGGCTGAATTTGTGTGGGTTAGTCCCATTGCTGTGTAGCTTCCCAGACTTTTAAGATACAATCTTAAAATTACAGTTTAAAAGCTTATGAAATCTAATGTGAATCAGATAATCACAGAATACAAGCTCTAACATCAGATTAAACGAGAAGGTTCCATCTTTATTCGGTATCTAAACGGTGTTTTTCAGCTTGTCTCTTATGAGCTGCAATAGGATCATCCCTGAAGAGATTGCAGCAGTAATTGGCAAGCATGGATGGACTCCATTTTCCTTGGTATCTTTTCTCCTGACCTGCGATATCCTAGTGGAATCTCTCCCCATTCTCATCACTCACTGCCCCACAGTTCAAATGGAAAAAGTCTAAATCCGAGTATAAGAAGTTAGCCAATTACGCAGATAATTTGCATGTGTAATGCAACAATAATGAGTGGCCCAACTTTTGTCCTGATACCCTATTTTGCATACAAAATACACTGGGAACGCCCTTTTTTTTTACCACTGCCATCATACTGCACTAATGAGATGCAAATGTAAACTCTCAACAAATGTGCGTTGTTTGCACAGTTTCGAGGCATCTTGGTTTCTGAAGGAAAATATCACGTCACTGTTCCTTGGAAATGTTCGGCAATGACACAAGCCACTAAATGTAACTATGATGCGTAGATCTGGCTAAAGCAAATGTACTCTGCAATAAAATAACAATCATTTACAATACATGACTTTACAATATATTAATATGAAGTGAAGATACATTTATAAACTTTGATGTGGTGCCATTTTCAGTATTTTTCCGTGCTTTGCCGAGACGTTACGAGGCATCGTGTTTACCAGACACCCCCTTCCCTTGTAGACAAATACACTCACCTGTGTATAGATAATTATAAATCTTTATCATGAAATATCTTGGAAACTTTAGCCAACCAGCACCTTTATCACCTGCTTTCTAATTCATCTAATTTCAAAAAATTGTATCTCTGAGGTCGATAATTTCCCAAAATTTGTAGACCAGTGTAATCTCAGATCATATATATTTTTTAAAGCAGTTTATTTCATTTGACTGAAAGGTTAAAACAGAATGACAATTTAATTGAACAGTTTTTCATGTTAACAATACATTTTTTTTAAATGCAAAATATTTCATTTACAAAACATGATTATTTATTGCTAATGTTAATTATATTTGGGTTCTTTCTTTAAAGTATGCACTGGATCATAAAAAGAAAAGAGTTCTCTTTAGTACCAGAAAAGATTATTTATGCCTTTCTTCTTTTAAGAACCATTTCCTATACAGTTATTTGGGTTTACAAAAGAACGTTTGGTTCTTCTATTTCATTGCTGCAAAAACCTTTTGGTTCTTCTTGGCAGCTTGACTTTTAAGAGCGTACAGGGACAGTTATTGTATCGAAAATATCTAAGCGCATTTAAGGACCGCTATAAAAGTGTTTTTAAATATCGGTAGTTATTACGCCAGTTTATTAATTGAGGTATATTTGCATTTTCAGAAAACTTTGAGTTCTCTGATTTAGGAAGGGTAAACAGGCTGTTGTTTCAGGGATTTTTTTTCCCCACGTCAAGCAATTTAATAAAGATTTCAGTCAAGATTAATGTGACTGTGTAAGACTTTGGCAGTGAATGTTATGTGGATAATTAGCGTATTTGTACAACATTTTAGAAACAGCCATTATTTAGCACACAAAACATTTTTTCACATTTTCAGCGTTCACTTAATGGTAATGATACTGGTTGTGTGGAGGTTGATCACTGTTGAAATAGATGCAATATTTAGAAGCAGGAGCATCTCCAAACACTTTCTAAAATTCACACCTTTTTCACTTTGAGTGAGATGGCTGTAATTAAATGTCTTCTTGATTATTACTATGCTAAAACTCGAGCATCCAGGCAACTACTGAGTACTAATTAACATGGAGTTCTGTATCTTTTTCTGTTTTTTTTTTTTTTTTTAACAGAAATAAAAAAATTAAATGTAATTGTAAAGCTGCCAACTAAGTTGGAACTTCTAATTTCCATGGGATTCACTGGTTACAGATGACTACAAACTTTACTTAGTGTACAAACTTTTTTCTGCCTCTTACATCTAATAAGCAGCTTAGGAGTGATTTGTGATAGAAGGGTATCTGCGAAAGTGAAAGGGAAAGTTTATAAGACTGTGGTGAGACCTGTGATGTTGTATGGTTTAGAGACAGTGGCATTGAGTAAAAGACAGGAGGTGGAGCTGGAGGTAGCAGAGCTGAAGATGTTGAGGTTTTTGTTGGGAGTGACGACGATGGACAGGATTAGAAATGAGTTTAGTAGAGGGACAGGGCATGTAGGGTGTTTTGAAGACAAGGTGAGGAAGGCAAGATTAAGATGGTTTGGACATGTGCAGAGGATGGACATGGGGTATATCGGTAGGAGAATGCTGAGGATGGAGCCACCAGGAAGGAGGAAAAGAGGAAGGCCAAGGAGGAGGTTTATGGATGTGGTGATGGAAAACTTGCAGGTCGTTGGTTTGAAATAGGCAGATGTAGAGGACAGGGGGGTGTGGAGATGATCTGCTGTGGCGACCCCTAATAGGAGAAGCCGAAAGAAGAAGAAGAAGAAGAAGACATCTAATAAGCAGCTTGGTCTTTTGAATACGTGCTCTGTGCATAATGTGTCACTGGTGAGTGACTGAGAGGGAGAGTACATTTAACAATGACTCACTCTCCCAATTCATTTATTGTATACATTAAGTCATTGTTCTCTGTAGTGAATTTAATGTGCAGTACATAATATAAGCCTTTCATGGTACACTCTGTGCTCTGACTCCAGCTTCCTAACAAGCTGGAACATTTGATGAAAATGATTTAAATAATCTGTAATATAGGCGACCCAAAAAAAAAAAATGCTTCTTTTTCTCTTCATGATACTCTCCTGCTACAGGTCACTCTCAGTTTTTATTGTATAGTGGTCGGGGACGGTCAGAGTAAATGAAGTGTAAATCGAAATGAATTGAGATTACTGTTTATCCCTAATAAAGATGGAAATATTTTTCTTATTGTTAGTTTAGGACCTTCATTGTTGGGGGAACCCCAATTGAAAGCAGGTGATCGAATGTGAAAATCTTTGGCGTGAACTTTTATAAATTATTGTTCATTTAAGTTTGCTGTTAAGGTTATGCACAATATTATTTGTGTAGTGTAGATGGTGTTTTTGCAGTCTCTGGATTTATTTTATAAGATGTTTAAAAGTTCCATTTAACAGACAACTTGCTTTTAGATGTCTCTACTTTGTCATTTTACTGAGTGTCCTTTATTTAGAGGAATTTTTATATTAAAAAGTGAGTACATCACACGCAAATCAGAGCTTCAATTTAGAAAAAGACAAAGTATAGAATCTGTATGCATAATTTACACTACAATAATCCCTGATATTAAAACTCATGAGTTACAAGCAATGAGTGGGTGAACAAAAGCCTAACGTTTGTCATCCTGAAAAAAGTCTTGGCAAACCACAACGATTTTTCCGATTCAGTGTAATTGGATGGCTCACACTCATCTGAGTGTATTGTGCAACGCATCTATAGTTTTTTTTTTTAAAACCCTGTGGGCTGGAACTACAGACAAGGATCAGTATGAGACCCATATCCTGGGAAGAAGTGAAAGTTCTTGTAGTGTTGCGCGAGTGGGCGGCTAGTTGATAGTCCAGGGTTTGGGAAAACCTTGCACCGTGTTTCTAATTTTGAAACACAATCGCTGTGCTGAGAGAGTTGTAGAAAGCATTCTGTGATTTAACATTATTTTATTTTGTCTTGAAATGCTGAGCTGTGCATTCAGTGAATCCAGATGTGTATCCAGTTTCTTTTTACTCTGACACAAACATGTTGCACATATATCCAGGAGCAACACAAGTGGCATTTGTATCTGTAGTCTTTCTGTCCATATTTAGTGTACCCAATTTTAACTCTCACACACTCCGTCTTTCGGACCCTGACTAATAACAAGGTTGAGTTTTCATGTCCTTATATAGCTGTGCAGTCGTGTGTGTGTGTGTGTGTGTGTGTGTGTGTGTGTGTGTGTGTGTGTGTGTTTGAAAGGGACAGAGAGAGAGAGCGAGGAAGGCGCTGTTCAGGCACCCCAGGGAATTGTGTTGTCTTCCCTTCTGTTACTTTTTCCCTCTTTTAACATATTAACTATAGAAACTGCAGTTCCTTTGCACTTGGGAATATTTTTCTGGATCAAATCAGAGTTCTGAATCGAGTGTAGAAACAGAGATTTTTAAGACTCACTAAGCTGGAGGTGCATCAGGCTACTCCTGCAAAGAGTACAGGTTTGTTTTGGATTGAGTTAAAACAGTGAACAGTTTTATAATTTTGTTGTAATATAATATGCACAAAAATCGAAATTTGTACACTACTATTTACAAATTGGAGTGTTTGCGATTGCTGTTTTCAACAAGCAGTTCCCGACTGCACAGTTGATT
Organism: Silurus meridionalis; assembly: GCF_014805685.1. Lineage (NCBI taxonomy): Eukaryota > Metazoa > Chordata > Actinopteri > Siluriformes > Siluridae > Silurus > Silurus meridionalis. Next base: position 13,204,624 of record NC_060885.1, on the reverse strand, counting down.
GTACACCTGCCCTTGTGTCCCTAAATCTAAAATATTGGAAATGCTGGACTTTCCATGATGAAATCTTTATTCTTTTTTTTTATTATTGGAAAATCCTGAGCAATGTTGCACAACTCTCCCACTAAGGATTTAAGTCGAAGTGCTGTCTTAAGCCCTTGCTACAGACTCACGAGTAATCATGAGCAGAACTTGGACGATATGATGGACTCTTAAACAAGGAAAGATTCATCAAGGGTTCAATAAGGGTTCTTATGAACAGTGGTTCTCAAAGCAGCTGTCAAGGCTACATTTTTGCATTCTCTCAATTTCCACAGGCCAAAAATGTGGACAACTTTCTTTTCTTGGGGATGGGGGGTATCTCCATGGTCTGGTTAAAGAAACACTGTTTTTAAATGTTTTGTTTTTTTTATACTGATCAACCTGCAAAAGATTTAGCTTAAAAAGAGAGAGAGAGAGAGAGAGAGAGAGAGAGAGAGAGAGAGAGAGTGTTAAACCGTATTATCGAGAGCGTAGTTGTTTAGTGATATCATTAATTCACAGTTTATTTAACATATTAAAAAAGATTTACAAATTTGAAAAATAAGAAGGAAAACAAAAATTGAAATGTGATATCGTATTGTATTTTGGCTAATTGCCATGCTTGGTGTATGCCACAATGTAAACAATAGACTTAAATACAGTTTAATTTGTATTTAACTATTATATCAACTCAAACAGGCGACTTAATTAGCTGACTAGACTGTTAATTGATTTAAAACATGACTCCTGAATGACCTGTGTTATTCTAAGTTCCCTGACCCTGTCAGTCTAGTGTAGTGTATTTTTACACACATGTACACACTCCTAGCAGGAATCACTAGGTTTCTCTTCATAACCATGATCCATTAACATAGACAATATATTCATGCGGGACAAAGTGTTTGTCAGGTTGAAGGTAAACATGAGCTTGACTGAGAGTGTTGCATGTTTCTGTTTGTTCTTAGTTAAATTCATTGTACCTGCCATGTGTCGGTGTATACCTGAGATCTGATGCAGCGCTGCTTAGTACCTTAACATTTATAATTTCAGTGTCTCATTGTTCTCTCTTTTCTGTTCCCTTTACAGCCCGAAAACCTTCAGAAGACATGGCTGCGGGAGTTCTATCAGGTAAGCGTGGGCGTTGCTCTTCTACAGACCTTCTAAGGAGCTAAGCACCTGCAGGCGACTAAACTGAGTAATGGAACAAGGCCATGACCTACAGCCTAGTAGCCTAAGCTGACGGCAGTCAAGCTGTGCACACATATGACACCATAGGTTGAAGTGCTAAACTCATGCTGATCATTGTTGTGGGGCCTGAGAGACAAAGAGCTCAAATACGTGTGAGAAAGTGAGGTTTTTTTTTTTTTTTTTTTTTAAGGGCCAAGCACAAGAGTTTTTTTGTGTACCAGAATGCAGCCAAAAGTGTGTCTGTTGTCAGATCGCACAGACAGCTGCTTCAGTTCACTCATATTGTTCAGACATGGGTACTATATACATTTTGCAGGTCCTCTCTCTCTCTCTCTCTCTCTCTCTCTCTTCCCCACACACATGCACACATACCGCCTTTGATCTGACAGCAAGCGTTTAAAAAAACCACAACTTTTTCCATTGCCTGCTGAGGGGAAGTTGGTTGCAAAAGAGAGTTGTGTATAAGTGTAACAGGATGATCTGATTCAAATAATCTACATTTGATTAAAGAAAAGTATAGTTGTTTTTCTAACCTGCTACTCGTAGAGTGCTTTTGGGTTGACATGTAAAATGGGGCTGACATTATTCCATACCATAACAATTAAATATTAAATACAATTATTATTATTATTATTTTCTTTTTATTAATTAAAAGTTGACCATGTAAAATTATTATTATTGTTGTTTTTGTCATATTATATTATATAGAAACATCTCAGGGGTACAGTAGAGTTTAGCTTGGGATTTGAGCTCACAGCCTTCTAAAGTCCAACATCTTAAACATTGAGCCACCTCATGTTACCTGTTTACCATTCGAAACAGCAACAGCTAATTGTTTAGTTTGAGAGTGTATAAGGAAAGATTTGTCAAATGTTGGCGAGATTAGGCCTCTAACAGGTGGAATTGAGAAAGTTTTTTTTCCCCCCTTAAGACCACCCCAACTTCGGTTTCCACAAATGAACATAAAACTCCACCTCCAAATCTTACATTGCTTCAACTAGTGTTTTATTAGAGTTAGCAATAGCAAGGACAGTTATTACTCCACTTTTAGATGCACAACTTTTCAAAAATGGATAAATCAGCTCATCCTGATTTATGAGGATGTTCACATATATAAACACTGTCCTATTCTTTGTTTGGTTGCTTATATGCTGAACACTTCCAAGATCCAGTATTTGCATGTTAGCATTATTTGCATTACTAGGTAAAAGAGAGTCTGTTCAACTGCTTGAAAGCCAAGTTGTAACGTTATTAACTCTTGAAATTTGAAACGATTTTATGGGAATGGTTATGAGTACAGTAGCAGTAGCTCTTAAACCCCCCTAAAAAAATTAATAAAAAAATTTATATATATATATATATATATATATATATATATATATATATATATATATATATATTTATTTATTTATTTATTTATTTATTTATTTATTTTTGCTCATAGCGGGATTCTATTGCTGCCTTTTGTACTGACCAATTTTAGACAGGGATGGGGCAAAATGAATAGGCATTGGGAATTTTCCATAATCTGACAAAAGGGCCATTTAAACACAACCAACATGAAGCCATATATTTTTTTTTTATCACGCTATACTTAAATGTTTAGTTTATTTGTACTTTGTACCAGAAAATGGTGTTTAAGTGTAGGCTTTAAAACAACAGGTAAAGCAGGTTTTCTTGATCTTTTTTGCTGCTTCACATCTGGATTAAACCATGTTTGTGAAAAAGGTGTGAAAGCAGATTCACAGCCCTCCATGGAGCTACACAGTGGTTAGCTCTAATTTGCTCTAGTGTAAAAGCTGTTCCTGGAAACCTTTTCTTTCTCTTCTGCCTTCACAGTGGTGCCAGATTATCATTTAAATGTAGCATCATGTATGACCAGTAAGTGAGACCACCACTGAGCAGATATCACAGTGACACTAACATGGCAGTAGTATGGTCATATATATGTGTGTGCGGTTGAGTGCATCAGGCTTAGTTTATGTTACTCTGAATCAGAACTGAACTGCAGTGTATTCCTGATCTGGTCAGCTTCTCGCTTTTTCCAAGAAATAGCATAAATGAAAAGGTGTATCTAATAATCTAGCGGCATTTGACAATATTCATACTCCAGACCCAGAGCTGTATAGCTGATGGATATACTAAGCTGAAAAGAGGCCTGTATCTGAGTGTGGTTTATCTTTCGAGTGCCAAGCTCAGTAATGACACAGGTGATTTCTGCAACAGAGCATTTGCATGTTATGAAAGGAAACAAGTTTATGGCTGGTGACCTCAGTCACCACATTATTTACATGTCATACACAATGAAATTTGTTTCCACTCTGTGTAAACTGGTTTTTGAATTTTAAGATGATCTCATTAACTGGCTTAACAAGGGAAAAATCGCCACAGCTTGTTAAACTTGTTGAACTGTGCGCAAAGCAATAGACTCAAACACTCACATGACAAAACTAAATTAAGTCTACAATATTCTGATTATTCTGGAAGCGGAAATTAAAGACATCACTCTGACATCATAACTGTGTGGTTCTGAGTTTGATTCTATTGTGGGTTTTCATACCATTGTAAATTTGCTATATGGCATAATACTGTGTGACTGAATGAAAGCACTTTCAGCATGCTGTGGACAATTTAGATTTTTCATCAGTTTTCTTCTGTGGTTTGTATCATATTGCCAGGAAATGCTATAATATCTATTACTATTGTTGCTCCAAATTGCATTTTTACTTTGTTTTTGAATACAGTTTTTGTAAAAGGGATGTAAGACGCAAAGCTGTATGTGAGAGACACAAAAACACGAGTAAAAAAAAAAACAGAGACATTGAATATGTTACAAATATTATATCCAGATATAAAAACACTACCCTGTATCAAATATAAGGACCAGTCAATTCTGATTAATAGTTATAAAAAGCTAATATGCTTTTACTTGGAAATCTAGACATGTCTATACAAATGTTGTATTAAATGAACTCTCAGTAAAACTATACTATCAGATGAGTTCCAGTACATTATCTCAGGGCTGCTCTGTGTTATAATGGTCCTAATGTCCTAATGATGCAATCTAAGACACCGCTTTCTATGATTGGTGTATTGGGTTTTGAAACAGCATAACATCCAGCATAAAAGAGATGTGGTTAGTGTTCATATTAAATAGATATAGATGCATTTGAAAAACGAATGCCTTTTGCAAGGAAAGGACAATATGGTGTAAAAGTGAGAGAAGCAGTGGTATCTGGGAGCAGTTTTTCTGAGACTGTTAGAGCAGGTCAGATGTTGTTTTTTTCCACAGACATGCGTTAATCTGACTGTGAAGCAAAGGAAAGGTCAATTCACTGCTGCAGAGCTCCTGTTTTCTGCCTCATTGTTCCTTACCAGTTGCAAAGCAAAACCCTAGTCAGTATGCCAGATGCTGTACTAACAACCAGATTACAAAGTTTCTGTGCTAAAAACACATCAAGAAGCCTCTGATAATAGAATGATAAAAGTATGTAAAGGGTTCATCTGCTTATGTAGGCTTCTTTTGCCATTATACATATAGTCAGTTCTGTTCTTATTAAGAGCATGAATTAAAGCAAAAAAGCTACAGACACAAAAGCCAGTGTTTGGCAACTTACAGTGTTATAGACTTTTCCTGTTAAAGACAGTGGTTCTTGGCCGTGTTCACTAGAGAGCACACAACCAGTGTAAATATACCTGTGTCTCTTAAGAACTGTAGCTTGTGGGGACAGGCTGTATACTGTTTTCAGGACTATATAAATTGTCTGCTTTTTTAACCGCTAAAATAAGCCACTTCTGTTGAAAACATTGAACAAGACAGTGAGCAGAATGTAAAAGGGTTACGAGCTGTTCACACAGCCAGATTTTAGTCTGTAGTGATAGATTCTTTTGACTAAAAGGGCAACTACATGTAATTATCCAAGATAAATGCTTGGTAAATGTGGTCTTATAAAGACATTGTATTTTCACAATGTTCACAGACGCCAGTTAGTCCATAAAAACGTTCTCTATTGTTATTGGAAAACATGTACATTGATTGGGTTCTAACAAGAGAGAGCGAGAGGGAGAGAGAAACACTTCAGTGGAATTATCGCAGCTTCTGTTGAATTGAGTTTAGAGTCAGTCTGCATCTCTTCTTATCAGCTCTTATCTCTTATCTCTCTGTGTATGTGTGCATGTGCATGTTTGTGTTGGTTGAATCCGATTAAATTATTTTTTAAGAAGTATTCTGTCTCAAGGGACATTAAGTGACAGCTATTCCTAAACTCACACACATGGAGATATGTAAACAAAAAAAATGACAAGCGGGGGAGGCAGACTGAGAAGGCTGTAATTATGAAAGTGATATTCATCACAACAAATGTGGCAGTGCGGTCACTTTAGTTTAGATAATATGGAAAACCTTTTTGTTTACTTTGGATCAAGTAGCTTAGTGTCCTCAGACACATCCTGTGTGTGTGTGTGTGTGTGTGTGTGTGTGTGTGTGTGTGTGTGTACGCGTGCGTGCACACTAAAACTGCCCCGAGACAAAATAAATACAGTTTTGCTCCTGCAGCCGCTGTGCCTCTACTTTTCCAATTCCTTACTGTTTTCCTGATGCTTAGCCTTATAGCTTGTCTTTACCAGTCTAATAGCTAACACTAGCATATTTACCAGTCTAATAGCTAACACTAGCATATTTACCAGTCTAATAGCTAACACTAGCATATTTACCAGTCTACATCTACATTTACATTTGCAGCATTTGCAGACGCCTTGTCCAGAGTGACATACAAAAGTGCTTTAAGTCTCTAGCAATGAATAAATCTACACTGGTACACTAGATTACAAATTTAAGTAAAATCATCCTCCAATTTTGGTATTTTTTCCTTTTTCCCCACTCTCAAAGCATATCATATTTCACAGTTTAATATTCAACACTATTTTATTTACCAGTTTAATAGTTAACGCTAGCATATTTCCCAGTCTAGTATACAGTAGCATTTTTACAAGTCTAATAGCTAACACTAGCATATTAACCAGTCTGATAGCTAACGTTAGCACTGTTTTTAGTCCGCTAACTGAGAGTTGAATAGCTAACAAATCTTTCTAAACTATCAAAGTGTGTATGTGGAGCAGTAGAGTAAATTGTAGGTTACTATAATGTTCATTGCATAATGCAAAATCTATTCAAATCACTTTGTTTAGGTCATAAATCAAATAAAAAAAGCTGTGATGAGATTTGGAATGATAAGTCTGCAGTGATACTGTGTGTGTGTGTGTGTGTGTGTGTGTGTGTGTGTGTGTGTGCGCCCTACAGAGAGATCAGGGAAGGCTTGCTCTTTCTAGGCTTCACAAGCATGACGTCATGGAAATCTCACAATTGGTCTCTCTCTCTCTCTCTCTCTCTCTCTCTCTCTCTCTCTTTCTCTGTGTTGATGAGAACACCATAGGTGACTGCTGAATCTCTAAACTATGATCTTGCAACGAGTGTGTTTTTTTTGGTTATAAAATTTTCTCATTAGCTCAGCTTATGTACGCAGCTCGGATACAGGACGTTAGGTGCAGGAAGAAATGTAAAAAGAAGGTTTTTTTTTCATCAGTACCTTTTGCAAAACTGGATGTCTATGGACCCTGTATGCAGTTAATCAGAGATGAAGGCGTGCATTTTGCCCCTGGTTACATTACATGAAGGTGCACAGCACACTTATAAAGATCGTCTTTGTGATAAAGCATCTTAGTTTTTCCATTCATGCATGCGGTTGATATAAGGTCAGAGAACGATGCCGTTTTGATGTGCTACCAAATAGAGCTTTTCCGCTGGAGGAAGCAGCTCGGCTCAGCAAATTACTCATGATGCTGCACGTTATAGCTATTTTCACTAGCAAGTGAATCAATCTGTGTTAGTAACAATGCTGAATTATACCCCTTTTGTCCAGGTACTATGTTGGGGATGCTTAGATATACAGGTCCGTTAAGACCGTCAAGACCACTGGACGATTGCTTTAAGACTGGTATCCCATAACATTTTATTGTACAAAGATATTTTACTAGTCTTTACTTCAGCAAAAATGTTTTAAGTGCTTAAAGATAGTATTATGTCTAATGGTATTTTGGATAAAGGTGTCTGCCATATGCCATACATCTGCTTCCATGGTTCTCAAAATGGTTTCAGAATCAGCAGGTCCACAATTGTCTAATTGTGTTACAGTGGTGTAACTCACTACCCGACACGGTCAGAGTTATAAAGCCTCTAAATTGGATTTAAATAACAAATGAAAATAGATTTCGTTTAGAAATAAAAACTAGTGTCCCAATAGTCTTAATACAACAGGGGACTATGTATGCCTGCATCATTTTGGTTGTCCTTTCGTCAGTGGATGTTGTCCCTGTGTCCCCGTGCATGTTTACTTCTTGGGTTGGTCTGCAGAATTTCCTGTCTTTAAGGTTTGCAGTAGATCACATGTTCTTCTTGCCTAATTACATTCTTTATGCCTACTTAAAAGTGAGCAAACAGAGAATATTACAAAAATGTATGACCAATAGTTGTTGTTTCATGTGTGCATGGAGACGTGCAAATAGCAGTGATAAATAATAAATAAATCTAACATTAAAAAAACAGTAAAGGTTATTTTTATTATGTTTATGAAGATTATGAATTTGCTAATGAAGTGTTATTTAACATTGGTGTAGTCAAGTACATATTCTGTAATATGCGCATATTCAGTTTATAAGGAGGAAGGTAGATTTGGAAGTGGTAAAGGGGGGTATTTGTTTGAGTCCTGTCCTTGACTTCCTGGGATTACAGAGTCTCATTAATCTGTAGGTAGGGCATATGACGTGAATTTTTTTTTAATTATTAGAATTAATTTTTCTTCTACCGTATTTATATTATAAGCCGCTACTTTTTTCCTACGTTTTGAACCACGGCTAATTGAACCACGTTTTAAACCACGAAGCGGCTAATTTATTAATTTTTCCTGGGTTTTTCCCGGTTTCACAAACTTCAAGCCAAAACACTGAGAGACATAACATTAGACCAATGAAATTTCTAAACGGAAACGAAAAAACGCACCTCACCTGTGTTCTGAGCTGCACGGCATCGGGAAAAGTTCAATTTTTTTTTTGGAAACGCACAACGATGCCAAAAGATTGTGAAAGGAAGGAGGAAGACAGTGAACAATGACTTACTTGGTAGGCTACTGTTTAGATACAAGCCGCTGTAACGGCTTTGAGTCTGGGTCATGGGAGAGGTCCCTAACTCCAGTTGCAACAGAAATCATATAAGCACAGACAGGTTTCCAAAACTCGTGCTTTTTTAATTTTCTTTGCAACAGCGTTAAGGGTTAGTCAAAGAAACTTAGAAATAGGCATCAGAAAATAATAAGGACATAATCCTCGTTTTGAACACACGCTGTAATACCGGAAAATGCAGAGGCATGCTATTCCCAAACTACCGCTATGCTCCTAAAAGAAGCGCAACATATTTCACCCGTTACAGCATGTGTAACGTGTCTTTCGTTAAAGCCTGTGTAAAGTACATTAGTGTAGACACTAGTGTAGCGGCTTATAGACAGGTGCGGCATATTTATGTTAAAAATACAAATATTTGTAAAATTTAGTGGGTGTGGCTTATATATGGGTGCGCTTTATAGTCCGGAATTTACGGTAATTTCTAACATTTATTTTTCTTCTAATTTCTAACATTTATTTATTAATAAGCTAATGATATAACAATTTTGTAACATCTTGTAAACCACATACAGTGATTTTCACAATAATAATATTAGATTATCATATAATTTAACCTGAGAGTAATCTGTTAAGCTATTTGTTGTGAATACACACTCATCTATGTTTGTCTCTGTGTGTTTGTGTACACGTGTAGTGTAGTGGCGCATAGTATAATATTATATGTATAAAAATGGCTTGATTTGCATTTAGTTTGTAATATTTCATGATTGAGAATTAGATCTTTATCTGCTCAGGTCAACACGCACACGCACGCACGCACACACACACACACACACACACTGATTTACATTCACGGATTCTAATTTATTTCGGGGTATATGCAAAGGGAGCTTGATTCCAGAGTGAATGTTTTGATCCCTTTGGTGATCAGAGAAAACTGAGTTGCGTCACGATAAGTGACAGAACTCTTGCTGTTACGCAAATGTAATTTTGACACCCTGTACAAGAAAAAAAATGGCCTTGGGCTGGTGTAATTTGTCATTGTTGCAATTCAGGTCTGGGTTACAATGACCCGGAGGTGGGGTTTAATCTACTCATTAGTTTAGGAATGCAGACGTTATTTAATATAAATGACTGAACATGTTATGGGCGTGACAGATGATCAAATCTAGTGCTGGCTAGAGGCTTCTTTGTTATTTTTGTTTTTCTTTTGTACAGTGACGCTTCGTGTATGATAAAGGTTTTTTTAATATTGAACCTCAACAATTAAATAAAAATGAGTAATTAACAATAAATAAATTCTTCTTCTTCTTCATCTTTCGGCTGCTCCCATTAGGGGTCGCCACAGCAGAGCATCTGTTTCCATACAACTCTGTCCTATACATCTATACCAAACCAACTACCTGCATGTCTTCCCTCACCACATCCATAAACCTGCTCCTTGTCCTCCTTCTTCCTGGAGGCTTCATCCTTAGCATTCTTCTACTGATATACCCCATGTCCCTCCTCTGCAAATGTCCAAACCATCTCAATTGCGCCTTTCTTACCTCCGCCCCAAAATGTCATACTTGCGCAGTCCCTCTAATAAACTTGTTTCTAATCCTGTCCATCCTCTTCACTCCCAATGAAAACCTCAACATCTTCAGCTCTGCTACCTCCAGCTCTACCTTCTGTCTTTTACTCAATGCCACTATCTCTAAACCATACAACATCACAGGTCTCACCACAGTCCTATAAACTTTCCCATCCACCATCTCCACCTCTTCTCCCTGCAACCACACCACTCCACTGCCCTCCCTCTCATTCACACACATGTACTATGTCTTACTTCTACTGACTTTTATTCCGCTTCTCTCCAGCACATACCTCCACCTCTCCAGGCTCTTCTCAACCTGCTCCCTACTCTCACCACAAATCACAATATCATCCACAAATATCAAAGTCTACAGAGACTCCTGTCTGACCTCGTCCGTCAACCTGTCCATCACCACTGCAAACAGGAAAGGGCTCAGAGCTAATCCTTGATGCAGTCCAACCTCCACCTTGATCCAGTCTGTCGTTCCTACTGCACACTTCATTGCTGTCACACTGTCCTCATACATGTCCTGCACCACCCTCACATACTTCTCTGCCACACCAGACGTCCTCATACAATACCACAACTCCTCTCTTGGCACCCTGTTGTAGACTTTATCTAAATCCACAAACACACAATGCAACTCCTTCTGACCTTCTCAGTCAACGCCCTCAAAGCAAATAATGCTTCTGTGGTGCTTTTCCTCGGCATGAAACCATACTGTTGCTCACAGATGGTCACCTCTTCTCTCATCCTGGCTTCCACCACTCTTTCCCATAACTTCATGCTGTGACTGGTCAACTTTATTCCCCTGTAGTTACTGCAGGTCTCCACATCTCCCTTATTCTTAAAAAACAGTACCAGCTCACTCATTCTCCATTCCTCAGGCATCCTCTCAGCTTCCAAAATCTTGTTAAAACCCCATTGCCATCTCTGCTTAACAAAATGCTTCTACTGTCATCTGGTCTAACCGACTTTCCAATCTTCATCCTCCTTGCTGCTTTCACTTCCTCCTTACTAATCCTATCCACTTCCTGCTTCACCATCTCCACATCATCCACCCTTTTCTCTCTCATTTTTCTCATTCATCAGCTGCTCAAAATACTTCCTCCATCTTCTCAACACACTCTCCTCACTAGTCAACACATTTCCATCTCCATCCTTTATTGCTCTAACTTGCAGCACATCCTTCCCGACTCGGTCCCTCTGCCGTGTCCAACTTCTCATACAGCTCCTAATATGCCTTTTTCTTTTCTTTTGCCACATCCCTCTTCACCTGCTGCTGCATCTCCTTGTACTCCTGCCTACTTTTCTCATCTCTCTACTGATCCCAATTCTGTTTCACAAAACTTATTTTTATTGTTCAAAGATGCCAAAAGGCATTTTATGCATGCTGATGTAGCAGGTAGCTTTGCTACCTTATAGCTTTAGATTTTCTAGTTAGATCCTAAGATCAAGTTACTATATCTGTGCAGTTGTGCATGTTATTATTATATTACTGTGGGTTTCCTCTGGGTTCAGTGGGTTCCTTCTATCTCTCAAACACATACTGCTTGGTGTGTATCTTTAAATTGCCCATAATTGTGAACATGTATGTAAATGGTGTCTTGTGTTGGACTAGCATTCTATACAGAGTGTATTCTTGTCTCATGCCAGACTTGTAGCAACCGGCCCTGTACCAAATATGCAAGTCAGACCAGGATGAAGAAAAAAAAAAAGATTCCGAAACAAGCCCAGTGTTAGACATAGTAATGAAGTGTTCCACATCATTCTAAAGGTGTTCAGTGGAGTTGAAGTGCAGGTTACTCGAGTTCTTCTACATCAACCTTAGTAAGACATGTCTTTATAGAGCAATGCAGGAACATATATGGGCCTCATTAGTTCTTAACCAAACTCTACAGCATACAAATACATTATATACAGTTATGTGGGTGTAATTTTGTGGTAATAATTTAGGGATAAGACACATAAGTGTGATGGTTTGGTGTTTACATACATTTTGGCCATATAGAGTTTTTTATGCTGTAAATTTGGTTTTTACTTCAAATGTATAGAATAATTTCAGGCAGTGTTTTATCACCATATTATTATTATTTCCATAATATTAATAGTATTATTGCCATAGGAGAGTGTTTATTGTTCTTGATATCCCTCAAGATTTGGTTACTAATGTAGCAGTGTGAATTACACTATATATTGTATATTTGACTGTTTGCCTATCTAACAGATGTACCTAGTCCCCAGTGTAAACAGCAATTAGAAGATGAAGTACACTGGAATACAAGTATAAACATTTTACAATTAAAGGAAGAAACCACTCCTTTTTGGCAAACATTCATACTGTCCTGCATCCGTGATCTACCTGAAGAAGTGCAAACACAAAACATGACTGATCACATTTTTGATGTATCACTCATTTTAATATTCCACTCCATAAAGAATACAGTGTTTACATTCAATTACATAAAAATGCAACGATATTTACAGCCAGTGGGATTTTCTTATTCTAAGTGTGACATTCACGTCTTGCATGTGTTTATGTATGTATGTATGTATGTATGTATGTATGTTTCTTATCTCATAATGTAAATTATATTGGATAAGTGTCAGTGAACCCTCAAGAATCGCCACCCTGTCACTAAAATACCTTCAGGAAAGAAAACAGTGTTTACCCTCAAAAATATGATAATCAATTTGTATTGCAGTTTGAAATATGTTAATTTATCCGGCCAACTTTTGTTCTCTAATGAGAATGCGAACATGTGGCCTGGAACACAGTGGGTAGCAAATCCAGTTAAACTTTTAAGACAGTCACTTTAAAAGATAATCTGTTTCTTTTCCAAATAAAAAGTTAAAAGTGCATGAACTGCTGGAGTTTGGTGCAGGTTTTTGTGGTTTTTTTGTTCATGCTCGATTCACTCCAGATGTATTTTCTTGTCGAGAACAAGTCTGGCCTATAAGTCTATAAGACTTTACTTTTAGTGATGTTATGGCTCTGGTTTTGACTGTGACCGCGTACTCAATGGTGGGAGAAGTAAGATTACACTATGACAGCATGCTAACCTCAGCTAATATAGTACAAAATATGATTTTCATTAAGCAGACACACATATCCTGAAATGTTTGTGAAGAGAGTGTCCGTAGAAGTTAATAAACAGTCTTGCGCACAGCTCACGCAGTGTAGAGTAAAGAGATAGTGTTGACCTTACTAGTGTTAGCTGAAAACAGTGCAGTCCGAGTCTATTGCAGGTCATTGCACTAAGTGGCACCCTGCAGCATGATGGAAAATCCATAGTGTTATTGCTCTACATTACCTTTATTTGATTTGCCTCTTAGTGGAAATGATGCAGGCTACAGGGTGCGAGTCAGCCTAAAAGCCTGCACGGGTCCCAGCCTTCAAGCTCCCCTAAGAATCACAAATCCTGAGAGACACTCATACACCGCCTGTCCAGCATCTAGCACCCTGCCCCCCAAGAGAGTGTGTGTGTGTGAGTGCTGTAATTCACTCCACTATGGATTTCTTGTTACAAGTCATGAGGAACGGATGGAAGCACACACATCAGCGTAAAGCTTATCCAATCAGGGGCAGACATCAGGGTGAATTCTTTCACTCACACACTGTTGTTTCTACTGTCTCACCATGTTTTTTTGTTTTTTTTCCGCCTTCTTGTTCCTCGTATCTCTTTTGTTCACCTCCCTGTGTTCCTTTTATCTCCCCTTTCTCATCTTTCTCTTTTCTTTTCTCTGTCTCTTCTCTCTGTCTTCACTCCCCTTCTCTTTGTCTTTGTGGTTCTATGTACCTGTGTGTGTGTGGTGATTATGATGATGATGATGATGATAATGATGATAGATGGTGTGTAATATTTATTGTACAGGAAGAGAGTACAACTATACACACACCGTCATACACAAATTACTTGTACAGTACATGCAGTAGTTAATCTCCTGATGCCTAGTTTTCCTTCCAGCTGAATTGTATAGTCAATTTACTGCTAATAAAAGCAGATAAAAATATATATAATAATGTGACTTTAAATTTTAGAGCATCCTCTCTCCCAGCAATACTGATCAACAATAGTGATTACATCATTCAACACTTCTTTGCATTTCTACAAAGACTTTCTACACAGTTATGTGCCTCCAATGTTGTGGTTTGGGCATAGAAATACATGTGGAAAAGTCCCTTGTCCCAATACTTTTGACCCATATAGTGTACATTGGTTATTATATGATTAATTACGTTGTAGATTCTGTTTCTGGATGTTTAAACTGTGATGAGATATCGGCCCACTCTTTGACCATCATGGCAACATCGTTGCGGCAACGTTTCTTCATTCAATGAATTACGTGACATTCTAATCGGCTGAAATGCTGTGATTTGAAAAACAAAGAGGCAAAACAGCAATGAAGTGAAATAGCAGAAGCATTTCCGATGCTGAGCGATCAGAATCAACTTCTGCTTCATGCAATAGAGTTATAAAGCGTAAGACTGGCCGATGTGAGTGACTGAAAATACCTGCATATGCTGCATATATTAAACAGATGCTGTAGTTTAGTATTATACAGTAACTAATGCTCCTGTCTTTTCCATTGTTTCCTAACAAACTAAACTATAGCATGATTACTGATGATGCAGTGGCCTAATCAGTTTATCTGCTGACTTTATTGTGGGACTTCACCACCCCACGGAAAACCATTTGTGTTGTTTTTGTGTATGGTTACAGAACTAGAGCTTTGTACAGAAAAGTCCCAACACAATGCACAAGTGGACAACAAAATGAACCACCGAAAAACCAAAGTCTGAAGTAACCTTTCTATTGCTCTCACTGGACTCTGAGTTCATTAGTTGCGTTTGCTTGCCGTATGCTCACAAAATGCGGAGTTTTTGCTCTGAGATAGTGGAAATTGAGCAAAAGGGAAAATGCGTTATGATTTATTTAGAATCATGAGAGTTTCTTTTTAACACAGCCTTTTTCACATCGTATCAATGCCTATTTGAAACGGAACATACTTTCAAACAGAAAGATTTGTGGATGTGTGCTTTGACCAGTCAGATCAGATTTCATGATGTGTTCTGAAAATTTGCATGTTGCACTTTTAAGTGTACACACACACCTGCTCTAATATGGACGACAGAGCAAATGCCACTACTATCAAACAAACTGGCCTGTTTTATTGTGTAATATTGTGCAAATCTGAAAGGAATCTGATGTAATAGCAAAGCACTAATGAGATCATTTTTTGGCCTAACTTGCCTCCAATGTGTTTTGTTTTATTTATTATTATTTTTTTCTTTTACAGACGGTGCACACACACAAACCGCATTTTGTGGCGTTACACTGTCAAGAAGTGGGCGGGAAAAATTACGAGGAGTCCATGGCACATGTGGACAGCTTCGTCAAGTAAGTGTGTCCCTCTCGTTCTGCTCCCTGAAAAGTCTCTACTGTATATAGGACAGTTGACTGAGAGATCACCTCGATTACTTAAACGCACACGAGAAGTAGCTTTGTAGGACGCCGTTTCTAAATAATGTTTTTGCCCTACATACAGGACAAGCTTGTTTAAACTAATGCAGAAATGTGTAACATGGACTTACTGTAAAGGTTAAAATCGAAAGCTTACAGCAGAATAAAATCAGATGTCAATCAAAGCATTCAAGTAAGATAATACACATTTTTTATTAGTTCACCGAAAATACATAAGCTTTGTACGTACGTGAATGTTGAAATTGTATGTATGAAACGTGAAATTATTATTTATTTCCTTATTCATTTATTGTGTGGTTCGCTACTTATTTTGAGTTTCATGTGCTTTTCTTTCACTTCACAGGATCCATGAACAAATTGTGCAGTGTCAGTGATTGATTTGATCAATAGTCTTTATTTAAAAGACCTTCAAAATTTTTAGGCCCAAAAAATTAATAAAAAAGGCTGTATGATCAGCCCACTACTGCACTAGAAACCATAACATAAGAATAATAATAAATGTAAATAATCAGTAAAACACTTTGCTTAAAAAGGTTTGCGATTCAGCCATGAAACATGTGCTTATTGAAAATACACGTACATTTATTTAATATTCAATTATGAATTTAATCTAAACACATGCCTGCCTAATTGGAAACTAAATGACAAGGTGTGCTGAGAGCTTTTATTAACATGATGTAGGAGATATTCAGCCACAATCCATCTGCGTTCATTTGCTTTCAACTTTGAATTGCATTTAAAATAAAAATTTCCCTATCTTTGCTTTGGTGCCCATACAACTATTTACATATTGCTATTTGGCAGAGTTTGCTTCCATTTAAATGTTTAGCAAATTTCCAAACGTCTGCAAAAGACTGAATCACGGTTTCTTTTAAATATCATGGATATGCGAGTTTAATAAATGGTGCTGACGATATTTCATAATTAATAGAGATTCAGGCTTCTTATTTTTGTTTTTTTGTTAAATGTAATCTTAATTACTTATCTCCATCTTTTATTACACTCTTATTGCACCTTTTCCTTACTGACACGTAAACAATTGTGTCGAAACTTTTGTAGTTTTAGTCGTTTTTCCACTTTCTATTTTGCGTAGAAACTTCCATTCGTTGTTGCTTTAGCGCCAAAACTGCACATACGAACGTGCCTGCATTCCTGGAGCGTTTATCTCCAGGCTAATATCAGCAAATTTCCTCCTTAGAGGAAAGAGATAAATGATAACTCTTCTATAAGTCCTGGATTGTCTAGTGCTCTGATAATGATTTATAAAAGGTATTCCCTATCTGAGGTAGACTGTTACGGAGAGTTCACTGGCGCCCTCTGTTGGTCATATAAACGCAGGGAAACTCATAAAGAAGTGAAATAACACTCAAACATTATACTGCTGATAATACTGCTGTGTGCTTTATTTGTTATATTGTTACTTGGGTTAATTAAGAGCTATTTTGTCTTTTCTCCTGCCAGAGAGTTACTGTCCAGTGATGCCATGAAGGAGTACAACAGAGCCCGTGTCTACCTCGATGAGAACTTCAAGTCTCCGGAGCATTTCACAGTAAGATTTCTTTTTATTCTCATTAGATTTAATTAGTTGTTATTTTTTTAAATATAATTTTAATACACTAAAATCTGCCATATTGAGTCCTGAGTTACCAAACATGCATTACATAAGCATTATGTCAGTGTGGATTCTCAAGGTTTCTGTGCCATAGTTTTTTGCAAGTATATGCGCTGGAGAGAAGAGGAATGAAAGTCAGTAGGAGTAAGACAGAGTACTTGTGTGTGAATGAGAGGGAGGGCAGTGGAGTGGTGTGGTTGCAGGGAGAAGAGGTGTAGAAGGTGGAGGAGTTCAGGTACCTGGGGTCAACAGTGCAAAGTATTGGAGAATGTGTTAGAGAAGTGAAGAAAAGAGTGAAGGCAGGGTGGAGTGGGTGGAGAAGAGTGACAGGAGTGATTTGTGATAGAAGGGTTTTTGCAAAAGTGAGAGGGAAAGTTTATAGGACTGTGGTGAGACCTGCGATGTTGTATGGTTTAGAGACAGTGGCATTGAGTAAAAGACAGGAGATGGAACTGAAGGTAGCAGAGCTGAAGATGTTAAGGTTTTCATTGGGAGTGACGACGATGAACAGGATTAGAAATGAGTTTATTAGAGGGACAGCGCATGTAGGACGTTTTAGGGAGAAAGTGAGAGAGGCGAGATTGAGATTGTTTGGACATGTGCAGAGGAGGGACATGGGGTATATTGGTAGGAGAATGCTGAGAATGGAGCCACCAGAAAGGAGGAAAAGAGGAAGGCCAAGGAGGAGGTTTATGGAGGTGATGAGGGAAGACATGCAGGTAGTAGGTTTGAAAGAGGCAGTTTGAAATCCTCTGTGGCGACCCCTAATGGGAACAGCCGAAAGAAGATGATTTGGATTAGAATTAATGCAGTTGCACAACATGACCACAAGATGGCAGCACACTGCTAATAATCATTTTAGCTTTTTTTTTCTTAACACCCTCCCCCCTCAACGCATGATCATAAAAGCACTTTTAGTGAAGTACACATAAATAATTAACACATCTGTAACACAAAAGTTGTCATACACAATAACAGTGTCATGAGAGTCATTTTTTGTAATTAAATAAAGGCGTGCAGTTTTTTCATGTCAGGCTGAATTTATGGTTACACTGTATTCACTACATGCTGCAAAGCGATCACAGTATAGTGGCTCAACAATGAGAACATTTCCAGTGTATCCCAAAGTCAATAAAACCCCTTAATAGTCCATTCATACAAAGCATGTGCCATTTAGCTGTGACAATGTGCTGTTTGTTTTTCCCTCGTTCGATTTTTCATTCGAGAGTAATTGTTTGTTGTCTGGTCAAGCTGTCAATTTCCAGATAATGAGAGCAGAGGTACTGTAGGAGCAAGAGGTGTGTAGCCTAAGAGCAGTGGGTTTTCCGTTTTTCCCCTTTTTACTGATACAAATAAAGCACCCAAATCTTAAAACCCCACATGAAGTATAAAATAAAATTAAAAAAATCATGTTTTTTAGTTAGTTAACTTGATTTAAACCCTCTTTATATCTGCTACTGGAATATCTAAGGAATAACACATGACTGGTTGCAGTTTTTTTTTATAACAGCAGATCTTGAAGTCTTTTGTCCTGAAGTCAACTTATAAAAAGCTCTGACTCCCAACATGAATGTTAAATTAATATATATAAAAAAAAAGCATACTGAAATCATCATCCCATCAACATCAGTTGTTTTATTGTGTGTAAATAACATTTTTTTTTTAATAATCTTCTATTACTACACTTAATAATTACTGTGGAATGATCTGTAATAGAGGTACTGCTTAATTATGAGTAAAGTATTAAAAAATAAATAAATAAATAAAAGAGGACATTAGTCTAAATTTGAGATTTGTCTTCAAAATATTTTCTCCAAGCAGAATGAAGTGCTGTGGAATAAGTTTGCATTCCCTCGATCATGTATTATTAAAACATTAACATAATCTGAGATTTGATCATATGTACAATGGCAATATTATGAAAATATGAAAGCGGCCTGGGTATTGTGTACACATCTATACACTTTATCAAATAGCTTTATTTTCCACTTCCAGGAAAAATATACATCCCATTACAATAGTCATTTTTGTATTTTTATGTGTATATTTATGTGAATTATTTTATTGAACATTAGTGTAGGACCATTTGCCATGAATTTGCTGTGAAGGAGAAGAGCCCCAGGTGTGCAATATGAAATGATTATATACATCTAGCTTTTCCTTCATGGAGGATGTGCAGCTGATGTGTAGAAACAAAGCATTTTGGAGACGCACCATCCTACTTCATTTGCGATTGCGATTTCATGATTTTCGGAAGGATATTTTTTGGTTTGGAATAGTGTGGCAACAAGATGATTAATTAGAAAAACACTGTGGCATGCACTGCAAGTATGTGCTATTTAGAATCAATTAGCTTGTAAGTAATCAAACATCATTTTCAATACATTAGCATCGATAATCTGTGCCTAATAAAATGCGCTTAACATTCAGAAATAGATATTTAAATGCACTGTAACTGTATGTTGAGAGCCAAGTCATCAAGTCTTATTGCTTTCAGTTCATATGGAACATGCAGGGATTCGATTCTCAGGTCTGAGCCAAACCCAAAGGGTTGGATTTGATCCATCAAACTGACAACGATTCACCTCATGCAAACATGAGTAAATTAAATTTTAGCTCTGGTTTTTTTTTTTATTTAGTGAGTCACTTGGCGGGTATTACACTGTAATTTTAATTAAACTAGTGAGAATTGAAACAAGGCTCGAAATGCAGGAAAGAGTCCGTGCTAAAGGGTCATTAGTCACACATAAAATACTGAGAAAAAGGTGTATGGAACCAGTAAACATACAGTGGTATCTGAGCACTAGTAAAAAAAAAAATTCTATTTTGCATTCTATTAATTATTATATATTATTATCTATTATTAATACAACAAATTTCATTACAAATGATATAATTGACAACAACATTTAATTTATTTTTATTTTTGAAAATAAATTATTTACATAAAATTCAGTTTCTTAGTATTTGGTACGTCTCCTTTTTGCTTCGTTCACCAAGCTGGCATGGGCTCTACAAGAAACCCATGTAAAACCTTATGATCCATTTTAGATCAAATCCACCGTCGTCACCACCGTCTGATCAAAATAGATTAGTGGTGAAAAAATGTGGCCTTTGGTTCAATATGGCCTTTGGATAATATCAGATATTTGCTTACATTTAAATAGGAGCTGAGAAACTAAGCAGAATTTTGCATAATAAATATACAAGATATACAATAACAATTTATTTTTGGGGGGTTTTACAATATTTGAAAAATAGGAAATGTCTGATTAAAAGTGGTCTACATAAGCTTGTAATAAATGGACATGATGCATAGTCAGAGAAATGTCAGTAATGTTGTTAATCAGTTCATCTGGAGGAAAAAAAAGATCAGTAGTTGCTTTTCTGGTCAGAAAGATTTGCACAGGATCGGGTCAGATCAGTTTTTTGGATTCAGTCACATTTTTATGCAAGCTTTTATTTTAATTACAAAAATGTGTTTCAGGTCATTCCCTTGTTCTGATCTGTGTTATTTCCTACCAGTGAAAGGAGAGGATTGTGAGTGACAGGGCTCGCTGTTTTACAGCCTAGTTAAGGTATACAGCAGGTAAAATGTCAATTAGGAAAAGACGAGCGGATCGCGTTGCTCGCCGTCAACCACGTTCCACTCTATTAATATTTATCATCCACCTCTGCCCCTGGGCCCCAGAGCTCCATGGGTAATGATGTGCACTAATGTCTGCCTCTTATCACCACCGTATATGTCCGTGTCTTTCCGTATATCTGCGTGACCCGTTACATGGGTTTAAACCAGCCTACGTGTCTCGCAGTAAAGCAGGCCATAGCTCTTCAAGGCCTTTGTCTCTGCCAGACATTTTAATTGGAAATCTGTCCGTCTTCATTCTCAGCCAGCAGATAAGAGACGGCTGAATCGGAGCGCAAATGAGACATTATCATGTGACAGGAATTGTGAGGCTTGAACGGTGACACGGATCAGCTCTGTGTGACAGCGCAATCTGTCCCAGTGTCTTGTCTGATTTGCGACGGAATTTGACATTTCCTCGGGGAACGGGATTACACCGACCTTCAGATTAGACAGGTTATCAGTAAATACTGATACGATTTAAATACTGTTTTAGCATTTTGTGTATTTGTGCCTGTTCATTCTTTTCACATATTAAAACCTGACGATTGTAAAAACTTGTGATTGTAGATGATTGCAGTTCTTACAGTGTTAATCAGTCCAAGCCTTTCATGGAAGTGTATAGTACGCTATTGGAGTGTGTTCTCTGTTCCGAGTGAACCCAGGCATGTCATCTCCCACGGGTGAGCTGTGTTTGGGCTGCTGAAACATTTGTGTTACAGCAGCAGATGCTATCAAGACAGCGAGAAAAAGACACTTTGTCAGGCCATGAAACTTTATCTCCGTAATTGCTGAAGGCCAAAAGTGTCAGTGTCCTGAGCAGCAAGCTGAACACACTTAGCTGAGAGAGGATAGTGGTAAATGCAGAGATGCCACGAAGACCTGGAGCAGTTTGCTAATCTCCTTTTCTCTTCTCTGTTTTATTTTAACTCAAACATTAGGTTTGTTGTTTTTATGTGTTATATTATGAAGTATTATACTACAGTATAAAATTCTTGCCATTATTGTAGCGAGGACTATTTTCAGGATTTTTGTGCGTTTATGTGGTTCTACAACAAAAAAAGTTTATTATCCTGGCAAAAATGTTTAGCTAAACTTATTTCATGTTTTCAAGATAATTGCACTGCTCCTTCAGAGAATTCAGAGCGATTTGATCAAAGACATTTATAATGCAATCCATTTCTCTGACGACATGTCCGACTCCGCTCATAACGATCCAAGTTAATGGACCTGTTGGCATCGTACAATCGTACAAACTCTTCCTCCGAGATGGGTTTATCTTCTAATGCATCTTCATTAGCTTAATTTCCCTCTTTTTAATGACATTAATGACATAGTCCCAGTTACATAAAGTCCATATTGCCTTGAAATTGCTGTTTGTAATAATCTATAATGAGCTGCCAACCACACAAAAATATTAGAGTCTAAATTGCCTGTAAACGTCAACAAGTGTGCATTTGTGTGCGTCTGGCGCCCTGTGTTTATCTGATGTCTTGTAAAGGGGACATCATACATCCTGGGATTGGTTTCGACCCTTACTGTTTCGGAATATGAAGATATCGGAAGAAGTTGTTTATTTACCACATTGCAATGCACTTTAAATTGCTAGCTTTTTCAATTCAGACATGTTGTTTAGATCTTTCCGGGTCTGAAAACAGCACCCTCCATGTTTAGAACAGGGCTGCTTTAAGTCTTACTTTTACTTTCAAAGATAATTCATGTAGTTCCAATAGAGTAGGTGGCACTAGAACAGTTTGTCAATTCTTTTGAATTGTAAGTTTCCACACATGCAGAGAGCTCTTAATCATTTTGTTATTTGAGTTGAGGTCACGGTGGTAAGGCTATAAGGAAGCTGTGTGCCGACTGCACAGCGTAGTGCCGTTAGCCACCCGCACACAATCTCCTCCTTTTGTCAAAACAGTGGCGCATGCATAACCAGGTTAAAATATGGCAAACTAATTCCATAGGCTCTCATATGGTGCAAGGTACCGAGCACGCTGAGGCTATTTGAATGGAGGAGATGTCAGTGGAGCAATATTGTAGCACCATAACTCTCCGAGGCCATCAGTCAAGCTTTCAGGAGTGCAAATACAAAGCACACACATCCACTCAGTCCGACACACACACACACACACACACACACACACACACGTGCACGCACACGCGTACACTCTCTCCCCAGACATATGTTGAGCGCCAATCGATGAGTCTGCCATCAGAAGTGAATTATTAAGGGGATAAGGCAGGCTGGGGTTCACCTGAAAAAATTTCGACTCAAATATACACACAATTAATAGATTGTACAGAGGGGCGGAAAACAAATGCCTTTATTATAGCGAGCCTAATCTGTGGAATCTGAGTTCACGCTCTCCTCGGCACCATCGCATCAATGAGCCCATAACGTCCACTTATGTGTGTTTTCCCTCTCAGTCCCACCCCCACCCCCTCGCAACACAAGTATGGAGCCAGGGGCCTCATAAAACCAGGCTGATAAAGTGGTGTGTATATGGTTGGATTAGTTTAGTGGGGGCATCAGGATATAGGGTGAGAAGTAAATCAGATGTGTGTGTGTGTGTGTGTGTGTGTGTGTGTGTGTGTGTGTGTGTGTGTGTGTGTGTGTGTTTACGTGTTGTCCAGACACAGATAATGATGTGATTGGATCATGTGGGGACCTGCTGCTCTGTTTACATTATGGTGCATGGCCCTTGGTGTGACTCCTGTGTGTGTGTGTGTGTGTGTGTGTGTGTGTGTGTGTGTGTGTGTGTGTGTGAGAGAGAGAGAGAGAGAGAGAGAGAGAGAGAGAGAGCATGCAGCCCAGTGAAGGTGAGCCTGTCATATCGATCTTTTTAACGCTAAAATATGAGCCACTTTACTCTGCTCCCCAGCCCAGTGATGTGAAAAATAATAACTCGGTCCCAAATTAAAAATATTGATCGCTTAGTAGGTGTTGAGAGCAAATAAACACCCACTGAAGGATTTTTTTCCTCCAGCCCTACCCCCATCTTTCTATGTCTTCACCAACACTACTTACACACACACTCACACAGGGGACATCTCTCTATCTCTATCTGATGGCAGTAGGTCAGGCTGCAGCAGCGGCGTCTGTAAATATGATCAGAGTGTGGTTAAATATGAGGATGTGCCATGTAGATCTCCGCCTCTCTCAGCACAAGCACACGTTGGCACTCGACAGTGAATGATGTCCCGAATGAACGTGAGATGTTTTGTTGTGTATATGTAGTAAATGTATCTGTAATGTAATGTGTAAAGTACGGTATGATGTCCTTCTCGGGTTCTGTAGGTCAAACTCACGTGAAACATATGATGATTTATGCTACAGTTTTTTGTTTATTTAATAATGCTGATTGGTCAGTAGGTGTTGGTAATTGCCTTTTTTCTGATTTCTTTTTTTTATTAACACGTTTTTCATACTATTTTGTGTCTGAGGTAACAGAGACAGACACTCATTTGCAAGAAAGGTTTATTTGGAATTCATGAAAGGAGTCTCCAGTGTGAGCACTTTGTAACATTAAGGGGCAAAGCTGTTTTTTTTTAAAGAGAGAGAAAGAGTGAGAAACAGAAAATAGAGAGAGAGAAAAGAGTGGCCAAAGAGGAACAACTATTTATACCTGGTATAGCTGAAACGATTTTATTTTGGGTTGTTGTTTTTTTTTGTTTATTAGCATAAAAAAAAAAGAGAGGCTGGAGCAGGAATGTTATAGCTGCTATAAAATGTGATCACAGGAACAAGTAAAGAGTGACATGCTATTTCAAACATAGATTATTTATGAAGTGTTGAGGGATGTATTATAATTATGGTCAGAGCTTATATATTTATATATTTATTTATTATTATTTATTTAAGGTTTAAAGATTTACGGTCACTTTTCTCCCCCCTCCATTTTTCCATTTCTCAATTGTTTCATTTCAATTTCAATTAAGTTTCATGCTTTTCAAACCAAGTGTTTAATTTTTTAGTATTTTATTAATCATCTTTGTATTCACTCAAGATTTATTGACTGGTCTAATTAAGATTCATAGATTTCCACATGCACATATAATACTATTTGCTCTTAAATTGGACAAATAGTTACAGCTAATAATATTGTTGATTTAATTTTTAAGCGAAATAAATTTCTATATTTTGTGCCATTATTGTGAAGTATTAGCAGTGCATTTGTTTTAACGATGCTCCTACAGTATAATATTCATTAGCATTATACATACAGCATTTTCTGACAATTTTTTTTTTCTCCCACCTTTTTTTTTTTTTTTTTTTTTTTAAAGAATTCATCTACCCTCATATTATGTTCATTAAGTGTAGCTCTGGTTTTTCTAAGTAAGAGTTTTCATGAGAACAAATGGCCAGTTAAGATGCCTCAATTGTCCAGCAGTGCCATTTTTAGCCTTTGTTTCACACGACTGAAGAACCATTTAGATATATGCCTTGTTATTTGTCTTCTCACTTTGCTGGCTGATTGGGTCGCAACTCAATAATCCCATACTAGCCTGGCTATGAGACCTGTGCTTTATTTATATATATATATATATATAATATACACACACATACACATCCCTTCACTAACAGATGAGCTGTCTCCGGACCATCAAACTTGTGAGAAAACAATTGCCACAAGGTTAATTTTATTGCAGGCTTCATGCATTTCTGAGCAGGCAGGAGGTGTCCTACGCTGGGCTACTGATGGATGGGCCTGATACGCTGGTTGGAATGAGAATAAGAGGGAACAAGTGGAGGCTGAGCAGTGGGAGTACAGTTGAACAGTAGTGTCCAGTTGCAAAAGGAAATGCACAAATTATGAAAATAATTGTGGGAAGGATATAAGGAATTATTTTTAATTGGACTTGCGTAAAGGTTTTGAAGCTGCAATGATAAAACCTATTTTTAACCTACAACAATTTAGTTGTTGTTAGAAAGCAATTATGTGTTTTGGACAAATATTGTTCAAACTAGTTGAAATCCTTGGAAGTACTGAATGAGTCAATATCATGTGTAGTCTGTTTGAAAGTCATGGCATTTAGAACTGTGTACAGAGGACATGCACTGCCTTTTGAAAGAAATATGTGAAACATATGGGAAAACATGGAGGTTAGTATTAGGGCTGTTTCTGATCTGAAATCCTGTGTTAAGTATCGGACTGGATTTGGAATATTTTCCAAACGTGTTATAGGCTGACAACAAGCATTTCCAATAACTTTTGTGTTGAAATATCTCTGGTGCCAATTTGAATTCCAACCAGATTTGCTATAAATGTCAATACAGCATTGTCTCTCCAAACACGACCTGATTCCAGTGAGTTTTGCAGGTGTTGGTATTTATTAATAAGTACAAATGAGGCCAAATATTGTGTCTATAAGGTCTATCGGAAATCTGTACACAATGTGCATAAAATACAGAGCATGTATGTCCTGAATATGATCTGCTATGCAGTGGTTTGATACGAGTCTACGGGTTTTACTCTGAACTGTCCCTTCATTTTCCCAAAGCGTATTGATTCCAGCTCATCTTCATTTGCATGCTGAGGCTAGTATGGTTTGACCCAGGCTCCCAGGCCTATTATATTCCCATTAGCTAATCTCTCTGGTTTAATTTCCATAATCTCCCTGCTATTATAGCCTCTCACACTCATGCTCTCTGGAGGAAAAAAAAAAGGCTGCCTTCCAATGGGAGCTTTCTAAAACAGTCTCTCTCTCACAGAAACACACACACACACACACACACACACACACACAGAGACAGAGCTTCACCCTTTCACACTCACATGCACAGATCATACAAAACCATGTTTTTTCATCCCTTCTAGATGCTTTTTTAAGAATTGTCATCCCATTGTCAGTGCTGCTGCCCCATCAACACTTCAAGTCATGCACTTTTCTCTGTCTCGATGAAAGAGATTATGCTTTTTGGTAGCATGGCCAGCCCACATGACCATTCTTCTGACACTCCAGGTGTTCGTCATATGAAAAGCAAAGCATATCTCAGCATCTGGCAACATTAGAGCTGCTTCCAGTGTAGATCTCAGGCCAGCTTCTCTCCATTTTTAAACTCTGATAACACTGTAGGCTGATTAGCTGATATATACTACAGTCTGATTACCTAAGGCTTTTGCTAAAGCTAGAGAGAGCCAGTCTGGTAAGCTTAGAACTGCTTCTAGTGAGTCACATTGATTAACTTTTTATACAGCAGACACGATCTGATTAACTCTACAGTCTGTCTGATGAACTCATACCTGGCTACTAAGGCCTTCTTTAGCTGCAACTTAAGTCTTATGTTCAAATGAGATAATATAGAAGCTGTTCCTCACACACATGCAACAGTGGGATCTCATCTGCTCATGTCAGTCCTGTAACTCAAGAGACCAGCATCATCAATTCTGAAGTTTCGAGACTGATGAACTTAAACCGAATTACCAATGACTAGTCAGATTTACTGAATCTTGACTTCATAAGGGCCGATTAATTACTCAAACTTACTTTAAAGGATAGCAGCCCAAAACAGCACAGCCCATCTGATCATCCCACGTCTAGTTCTGCCAGCCTGTTAACTTTGAATCTCACCAAGGCTCAGCTTCTCTAATGCCGAGGCTGTCTGATAAAATATATAAAGATTATTTAAAACATTAGAATGGGTCCATCTGGAAAAAAACTCAAACCTGCTCTACACGAAAAGGCAGTCTGATTAACCTACTTAACAGAAGAAACCATCTAGTCAGATTAATATTATTAATATATAACTATTTAAGAGAACCATTTACTTCAACAGTCACTAGAAGATAGAGTTTCAATAAACTCAATCCAACGCGAAAAGACAAGATGGTCAAGTAAATGATCAAGTGAAACCTGCTCTGCATGTCCTCTTCTGTTGTCAGATTCATTTATTGATTAAAAGTTTGTGATTTAATGTATGCCATCTATACACCCCCACTCGTTCTGTGGTTGCATTTTAATCGTATTTAATTATTATTATTATTTTTTGCCAATGTCCTTGGCAAGGCTGTATGAGCAAAGATATAAAGGTGTGCATGTATACACAGATGCCTTTAAAATTGTTATGTCCTCTAAAAGGCTTGCTTTAATTATATTGAACTGACTTTGCTTACCCTTGAGTTGGCAGATTTCTGGGAGGTGGGTGGTGGGGCGTGGCCTTGGCCATTTATTTAATAATTTAAAATCTTATATATATATATATATATATATATATATATATATATATATATATATATATATATATATATATAATGTGAATGTTTATAAATATGTCCATGCTCCATCAGCATTTTTAATGTGGCATAAACTGCTTAAATGCTGCCTTACCTTGAGTATTTAATAGGCATGAATGTATACTGTGTATAAATATTATGTTTGTGCCTTAATGAACGCGTAAGACGAATGCTTGCCATGGGTCCTAGGTCATGGTGGCCATTAACTATGTACTAGTGTTGTTTCATATGCTTTCATTTCTTCTAATGAGAACATTAACCTCAATACCTGGATGTCATGTAAAGGATTGGCAAATATTAGGCACTAAAACCATGTAGTTAACCTGTGGCAGTGTTTTACTTAACTCAATTAAAAACAGCAAGTAGGAGTAGGGTTTTTTTCTTTCCTTTTTTTTAAACAATTTTTTTGGAAAAAGTTTTTATTCCTCCCTTCAGAGCAGTTTCTAAATAACTATATAAAAAGTAGCTGTGACAATGAGCATTGATTAAGAGTCCTCTCCCATCACCACTGGGGCTGAGAACAAGCTGATAATTAATACGTTTGACTGCAGAAACTCAAGTCAACAGCTCCTGTGACGGATCGACTCTGTGTTTAGAAGAGCATGCAGAAAGAAAGAGGAAAAAATACCCACGTGGGATAGAGCTGAACCCCTTGACAGTAATAAGCGTATGCGCTCTGCCACCTCTGCAAATTAAATACCCGACACGTGCCTTTGTTTTTTTTATTTATTCAGCATTGACTCACATTTAATAATTCATTAAGACAATGCGTTTTAGTGCTCGATGAAGAGCTCTCAAGTGTGGACAGCAGTTCCCTAAACAAAGAGAGTCATGTAGCAAGTGTAAAAAAAATAAAAATCAGATCTCAGATCACTAGAGGCAATTTTATAAATATGGACTATTAGACATTAAATGCTAGCCTGGAGGTCGAGGCCAAGCAGTGACTTAATGTAGATTTGAAATGATCCAATAACCTGGTAATACTTTTTTACCCCAACACCAGTTAGTGTGATTCTTTGTTTAAGTTTTAATAAATTTAGAAGATAGATTTTTCAGATTAAATGTAGAAATGTGCTCTCTCTCTTTCTGGCTTTTTAAGCATTTTTAGGCGAACCAGGTTGACATTCTCTGGACCACTCAGTTTATGAATATTAAATAACAATAAGAAAAAGTTCTAAAACATTAAGTGTTGCTAAATAATACGACTTGCAACTTTTTACACCAAACCTTCTGGGTCATTTAAGGGGTAAGAGAATAGGTTTATGGGGCAGATGTAATGCCATAAGTGCACTTCATAACATGGCTCTGGTGTGCTGGTTGTGTATGCAGTGTGTAATTGTGTGTGTGTGGATGTCCCTGAAAGAGCCTGGTTTATCCTTTCTTATTGATTTTTTTATATTACTGTTATTGTTAACTCACACTGTATAACACTGTATAACACTACATTGAGCCAGTCAGATTTACTCATCAAGCAATATTTGAAACTGTGTCCGCTCATTTAACAACCACATGCACTGCCACCTTAATGCCATTTCCACTTCTACTGCTACAACACATGCAATGTTTACTTTGATAATGTTTCCACTTCACTGCACAGGTGTATTAACAATATTTACACAAAACACTATACTGTATTACCACATCACACGCTCACTGTATCTGTAAACACCATATCTGTTTCTTTTTATATAATTCTTTATACCTCTATAGCTATATATTTTCTTCTTTTGCTGTTGTCTATTATGCAAATTACATTAGTATACTTTTCACTCTGTGCTGCTGTAATATGTGAATTTTCATCTGGGGTGTTTAAAATGATCCTTCTGTCTAACTGCTATCATAGTCAAACTTGGATATATAGATCTGTATAATATGAGTATTTTTTAGTAGGAGTAAAGAAAAAAACCTAATCGTTCTCTATATAACCACAGACCATTTCTTTTACCATCATGGTCTATAACATTAATTACTAGTGACTGTTATTTAATACATAATCCCATTTTATTTAATTTTTATTGTCCACATTTACTTCTTTGAGTGTAGAAAAACTGCTTTCTCTTTCAACTGTGGCTATTTTGTACGCTCTCTCCGTGTCACTTCTCATCCGCCACTACTCCTAATTGGGTTTGGAGCTCTAAATCAGATTGCCGTGATTGGGTTATCCTCCTGAGGTACCTCGGTGTGTCATAGGTGGAGACTTCATCTGCTATTGTTAAGACCTCAGTCATATTGTTTCCAGCAGTCTTGGGAACAGATAGCGTAGCACCACTTAATATATTTGAGTAAGCAGCCCACTTCACGTACACACCCGCGCACACACTTCACAGCGTGTGCGGCAGCCTCGGCTCCCCCTCTTGCGCAAATAATGACATTCGAACGGAGCATCGAGCAGCTTAATTACTTTTAAATTGTCATTTTAATTTACAGTGATATAGTATTGATCACACAGGCCTATTTTAAGGCCCTCGGTGGAGCAGATGATGCGGAATTAAACACGGTTTGCGGGGCCTCTTGGGGCCTCCAGAGGCCCGTCAGGATAAGAATGATATTTCGTGCTAATGAACTGGTAGCATGCAGCAGCATGAATCTGAGGCTCTGCCGGAGAAGAGGGGAATAATGGGGTTTGGGTTACTCATTCACTGCCATGCACCAGGTCTCATGTGATTCATCCACGGACTCCAGGTCTTGCACGGTCGTGTTTGCCCGTCTCATCCTGCTGGCCTGACCTTTTCACTGCTAAAGTGTATATATATATATATTGCCACCGACACACACTCACACACCGCACACAGACCTGAACAGGTGGCCCATGTGTCAGAGGAGGAGGAATCTTCAGGGAGCCATCAGCCCCTAATCCCAACATTGTGAACTGAGGACAAGTGTGTTTCCCTCAATAGTTTCCTCTCATTTTTCTCTCATCGGGTGCTCGTGATTCCAAGGCGAGGAAGCAGAGCTCTCCCTGAGGCCCGGGCAAAGCTGGGTGGAGATATGTCACGTACGCGTGGTTAATAGCACAGATAAATCGTTATTTTTAAATCCCATCCATTTCTCATTTCTTAGTAGGTAAGAAAAACAGTGATTTCTTTTTCTTCTCTTTTTGACCGACACGCTCTAATTATATCTAGAGCTAGTGACCTTCCATACATTTACTGAGAATACACACAAGAGCAGCTAATTGTCTTCGAGGATATATTGGATTTTCGTACTTAATATTTACAATTGATAGCAAAGTTATTGTTTCAACGCGTCTCTGTATCTTAGTATCTTTTGCTTAGTTTGTTTTAAACCTTCAAATCTACAGACATTGATTCTGTATTTGGAAACAACCTTTGCTTCATAAACCTGAATTCATTAGTTTTTTGATTATTTGTTCATTATTACATTTGAATATAGAAATGGCTGTACTGCAAATACAATATGTGACAATTTCTTCACCTCAGATCAATTTCACTATTGATCTCAGTTGGAAATGTGCATGACCAGCGTTTTTTATTTATTTATTTTTCCCGTCGTTCTGCGTTATTTTCAGTTAAATTCAGTTGCGGCTTCTTCCCCTTAAAATATAAGCAATCTCGCAGCCTGATTTAAACTGTAACATTCCCAAACCAGGCATTTCACACAATAGAACTTGCCCAGAAGCACTTTTACAACAAGATATAAAGTATCCGAAGATAACAAATACAAGAGTATATTGTAAATTCATCAAAAGCTGAAGAATAAAAGTTTTAAGAAACATCTTTAAAAAAACACTCAATGTTTGATTCTCAAATCTTTTTATTATTATTTTGTTTTTTTTATATAACAACTGACTCTTTAATCCTATCCTTTGCTCCAGATCCGGATATTTCCACTGAGACACGCGAAGTTGTATCTATTTAACAAACATATTCTTTATTTAATATATTTACATTCAGTTCCATTATTAGATGCCATAGTTTCTTAAAATTGCAAATAAAATCAACGGGATGTTCTCACATTGGCTCTGTTTTTTAATGTCTTGTTCTTGTTGCATTTTGTTTTCTTTAAAGAGATGTATTTGTTTAAGTGGGAGTTAAGTGGACTCTTCATCTTCTGTTTTTATCTCTATAATGCATTTTGTAATAATACCTGCGCAGTGGTGCCCCAAAGGTGGAACCATTTCAGGGATGAAATGCACCCTGACCACCACCATCTTACTTCTCTGGCATCAGAACCTTGTGCTGTTGGATTGTAGGATGACTTCAATACCCATAATGGACTTGGCAGGGGTTTATGTGGGCCCTTTCATTCTCCTCACTTATAAAATCACCTTATTCTAATGCCCGTGCAATGTTTACTCAACTGGCTATGCATTTACATCAACCTATAACCACAGGCACTACTCACGGCAAGCACTTAATCGAATTAGCAGGTATTGTGCCTTCGATTTTGAATCCCATACTGGACTTGACTGTTTCCCCGCTCTCATTCAGTCGTTCCTTACATGGCCCTCTAGCTACTGGATTAATTGATGGCTTCATTCTATGATTGATTTTCAAGTTCTGCCTCTGCTTCTTTTTATTCTTGTGTTGCAATGAAGTTATCGAACTAAAATGTAGGCTGAGATAATACTGCATTGTCATGATATAGCATATTTTTATCATTCCCTACTGACCCTAACAATGTATCTTTGCTCAGGTATTCTTAAAGTCTGCTTTATTCAAATGAGCTGAAAATGTTCTCATGAGGCATCTTCTTTACAAGTCTCTGCAAGAACTGATTAGATTTACATGCTTTCCTGCCATGGTTATTCGAAGATAAACGCACAGCAAATCACTGGAACGGTTTTAGCCACTCGTTTTCTAACTTTGTAAATGTTCGCCGAGCAATTGCTTTTAAGTGGCTCTTAACTTCGAATCAGGAGGAATGAACAATGACTTTGTCGTGCACCCTGTCCTAACAGCAGCAAAGTGTATCTTGTAAATGAACTAGATGTTCCTAATAAGGGAGGATCGCATCAAAGAGACCCATAACAAGCTCCTTCTTCTCTCGCTTGGACCTCTTTCAATTGATTTTTGTCAAGGAAATTAATACAGAATATATTCAAGATTATAGAGAGTGCTTTTCTGGTTATGAGGATCATAAGACCGAGTTTGCTCATAAAGGATGCTAATAAAAGGGTCAGATAGGAGCTGATATACTGCATTATTGGTGATGGGTGAGATTTTATGGTTAAAAAAAAAACTGCTACACAGGATTTTGTGCTTTGTATGGAAGAATTTGCTGAAATTTAGAGGCAGTGGCGTTGCGTGAATGAGAGCCTTTATCAGCGTAAGGCTAAAGTGTGCTCGGATGGTAAGCCGTGTGACTGAGAGCAAACAGAACCATTTGTATCTTACTGTAAGATTGACTGCACCTGAGAGTGAGGGAACGACGAAGACGAAAAGAAGGAATTGAGATGAATGAGTGTCATTCACAGGCCACCTGGCTGAGATAATAGGAAACCTCCATGTGAACTTGTGCTGGACAGAGAATACCACTCATAAAACAAGCAAGCAAACATAACCATATTTCAGATTCTAATGCTTTCCAAGCGGACTTTAATCACAAACAAAGGCTCCCCATGTCAGTGCAAACTCATGTGCCAGCATTGCCCACAATGCTTTACTTGTGTGTTAATTAGTACCTCGTTAAATGCTTCTGTAATTAGATTTGATGTTATATTTCTTTTAGTTGTATTCAGCTCCTTAATTTTAACAGCCTAATTACATTCCTGCGCTTTTACTTCGCTTGTTCTGACATGTATCAGTTTCATTCTTTCAGAAAAATCTCATGCCGATTAGCGATGAAGAGGCTCTCAAGCTTTCGAGAACTCGCACAAGACCAAACACTGTTCTCCTTCCATAAAATTCCAGTAATATTTTATAGAATGTTTAAAATGCATAGCCTTATAGACACATTTATGTCTCAATGGTGGTTACTTTAATTAGGATTTCATGTTTGCACTGTCGATATATTACTTCTCATTTAATTACTAAAAGTGTACACACAGTGAGTACACTGTGTACTGAAAGGTACAGATTAGTCAGGAAACTAAATATTAGTTAATGAGACATTGAAAATGATAAACGATGGGCTAAATATTTCTTTCATAAGATTTGAAACAATCTACACATATAGATTTCTTTGTACTTCCCAAATAATAGTATGTAATCTGGCCGGACATTAGAAAGCTTTTTATTAGTTTGTTTCACATATTTGAGACTGCAGAAAGCATAATAACAGAAAATTATGACCTCCACAATATATTGAACTATTGGAGAAACAGCAGAACAAGGCTATTGTACTAGAGTTCCATATAAGATATGAAAGTGGGAGGTGCTGGTGCTAAACACTGGGTTTTATTAAAGAACTTTCCTGACTTTTCCACCTCCCCACTATCTGTTCTTTCTGTCCATTTCCTGGCTTTACCCCCTGAAAGGCTAGGACCAACTCCTATTTATGATTCAAGAGAACATCTGCGTACAAAAACTCCTCTTTTTTTTATTATTAATCACTATTATTATTATTATTATCATATACCGCCCCACCCTCGTGCATGGCACAGTTTCTATCAGCGAACCTTTTTCTACCAACTGCCAATGTAGCCTCCCCATGCCCTCTCTCTTTCTCCCTCGTCCTCTCTGCCGATGCACTGAAGTATAACTAAGCTAGCATGGAGGATATCCTGTTCAGGCCCGACCAACTTTACATAACACATCATCTGCAGGCATCCACTTTTACATAAAGACAAAGACGCAGCAAATGCCGTCCAGAGCCGGGACTTAGCGGAGATGAGGGAAAGCGAGCGGCTTTTTTCTGCACTCCCTGTAAAGCTTCACGGCTCCGTGCTCACTGTTTGTGTCGCAAAAACGCCTCTAACAGTAGCTGTGGAAAAGAAGGCTGGCACAAACCTCGTGCAAACCATACCTTTTCTTAGCCAACTCTTTAAAGGCTTGGAAATTCAGTTCCAAAAAGGCAACAGATTATACTCTGTCCCCTGAGGGTGAAACGTTAAACCTGGAGCTTGATTTGTCCTGGATTGTAAGCCAAACAGCACCACAATTGATGTTTTGATTGAGCATAGCAATATGTGGCCATATAAATGTAGTGGTACTGTGCAGGGGGCCATGTGGGCTCATTTTGGAGTAGCCTTGTGTGATTGGAGAGGACAGTGTCAGAAAACGAGATAAATTTTTCCCCCAAACAGACTGATGTATGGCATTAAGATGTCTCAGCAGAATATTTTATTGTGGTCCACTGCTATAAAGCTGTATCGAATTGGACATCTGGAGGGAACAGTATGTCATTGCAAGGCCACTAGGACATAACGCCTGAATCAAAGGCACTTCCTGTGGTTGTGTTGCCAATCGCCTTCCTAGTCTACGACCTGTCAGGGTAGTGCCAGTGAGGTGGCTAATCAATCTACAGCAGACACTTCCACACCAGCAGTGGACATTTTTGCCTCTGCTCCATATAGGACTTTATTACCAGACCTGCAGTAGAAGATATTTGGTAGAAGATCTTCACTTAAAGCATTTTAGATGTAGTGAATGCACAGAAATGAAATTGAATAGATGCTTCCAGTAATGTCAATCCTGTGGCCAAGATCAAATGATTGTCTCTACGGTGGACTTCATGTTATTGATAATGAAGTGTTTCATGTTGAAATGTCACATAGTAATTATGTAATGCAGCCTACATCAGGTCACCAAGGTCAAATACTCTGTACAGTTTATACCCTAGTCTTTTCTACCAGTGACTAAGCCATAAGTACTTTGACCAAGATAAGATTTAGATGTACAAAACAAAAATGCAACAACAAATCAGAAAGCACAGAAAAAGAAACAAAACAAAAAAAAGATTTTAACACACCACTACCAAACACTATGGAAAAAAAGTCTTTTTAGAGAATTTTATTGTTTCTTCCAAAACAGAATCCCACATTCTTCTTTGAATCGTTTATGGCCTACATATAATATTATGGAGCTCTGCATCGTAACTATTGTCCTACATGCATATATATATATATATATATATATATATATATATATATATATATATATATATATATATATATATATATAGTGGTGTGATTTCTTATTTTTTTGGATGTTTGTCACACCTCATTGTTTCAGATGATCAAGCTAATTTAAATATTAGTAAAAGATAACACGAGTGAACACAACATGCAGTTTTTAAATGAACGAGTTTATTGAGGGAAAACAAAATCCAAAACTACATGGCCCTGTGTGAAAAAGTGTTTGCCCCCCCTGTTAAAACTGTGGTTTATCACACCTGAGTTCAATATCTCTAGCCACACCCAGGCCTGATTACTGCCACACCTGTTCGCTATCAAGAAATCTCTTAAATAGGACCTGCCTGACGTAGAAGTGAAGTAGACCAAAAGATCCTCAAAAGCTAGACATCATGTCGGGATCCAAAGAAATTCAGAAACAAATTAGAAAGGAAGTAATTGAGATCTATCAGTCTGGAAAAGGTTATAAAGCCATTTCTAAAGCTTTCGAACTCCAGTGAACCACAGTGAGAGCCAATTATTCACAAATTCACATATTCTTTCTATTTTACTACATATTAAAATATTGGCATGTTCACGTTTAAGTGTACAGACCGCTTTTACAGCAAACTCTCTGTTTGTGTTCACCTGTTAATGAAATTACATTAAATGATACAAGAATGGGTTGGTCAGTTTGATTAGTAGGTTAGTTAGGATAGTATTTTACTACTCTCTTGTCTCCTACTCTTGCAAGGTGGTGTTATGATGGGAAACGTGCACGTGCAGTCAAGCAGGACGCAGAGATTCTTGATGTCGGTTTTGTTGTCTTGCCAGGACTTGATGTTTTGTTCACTGATAAAGTGCTGTCAAACTTTAAACCCAGAAACAAGAGCAAGCAAGCATTTCCTATATGAGCCGTTTATATAAAAGCCGATCCAAATGTTCGTATTGCATAGAAGACTGCAATTCCAGCAAGGTTCAACTTAGTACAACTTTCCTTCTTCTCGATTTTGATTACACATGACACCTTGCTGTCATGTCCTATCCATGTCTCCTAATTCCCTGAAAAGGCTGTAGCTTTCCTTCCCTCTGATACACTCCTAATCCAATCAGATGCATAACAGACGATCGGAGAAGCAGGCCACATATTAAATAGCATGATAATCTAGATTGATGAACATTCGATGTCAACATTAACAATATTTTCAGAAGCAGAGAATAAAGAAAAATCAATGGCCTTTTAGACCTGTCATTTCTAAAAGTATCTATCTAATGAGGATACCTTTCGAAAAGAAACAAATGACACAAGTTGAAATATTCTTTTTAATTATTGGACATCCATAGTGGAATATGATTTACATTAATGAGCCTAAGTATATTAAAAGCATTTTATCCCCCTGCATTCGAAACAATCAAATGATGGCCTTGGCAATGCCATATGAAGTGGACAAAGAGAGAGCGAGGTAATGTCATTTTAATTACTAATGGATCCCTCAATTGTTCAGCCTTTGATTTTTCTTTTTTGGCAAATCTAATAATGCGGATAATATTCATCAGATATGCGGGGCCTTTTGGGGGATGATGAGATTAGCTCGGTGGCTCATATTTACTTAGAGAGAGTGGTTATTCACCATGCCAGCCACTTAAATCACTGGTTTATTTGAGGATTGAGGTTTCAGGGAGCTATCAAGCTCTTATATCTCACTGAAGTAGTTGTCCTTTTAATATATGGAAACTGTTGATTGCTGTCTGGGGTGAAATGACTGATAGGTATTGTATGTGGTATCTGTAACCATTGACCGCTTTTGTCGAAGGACCTGTAGAGCTGAGCATATTGTTTGTATATGCAGGCTTGCTGATGGTGTGTGTTTGTTCTTCAGGCACTAGCTATAGATTAGAGGTTTCCTTAATAAAATCTTATCTAGAATGATGAATTTGTATCTTCATTATGATCAAAGATTCTTCAGACATTCAGCTATGGCATTAGATAAAGCATATATATATATATATATATATATATATATATATATATATATATATATATATATATATATATATATATATATATATATATATATATATATATATATATATATATATATATATATATATATATATATATATATATATATATATATATATATATATATATATATATATATATATATTTTTTTTAATATATAAATATTTATTTATTTATTTTTTGGCTCTCCTAGTTTATGTGAAGAGAAAATGTAATGTTAATGCATCCAGATATCATTGGATTGGAATATCAGATAAATTCAGATCTATTTCTTAAAAATTATTTGCATTTATTATTCTAGTATTTATTCCTGCACTTTTCAACTTACAGTTT
Organism: Silurus meridionalis; assembly: GCF_014805685.1. NCBI lineage: Eukaryota > Metazoa > Chordata > Actinopteri > Siluriformes > Siluridae > Silurus > Silurus meridionalis. Next base: position 13,166,338 of record NC_060885.1, on the reverse strand, counting down.
TTATTTCTTGAGGTTTTGATTTATGTAATCAGCCTAATAACCATAAGAACTCACAAATGAATATAATAACTGTGATAATTGTGAATTCCTAAACATCACAGATCTCAGGTCATGCTTTACTGACCCCAGTTTAAGAACCACTAATGTTTTACCTAAAACCTCAACGTATTTTGTGCAAGTAAGGAGAATTGCAAACTTTTCTTGTCTATACCATCATTTTGACAGGCACTTCAATTTGCAGTATAAACTGAGCTTAGAGTGATTTGTCCAGCGGTTTGTCCGGTGAATTGTTCGCCCAAGGGAATAAACTGGTCCTGCTTTAATACAACATCATGTGAAATGACCTGAACAAGGAATTTTGCTATGAGATTATTTAAACTAGACAGGCCTATACCAGTACTGTAGGAACTAATTGGTTTTGAGCATTAGAAAACTGTGTGATGGAGGGAAGAAAAAGAAATCTGGCATTCTAAAATGCCTTCTTATAAGTCTGACTCACATTATGTATAGTTGCATTATGATTTTTTTCCCCCGTTCTCATTCGTTCTGGTTGAATGTCATTGGCAAGATGGCTTTATTGCTTTAGACCCGTGCGGGCGGCCTGGTTGGAGGGCCCTCGGTACGACGGATGAGCCTGGCAGGAAATTGGCAGATGGAAGCATCCATTTCACTGCTAATTACAGAGGCCACCGGCCTCGTCGACTGACAGGGTTCAACTGGGCAATGTAGAGGCTGCCAGCTCCCATCCTGCACGCTTTATAAAATGCTCTTTAATCCTCCTGCACAATATCATTAACTTTGTAAGTGGATGAACACAATGGACAAGCAATTTAATTAACTTGTACCATTGGATGTTGGAAGGAGAGACTAAATGAAATTAATGCACAATATTTCCCCGGCCGGGCGGCCAACCCCGGGAGCAGCCTGGATTGTTGGCAGGTCCTGTGTGGCCAGCCGGTTTGGCCAATTACGCCTTGTTTAGACCTATCCATAACGTTTTCCACAAAGAGGGGAAATAAAATCAGCGGTTCGCAGATCAATCATACAAGCACGCCATTGGAGTTTAGGGAGCGTTTTAACTAAATGAGAGGAGCACTCTTTTTCAGACTGCTCTCCATTTCTATATCTGTATTTCTGTCTTTCTGACTGTCTGTGTGCCTGAACTCCTACTGAGCCATGACTGAAGTTTTCATTGATGAAACACAGGTGGTTGCTTTGAGGGTTAGCTGGTGGGATTTAAGCAATTTGAAGACGGTGGAAAATCAGATTTACGCATGCAAGTAAGAGGTGGCATCCCAACTACAAAACTATTAGGGCTGTCGAAACAGTGTACTTAAGATTTTTGATCAAATGTAATGGATCTATCAGAGTAATAAACATTCCACAGTGTTGCAAGATATTAATAAAGTGTAAAATTATATTGTTCATAAAATGTCATTCTTTGATATACAGTATTTATGCCTGGGTATAGTGTGTTCAGGATGATACAACATGAATTAACCAGAAAGCGACTGCTTAATAATATACAGTTGTTTAAATCTATTTAGGAAATGTCTTCTATTCTAGTATACTTTGACTCCCAATGTGCTACAGTAGCAGCTTGAAAGCTCTTTTGACCTTTTTTCCCCTCCAGTTGCTTTATTAGCCAAACAGACTAATGCCTTTTTGAACTACCTTGTCCTCTTTATTCTGTATACGCTATTACGTCGCCATGATGCTCTTTTAAGGTCAGACCGTAACTAACATGAGCTTACATAATTTTAACCAGGGATCAAAGTCGTAGTGTCTCTAAAGCAGGCCAAAAGTGACTTAGACTTCAAAGCCAGGCCGAGCGCAGATCCCAGAGAAGCAGCACTTGTTATTCAGGATCCAGAGTGAGCCAGCACCTCTCGAGCAGCCCTGCACAAACCTCCAATACTGCACAAACAGGCTGTTTGTCATCCTTAGCAATCACAACACCCTGAGAGAGAGGCAGAAGACGAGGAAAGACAGAGCATCAATAACAGGGTGGCTTTTCAGCAAAGAAATACAGATCGAGATGCCCTTGGCTCCCCCCCTCTAGAATTCTTAGCCATATATGTTTGCCAAACAGCACCTCACTCATTGATTGAGTATTCAGAGTATTGAGCCATGCTGTCTATTATTCATCTGCTGCAGGATGGCCTGACTGGATACACAGACAAAACTCTCATTTAAAGTTCCTCCGTCACCGGCGCTTATTTTTACAAGCAGGCCGGATGCAGCAGTGATCCATCAGTGCCTAAAGGGGCTCTTGTCTGTGTGGGAGAGCATTCCCTTGACATGAAGACTCAAACGTGTCACAAACTTTGCACTCCTGGTTGTGTGTGTGAAATATGATTCTGGTCATACATTCCCTGTGCAATACATATGTTAGAATAGATCAAAGTGTGATCAAAATTATTATGTTGGCTTTTTGATTGGTGTCAAAATGAATTTAACACACTTTGAATCCTGGCAGCATATGTAGCTGAACTACACACTGTAGTATGAGGTACAAACACACTGGGGGAATTTCACATAGTCAGAGACCTACAGGTTCATGTATTCATACTAAAGCTCTGAGCAGTTCCAAGCTTTGCTTTATTCAGCATGTAATTAATAAATGGCCTTTTACATATATTATAATAAATAAATAAAAATAGTATTAGATTTTTTTTTTCACTTTCTTTAGACCTAACTCTGGTGTTTATTTGATATCGTATTGTTTATTATTGATCCTAGTGCTTTATATACCAAGGTTGGCATTTTGGTTATAAATATTACTGTTTTCTTTTCTCATTGATTTATTGTTTAATATGTTAATACATAAGTAATAGTAAATAATATATATAATAGTAAATATATATATATATATATATATATATATATATATATATATATATATATATATATATATATATATATATACTTTTCCACTGTTCCACTGTACAATATAAAAAAAGGTGTTGATTTTAAAATGCTGAACACAACAACCCATTTTTTCTTAATGAATCAAATTATTTTGATAATCTCCTTTTTTTTTTGTAATACTGAGCATAATTTACAGACTTTTTGTTAATACGTTGTTAGCTATGCAGGCACGGTGCTACTCAAGGTTATGGCTAGTAGCCATTTACTACCTTTTAGCTCAAATGAGCAGCTGACGTGTGCTAATCTGAAAGAGCAACACTTGTGCCCTGTTTAAGTCTTCTACGCACTTTTTTCCCATTTAAAAGCTTTTATATTGCATTCCCTCACTGACCTAACGAAAGACATGATTGTACATGACTAACAGCCTGAACCTCGCCTTGAGCTCCTGACCCTCGAGCATCACACTTGAGTGTGTGTCTGCATTTAGACTTGGTGGCAAAAAAAAAAAAAAAACGAAAAAAAAAGAAAAGCAGCACTTTGACTTCTGTGAAAAAATGACTACATTTATGTTTGCTTTATGGCTCATTTTTCAAGTAGAATGCAGAAAATCCATTAAAGGTCACAAGATTTTAGCCTCTTTTTTTCCCCCCTCAGTAAGTGCATACCTCTGGCAGAGCTTAGCATGTACAGTGTACTAGTGTGCAGAAACCTGTGAGGAGTCGTTTCAGATAATTATATCTGGGCATGATTAGACCCCAACCCCACCCACTGTTGTTAATTTTAGAAAGCTCTATTTGTGTAAAGTAGTCACAGACCTGCATCATACCTCGTCTCTCGGTTGTTTATCTGGTGGTATGGCGTTTCACCTGTGGCTAAGAACGAGAGTGAGAGAGAACTTTCCGTGGGCCAGCTGTAAAACCTGCCTCTTTATGGCCCAGTTATTGTCTTTCCGTCTACAATTACTGCAATTACTCATTTCCCTTCCCGTCCCTTCCCTGGCCTGCCCGGTGCGTTTAATAGAGTGCATTTTACTAATGGAAAATTAAGTAGTGATCGTGACAGTCCAGTTTATAAATATGTAAAATATACTTTTAATTATTTCAAGTGAATCTGGCAGGTAATCAATAATGCCGGACGTGACAAACATACGCTTGATGCGGGTCATTGTAAAGCGGTGGGTAAAAAAGATAAGCACTTCCTGTCAGCGCGCTCCGGCTCCAATTAATATTTTGAGGCTGTCATTCCTCAAGACAAATGGATTAATTGTGGCCTGCTAATATAATAGGTTCTTCATGAAGAGTGCCCTGGCTCAGGAGGAAGGGAGGAGCGAGGGGGGGGGAACGAGGCAGTCGGGTTGAACTCTGACGTTAAATATTTATTAGAACCCTCGTATAGAATTTTTATGATGGCTCGGGCCGCTGCTTGGGTGCAATTGTTTACCATTTATTTGAGAGGTGATTAATCGAAGTTTGCTCAAAGTAATCATGACGATGCCATTAGCGATGATTGCTTTCAGAGAGGTTATTTGGTTATAGCTTTGTGTGACAGTAGAACAAAGAGTGACTAACGCAGCATTGAGCTCCACTGGGAGAGGGCAGCTGCTGCTGATTTACCTGTTAATGTGACTCAAGGACGCTCTGGTTAGATAAGGAGCGATACGGTATTGTTAAGTGAAGGCTTTAATAAGTGTCCATTGATGCAACAGTGCTCTTGATAATTAAGGTTTTGAAAACAGCAGAGGAAATACAAAATGCAATGTCACTTAATATAATTATAATGCTGACAATTTCACATTTGAACTTTTACCTTCTTTTTTCCTATGTCCACATGAAACAAATCTGATATATAGGTAGAATGATATTTGTTTTGCTATAGATATTAGAAGTAATTTTCTCTAAAACCACATGCAGTGACCTTTCTTTTATGGGGAAAGTGGTCACAAACCATGCCAGCAAAATGTCCCTACTCAATAAACACAGAATTCTGTATTGTTGTAGTAAAGCTGTTCTCTTTGAATGCTTAAATTAAGATAAACCACCTGACTGATCAACTTGATTTTAAATTTATTATATCACAATTTTTTCTTCTTTTTATTCAACAACATATGCATTTTTATATTAAAACAATCCTTTTTTTTTAAATATAGATTTCATATAACTAGAAACATTAAACTGAGGGAAAAATTGTGAACCAATAAAAATGCCGATTTCTTTCCTGTAGGTCCAAATCATGTTGTCACTTCACTGTTTTTCTGAAGTTGAACAGACTGAATAATGAGCCTTTAATTTTTTTTTTATTCAAATACCATCTTGTAATCAAGAAGCTTTTTTTATATTCCAGAGTGCAGCATGGTAAAATCTTAATAGTGTATTTGTATCATTCAGTGTATGCAAGCATCTGCTTTTATTTCCTTTTTTCTACTCATTTTGTCATTTTTTTTATTTAATTTGTCAACTAGTGTGTTATGCACAAAACGATGCACTATTTCTCACCCATTCTCTGGCTTATATATTAATTGAAGGAGACGGAGGCAGTTTGAAACCTGAGCTCTCGCTTCTGTCTGTCTGTCTTTTATTCATCTAATAACAGACAGAATCTAGAACCTTCTTTCAGGTCTAAGTCCCACAGAACATGTTTTCATGTGTTATTTGTGAGACAGTTGTTTTCTCTTGAAGAGGCTGATGCGATGTGTCTGGGAGATGGGCAAGACCTCTTGTTTGCACTTTCCACAAATCAGCAAATGTTTCATCTCTGGATGTGCGGCCCTCATACATAATGCAAGGGCCGAGTTTGGCTCTGCCGCTCACCCAGAGACTTGTCTGCTCCTTCATCTGCTCTCTCGTCACCTCCTTTATCTCACTGGGCTTCTGTTCTCTGTCTATCACCTCAATCTTCTGCTTGGTCCATACTGTTGCAGCTGTTTGGCCTGGTCCTCATGTAACACTCACCCTTCCCCTCCTGTGGCAGTCCCTCTCATACTCTGACCCCCTCTGTATTGTGGTGCTGTGGAAGTGTTAGAGGTTTACAGGACCATTGAGAGCACCGGCTCTTTGCATTGAGGCTTGAGAGGGAAGAACTCTGCTCTCGGGCTTTATCTGCTGCTTGAAGAGTATGCAGAGAGAAAGCTCTTCCAAAAGCAAAAACGCAGCCAGTGGACTGTGAACCGAATCAAATCCCTCAAGTCCTTTTTTCTCCCTTTCCTTCTTGCCAAGTTTGTTTGGGGTGCTACAGGCTGGGAAACTATCTGATTGTTCAGTAAAATTAAGAATATAATCCTATTGAAGTAAATCTTTGGTCATGCTAAACACTGTCTGACTCGGGCTGCTTTGAAAGGCTCAGAATACTTTGACAGAATCAGGTCCATCTATAATTTACATGTCATATTTGGGTGCAGTGAACTTGTTACATAAGAAAGGGGAATGAAAGGTGCTTGGATTTTTTGTATTAGAGCCTGTTTTGTCTATTCAAATGGAAAAAATGAATCGTGGGACCTTTTGTGGCGCTATATACATGGAGGAAGTGTTTTGAAGGAAAATGTCATCACTTCCTCTCATTCTGTCACATGACTTAATGAAGGATTTTTTTTTTATACATACACATTTATATACATATAATTATGCATAATATACACTTATTTATATGGACTTTCTTATTTTTAGTTATTAATGCATTTTATATCTTGTGCTAATTTTCTCCCTCTTTTTTTTTCTTTCTCAAACTCCTTCATGAAGGCACTAGGAAGTTGCTACTTTGTACATGAATCCTTAAAAACCATCCACCAGTTTGATTTCAAAGGTAAGCTACCTGTCAAATAAACTACCTCACACACTCCTCACCCATTCCATTAGTCCGGTGCGGTCAGCATGAACTGGAGGAAAAAAGCCATCCACAGTGATAGAATTAGCCATGAGTAACCGTAAAGCTTATTAATATTAGAATTTAATTCATGAGATTTCAGGCAGCTCTAATATTATGTTTGAGATACTGGATGGTTAGAGGTGACCTCATCAGCTATCGAGGTCAGAGGTTACGGGTCTCTCTGGACACACTAATTAAAGCTTCTTCTATTACACGGGTGTCAGAATTAGCCGCTGTCACCCCCCTGTGAAGGACAGAGAGGAGGCCAGAGTGACTCGAGGGTCCTGCATTGCTCTCACACACTGATTTCCTTAATGTTTCATGAGACGGAAAGCAGCTTATACATATTCACAATCGTTTAAACTAAAAGATTGATTAGATTTGGGTGTGTCTTGTTAAATGCTAAATAACAACATATTTCGATGTTTTCGCGCATTTCAAGTAGTACATTTTTAGACTTACATTAACATTGTGAACTCCTCAAGCTCAGGTTTTAGCCTTCACCCAACAAAAGACATTTTAAGACCAGTAGGTGGTGCAGTTGTCTGAAAATGTCTTTTTTTCCCCCCCTGTCTCATTCCCTCAGCATAACTTCCCTCTCTGATTAATTTCACAATAAGTAAAGCCCTGTGATACTTATTAAATACCATGCTCTCATGTTTGTGTTTATCTAGCCAAGAAGTTCAAGAAGATGGTTGGCAAGGAGATCTACTCTGACACTTTAGAGAGCACATCCATGCTGGAGAAAGAGAAGTTCCCTCAAGACTACTTTCCCGAGGTGTGTTTGTTACTCTTGCTGACACCACATTGTTATCTGTGATCCTTATGACTGTGACCTGTATCCCTCTGACATATCTACAAGTTCTACTCACATTCATTAGTGTTTGATTTCATACGAATTCCTTCTGTGCGATTATCTGGTTTACAAGTTGGAGAAAATGATGGCCATAAAGCCATAATTCCATTTTTACAACCATTACAGTGCAGGACTGCCCTTAAATTAAACACACTAATAGACTAAAGTCTGATTGTAAAATTGACTGTAAAATTAAAAAATACCTCTTTGAATTTTTAGCTTATGAAGTACATAAAATAAATTAATTAAAATTAAAATAAATTAATTGTTCACATTTACCAGGGAGCTAAATAACTACTATAAATACTAGGATAAAATACTACATAAGCTTTATGGTAAAACGATCAATATTTTAGACATTTGGAGAATTGTCTGTGTATATATATATATATGATAAGTCAGCAATAAAACATGACCATACATGCTGTTACAGGCAAATAATCACTGATGGGGTGGGGTGGTCTGTTGAAGCCCACCACCATAAAATGACTATTTCTTAAAAACTGCATGTGCGAAAGTAGCATAAATTTCACCAATACCACAGCAAGTTGCCAGGGATTTTAAAGGAAACATTGTGCTTTTAATTTATTTTATGCATTTGTAATGTAATGTAAAATGTGAGCGAAAACAATTTTCTTATTTTTTTGCCAGAATCACTTGTAACAGCCATGAAGTCATTTCTTTGGTATTGTTTTTTCTTCTTAAACTACAGGTTATAAACTGCAGTCTTTTGAGAAACCACAACACCCTTTCTTCTGACTTTCCCGTGTCAGTTTAACCTTAGACTGTTACAAAGTGCTGACTCTGGAAACCCCTTTCAGTGATTTCCTAACAGAAACTTTACCATGCAGTCAATTATGCATTTCTCTTAGATCTGTTTATGTGGCGTGCCACCATGCAAGTACATGGGGAAGTTGTTACTTTGGGAACAATAGCATATATTGAGTGCATAAATAGAAAGTTTGCAGCCAAACTATGGGAAATTAAAAAGCACTATAGGATCAATCAGGATTGAGTGTTTAACAGTGTTATGCTAAATATATACAATACGCATCCTGGGATCATTGAGTTGAATTATAGTGTAAAGGTGAATATAATGAATCTTCTGATTTTGGTTATGGGAAATGTTCAGTGAACTTTTTCATGGTATCAAATGTAGCTTTCATATTACAAATTATTTATCGTGAAATGTCGTTCTCCTGTATAATTGTTCAGTAATATGGTGTTTCTAGCCCACAGTATGTAGGTGTTTCTTGCAGATGTTTCTGAATTCACATAGTATTCCATGCAGATTTTTTAAGGAAGTGTATACGACGCCAATAGGTCTTTCATGGCTGCATGTCATGTCTTATTTTACAGAAATCTCCTATAATGTAGGGATTTATACATATTTTTGCTTTTTCTGACTTTCCATGCTCACGGTTCTTCCTGTGTGTGCGCATGTGTTGCCCTGTGTAGTGGTGACTGTGTGTGAGGTTGCTACAGTAATAAAGAGCGTGGGTGCTCGTGTGTCAGGCTGATTCTCGGAGCTCATCAGTTACCCACGCTCTGGCGGTGCGGCCCGGCAAATATATGCAAAAGCAGACAGAGTTGGCCTTTCACGGGCCTCTCCCAATTTCCTTATCCTTCACACACGCACGCACACACCCTCGTACCTTCCCTCTATATTCCCCCTGCCTCCAAATGTGACATTTCCACATGATCTAAAACCAATTACTATGATTCAGTTGCTACACCGTTTGCAATAATTACCAGAACACAAGCAAAACAAAAACAGCAAGGCTGACTGACTGGCACAGAGAATAAACGAGAGGAGGGGTGGAAAAAAGGATGAGAAAAGAAAGTTTGCGCATTGATTTATGTACGTTTCATAGCTGTGTTATGAATCTCAGATGATGCTCTCAAGAGCAGCACTCCAGATAATGTTATCCCATTTAGAAGTCACAGATTTGTGTAGTCTAGCCTGGACAGGGACTCTCCCTTACCCTCGAATGCAAGCTCACAGGCTTACACACACTCGCACACGTGGCCCTCGGCGTAGTGAGAGATTGGTTGTTATCATAGATCACGGATACGGCTCAAACCTCTTATGAAAGATGAATTAATTTCACTAATGCTCTAATGCAAGGCTGTGGTGAGGTGGCTCGGCTGGTGATAACCCAGGCTTCGTCCCCGCTCCCCACTCTGTGATTTATGCCCTCTTTTAGTAGATGAAACCGGCCAGATCCGCCATCCATCTGCTGCTCTAAAAGAATCCTATTAACGGCGAATCCGGGGCAACACGCAGCCCCGGTCCAGTGACAGCACGATCTTGATCCTGTTCTTGGGATGGATCTAAAGTGTGACAGAACCGATAAGTGCATTTGGAAAAATGATTTAAAAAACAACAACAACTAAACATGAACCATATACAGGACAAGAAATGAGCGTGAGTTGGGCCTTTTTATTTATTTTTATTTTTTTATTTTTTTACAAGTCTCCCAGCTAAGCACATTTTGTTTCCAATCCAGAAATATGCAGATAAGATCAAACTGATTTGACAAGACAGTAAAGTAAACATGATGAAAGCCTAGATTGCTTTGGTCAGAACTGTATGCTAATAATAACCCCCTGATGACATCGTTGTACAGGAAGGAATTTCATTACCCCATTTGATCGACAGGCAATGGTTTTTACTGGCAGTGCGACAAGGAGAAATGCCTGATGACATCACACTACGTCTTGTGAAACTCTGTGTTTGTCTTGTGAATTCCTGCATATTTCTTAACCACTGCCACACGTTATTTTGGCTGTGTTTTGATCCTAATATCTGTATTCACTTTTTCTTCCTGACCCTGTATCTTCTTCAAGAACCCTTTTGTGCGCGCAGTGTAAATGACTTTCCTCTCCCAGTATGCAAAAAAAAAAAACGCCACAGCCATGAGTTATGGCTCTAAGTGGTGGCCAAGCGAGGGGATGATATTAATTGAAAAGCCGAGTCAGAAGGAAGTGGACAAACCGCGGGACGCATTGTTTGTGAAAGGTCGAGCTGATGGATACGGCGGTCTGTCATTTCTCCAGCTTACCCCAATCCTTTTAAGTCACGTTGCCATACGGTCATTTGTTACATTTGTTATATTTATTTATGGGAAGGTTTTGATGCTTGCTTGAATGAATCTGAAGGCTTTTTGTCATGTGCTCTTGCAACTCAGACACATAAAACGAGCGTTGCTTGGTCTTTTAGGTTATACAAAGCTCCGCTGTGAAGAACTTCATGGTCATGGGCTCAAGGGTTTAGTTGCCTGTGTTAACCTTTATTATTTTTTTTTTTCCTGATTGTTCACAATGGAACAAAATCTTTTCATTTTACAGCAGCTGAACAATGTAAAACAAACAAATGAGTAAATAAAAAAACATGAAATATTTATTGAGCATAAATATTAGTAAGAATATTTGACTGAAATTAGAATGAGGTGTCAGGTTCGTGTATGTGTGCAAATTGAAGTCAAACATGGCGCCGTCACATGACGAAAACCAAAGTTGTAGGCCAAGTATTCTGTCCAATAAATGTTCTAATTGTTTAAAGGAATTGTACCAGGCAAATAAAAGGGAAATGAAAAACAACAAAAACAAGTTTGTTAGGCCAGTTTAATATAGATATGTTTCTGAACCCTATACATTAAGGAGCACTGTAGATATGAACAAGTATGAGAATGAGTAGTGGCTGCTGAATGAGGCTGCTGAATGAGTTGCTCGTTCTTCCAAATCCTGTCTTACCAGGTAAGAACCTATTTGAGGTTCCTCTCCACCTCCTCCACTCTTAATAAGACCATTTCCATAGCAAGAGAAATGATAGAATAAAGAGTAATGGACGAGCCCTGTGAGGTGCTTCATCAATCACCCGTTGTGAGTATTAGTTATTACTCACTGTGCATTTCTAACCATATACATTTCCATCATGTCTCTCAGACCCAGCTGGGGTTGTTATTTATGTGGTTTTTCAAGCACAACACCACAAAGGGCAGCACGTTGTAGCCTCCATTTCTATTTTTTGGGGGGGGGTGTTCATGACATGGCTGACTTTACACAATGATTGAGTCATCAGATATGGGGCAGATATGAGATTATGTACTGTTCCAGTCGCTCGCTCAGGCCCCCAACCTCATGTTTCCACATGACCACATTTTCTACGCTGTTTTTGGCTTTTAGAGCAGAGCTGCTGTTTGTGGTGACCTCTTATGGACACGCGTTCATCATTGTCAGTGGTCTGGAGCTATCCAAGGAGCCAATTTCACCTCTTACCCACCGACCTTTCTAACAGACATCTGATGCCCCTTTTACTGGCCACACTGAGAGTGTGTGGAGCAGATAAAAATCTTTTTCTTTGCCTTTCTCTCTCTCTCTCTCTCTCTCTCTCTCTCTCTCTCTCGCTGTTTCTATCTTTAAGCTCATTTTATGAGACAGAAAAAGATTTGATGATCATGATGATGACAGCAGTTTCATCGTTAACATTTATGATTTTAAACTTACCAAATTGACAAATAACAAATGTAGGTGTTTGTTTTCTTGATGTTTGTCGTTCCAATTCCAAAATCAGTACAGTTTCAGAACATTGTAAAATACTTAAATGGTGCTGTTCATTGACAAGTGGCTTATTTGATTGTGAATCCCAGAAACATTTTAGAATAGTTGTATGCAAAATATATCTAATTAGTTTGAGCAATATAAAAAAATAAAAACAAATACATGCATAAATAAAGTAGTCATACAGTAATGTTAGCATGTTTGCCTTGCACTTGCCTGCTTTATGTACACAGATTGCATATTTGTCCCCTGTGCTTTGGGGGTTTCCTTCAGGTACTCCATAGTTCTCCTGCAGTCCAAAGACATGTATTGTTGGCCGATTGGCATTTTTAAATTGTCCATATTGTGTGCAATTGTGCTCTCAGCATTGTGCCTCTGTTTCTCTCACCTGCTGATTGGTTCTAGCCCCACCTGGTCGAGCTCAAGCATATAAGTGCTTTAGTTTCATTATGATAACCTTCGAAACCTATGAAAAAACATTGAACTGAAATTGTTAACTACATTTCTTCACTTAAACATTTGTGTTCATTTATTTATTTAGCAAATGCATTTATTTATTTATTTGTTGTTTGTGTTTGAATATTGTATATTTATAAAATATTTTAGTCTGATTGGCTGTTTTTTTTTTTTTTTTACTGGCAAAATTTTGAAACTGCCCATAGACATCCGTTATAAGTAAAATTTTAGATTTGTTTCTTTTTCACACAGGAAGGAGATGCGCTTTAAATTGACGTTACACTTGTGTTGCACAATGAGGAGTTCGAAAATCTGCTGGATTATTAAATTATTGGTCCAAGTACTTTTTCAATTGCTGCTGAGTGATCATAAATATTTGATTTCTCAAACTTAGACTCAAAGCTGCTTTCCCTTTCCTCTTACCTTTACATTCATTTAACTTTGTTAATGTAATTCCATGTTATACAGTTTATCTTGTTCTAATGTGTTCTGAAAGATGTACAGCACAATCAAATTCTTCTCATGCTTTAAACTTGCCTCAGAATTTTATTAAAAAAATACAAATTTGTCAGTTTGTAATTATGTGACCCGGACTGTAATTAGTTTATTCACTTCAGCAGTTAACTCCCCATTAGACGCTCGGAGAGAGGGCGCGTGAGTGCCTCGTTATTTATTTGGCAGTGCATTGGAAATGAGGACGCTTACAGGATCAATTTGTCTTTCATTTAATAACAGGCTGTGTGGTAAATCATGTGAGTGTTTGTGAGTGAGTGAGAGTGCATGTGTGTGTGTGAGAGAGTGATTGTGTGTCAGTAAGAGTGAGAGTGTGAGTCAGTGTGTGAGTGATTGTGTGTTTGCCTTAGTGTGTGAGTGAAAGATTGTGAATGTGAGTAATAGTGTTGAGTGATTGTGTGTGAGTGAGTGAGTCAGTGAGTGTTTGTGTGAGTGAATGAGTGATTGTGTGTGATAAATGTGTGTGAATAAGTGAGTGAATGAGTTATTGTGTGTGTCTAACTGACTGACTGTGTGTGTGTGTGTGTGTGTGAGAGAGAGAGAGAGAGAGAGAGTTTAGACTCTCTCTCTCTCTCTCAATCACTCATCTGCCAAATGAGTAAATGCCTTTGTGTGTGTGTATATATATATATATATATATATATATATATATATATATATATATATATAATATATTATATACACACACACACACACACATATAGACACACACAATTTCTTCTCACCTAAAAATTTTTAATATTCTTGATTTGGGACAGTGTTGAATATTGTTGCTTAAAATATTGTATTTCTGTGTTGCTCTTCTTTAGTGCAAATGGTCTAGAAAAGGCTTCATCAGGACTCGTTGGGCTTTCGGGGACTGGTGAGTGGACATTATTTCACCTGTGTGTATGCCCTCTCTCTCTCTTTCTCTTTCTCTCTCTCTCTCTCTCTCTCTCTCTCTCTCACTCGCACACTCGCACATAGACACAATTTCCCGTGTTTTGTGTAAATACCTTGTAGCTACAACTAGATGTCCATTCTGTGTGTGTGTGTGTGTGTGTGCTGGAGAAGGGCTGGATTGGATTAGGCCTAATCATGTTAGTCAAGCATCTCTATCTGACAGATGACAGAAAACATTCCATGCAATTGCACCTGCATGTGCAGGATTTTAAAGGTTTTCTCTATGGCGAGATGGGTGAAGGGGGAGAGCTGTGTGGGTAATCTAATAGAGGAAATACAACGGGACAAAAGGGCTGAAATAGGGGATTGGAACAGAGGGATGATGCGAGACAGGGACTGGGCTCTCTTCCAGAAAGAGGATGACACGAGGTAGATGGAGAGAGAGCGTGGTGGAATGAAATGGTGACAGAGGAATAACAGGCTTAGCCGTAGGGCCACTGTGAAAGCATCTGTAGCATTCTCCACATGTCACTTTTAAACAGATTAGTGGCTTTGGCATGTACGAGCATGCAGTCATGTAAGAGCAGAGTACACAGTCATTCATGATTTATGTTGTGTTGCTTATAGACTGTGCGGTGAATTAAAGGACAAAGCATGAAGGGTCAAAGACTAGACTTTATGAACAGAAATACACGTAGCATTTCAATCTAATTTCCTGCTTATTAACTAATTATTGATTATTAATATATCAAGGGGGGAAAAAAAGTTCAGGGTTCAGTTCAGTTTTGTATATTTTTAGTGTCTTGGTGGGTACTGCAGGACAATATAGGTGGCAATATGGCAAATGTAAAAAGGATTGAGCTTAAAGGAATATGCTGTTTAGAGGCGTTGGTAAACGTTTTAACATTTTACTATGTCTACAAATGCAAAATAATTGACTTCAATAATCCACAATAACAAATTGCTGATTTTAAAGAGCAAATTATACCTGTTTACAAAAAATAGAGCCTGTGATGTTATAACAAAGGCAGGCATTGGGTTTTGGTTATATATTGTATATGGTGTTGCAAAGTAAGGCTCAGTGTTTCTTTTTCTGCTTATTTGCAGTGCCTTTGACCTGGTGAATATTCACCTGTTCCACGATGCCTCCAACCTGGTGGCCTGGGAGAACAGCCCTTCTGTCTACTCAGGCACAAGACAGAAAGCTCTTGGCTACGTTCTGGACAGGTATGAGACACTCTAAACATGGAAAGATTGGGATTTAAAAACTAGTCCAGAAAAAGAAATGACACCTCACAATCTTTTGATGCAAATTTTGCAATATATATTTTACTTGCTGCAGATCATGTAGTGCTGGTTGGCTTATAAAAGAAGCATGATTATTTAACAGACTGCTAAGTACTAAGAAAATATTAGTAATGGTGTTTGTACTGCCTAGTCATTGTCTTTTAAATTGGATTGAATTGAAACATTATATATGATACAAAAGGGTATCACTTTTGTTTAAGGAAAGGAATTAAAAAACGTATTGGGCTGCTGACTTATGGTATAATGCTTTATTTACAAGTTTACCAGCTAACCATAAGACTCACATAGCAGTCCATATTAAACATGTCTACAAAATATACTTTATACACTTCATACACTTATATGCACAAAAGTTTATTTAGACACAGATCTTGAGTGAGTGTAAGAGTATATGTGTAAGAGAACACCTGAATGGTTAGCTATTAGGGGGTCCAGTGACCATATATGCTGTGGGAAACATTTTCCTGGCATGGGTTTGTGTCTAGAGTAAAGAGTCATTACAAATCAATAAAAAAAGTTCTTCTGATTGATCACCTTAATGCTATCAGGAATCATTTTTTGCCCTTATGTGTGTTCTGTTTCAAGAGGATAGTGAATTAATGATTATAGAATTATCAAAGTCACATGTTGGCCTCACTATTCTGAGTTAGGTGGGTTTTAAATCCCACAAATGCATTGTGTGCACAGACTGTCCATGTTCTCCCTGTGCTTGGGTATTGGACATTGTGGTGTGTATAAAGTAAACAAGTACTTTAGAAGATAAAGCCCCTTTTTCTATATACACTGTATTTGATGATGAACTTATTATATATTAATATTTACTGTACCCTCATCATTCCTTTTCAAATTTATAATTCTAGAGAACACATGAAATGTGGCACTGTCCAATCACTTATAAAATGCTGTGTGTGTGTGTGTGTGTGTGTGTGTATGTGTGTCTTAGTTAGTGAGTGAGGGAGTGAAGCCCGTCCATTATAATACACTCCCTAACATGGAATCTGAATGCACACAGTGACTTCCATGGCATTACCACAAATCCACTTTGAATAACTGCATGCATATGCTTCACATATTTCAGCAAGGTGTCTGTCAGTCTGAGTTACGACCTGCTTTTATGTTTCAAAGATTTTTTTTTCCTCCCTCCTGCTGCCTCCTTGATTTCTCATCTGATGAAAGAATGGAGTGGCTTTAATGACAGCCAAGTGTAGGTGCTTTAGTAATATTGCACCTTTTACAGTTTTTATTAAGCCATATTTACTTGGATTTATGGATATAATGAAGTATGAAAACCCCTCGCTGCATACACTGAAGGGTTTGCTGCATATTTTTATTAATTTATTTGCATTTTTAGTCCAGTGCTTGGTAAATTGATTTATTTTGAAAAGTCTGCTCATGAATATTATACCTAGATTGACATTTCTGAGACAATGCAGTCATAGATTTCACAGTCATGTCCAGCAGTCCAGGGTTGTAAAAAGGCCAGAAAAGTCATATCAAGGCTTGCAGACGTTTTTGTTGTTTATGACAGTCTGTGAAATCGCATGTATTGTGCAGCATCTTAAACCTCTATAGCAATGCGTATTAAAAGGTGCCAAAGCTATAATCTTTGCCCTTTCTGAGGAGGTCCTGGTTGTATTTAGGCTTGTGGGTGGGACTAAACATTGAGGTGGGAGTGTGTTTCATTCCTGCTGCTGGTTTACCGAGTGTAACAGCACATCACTCATGGAGACGCAGTCTTACTCTGTTAGAACCGGACGGACTGAGGGAAGGGAGGGCAGATTACAAAAGCTTCCCCCCCTTAGCTCTGTTAGGGCCAGTGAATGATGTTCGGCTCTTTTCACCATGGCTGCTAACCTTTTGGCAGCCACCAGCAAACTCTATTCTCCTGTGCCGATCGAGGAGGACAATGTGGCTGTGCAGCCATTTGAATGAAGTGCTACCACCAACAGTGTGGCTATTCAGCGGCTCGTTGGGAACCGGCTTTTGGGCCCATTGTCCTTTGCTATGACTTCTAGGCCAGAAAGGGAGAGCAGGAAAAGGGAGAGGGGAGAGTATGTAGTCATACCTCCCCCTCTTTTGCCATTCCATTTTACCATAGTGTTCCTTTCTGTTCTCCTTTTTCCCATTTGATTTGCTCCTCAACTCCTGCGCTCTTACCGTTTCTGTCCGAGTGAGAATTTTACATTTTCAGTCAATTGCTGCGATTTTAACATCGAGATTTCCTCACTGAACTGATGTGCTTTTAGTCATTTCTGTAAAGGGGGGCCCATCCTCTAAACCCTTATCTCCTCAGAGCTAATTGTGCAGCTTCCAGCCCATTGAGATCACACCTGATAAGCTCTTTTCCTTTGCCCCTTTTGGCTGCTAAACACTGTTTATCTCACCACTGCTTAAAGGCCTCAGGGGAACAAAGCTAAAAAAAAAATCTATGGCATTTAGTCAGATTCCTCTTTGTGTTTTTTGATCTTTTTGTCTATTTATCCTTCTGTTTTATTATATTGTACAATATATTTTTTTAATATTACAATATTTCTTTACTGCAATTGCATAAAAAAAGTGTTTCTTTATTTTCTATTACCACATGAAGTTTGATTCCTTTTTATGTAATTCATGTATGTATTTAAACAATAATTATATTATTCATATAATAATAGTTCAAATAAATGAAAAGGGTAAAGGCTAAATGGCGAGATTGTTACATTTAACAGTGATTGATTTTATCGCTTGACTTTTGCATTCCACCTCACCAGCAGCTACGTCCGAGCAAATAACTTTCTCTCTACAGGCTCAGCTTTTGTGCTGGTGGATGTGTCTCCATTTGCTGTTCTTTTCAGAGGAGCTGCTCGGGTTCAGGGCACAACAGTTTTACATCACAACTGTGAAATCTTGGCAAAAAAGACGCCCTTTGTCCCTCTCCATTATTTTCACACAAATATAGTCCATTGTCAGGAGGCTGAAGTTAATTTGATCAACATTGGAGACATTTAACTTTTCTGTTCAGTCAAAAGGCTTGTTTCATGCTCATTTTCGGGGCATTGAAATGCCGTGATTGGCAGAAAAATAATGTTGCCGTTAACAATTCAGGGCAATTAGTTTCCCAGGGGGAAGCACCGGGCTGCACTGACTGCCACACAGCTATTCTTTGTCACTTTATGGACGGTCATCAGTCAACTGTCAACCCCATTCAAAGAGCCCTCCAATCTAAATGTTTTCCCTTTTCGCCTTTTCCCAGAATGACAGTGAGAGAGGAGGAGAGAGACACTGACTTATTTGAGTCACTGAGAAGGAGAAAACATGAGACATGCGAGACATTCTTAGAAAGACAAGAGCAGCCCGGTGGACAAGAACAACATGTTAAAATGGCAGAATATGGAAAAAATTATATGATGCATGTTGGAGTTATTATTCTTTAAAATATATAAATATATATATATTTTTAAAGGTTTGACTGATGCAGCAAGACAGATCACTGCTGGAAGTTCCAAGATAACCTTATGATCTTTGGAAACTTAAAGGAAACTCTGTAATGCAATTACCTTTACACTATTGGTATGTGTGTTAGTGCAGTGTTTATAAATAGAAGAGGCTTTAGCATGGTAGTGTGGCAGTCTCTTAGCCGTTGCTCTGTGTTGGATGTGGTATTAATGTCGATCAGCAGTGACTTTGTGAACTGCTTCCTCACCCTGGGAGGCCCAGTGGGTCAAAGGTTAATCAGTCAGCCAGACCTCCTTCCCACCCTGCTCCCTCACACACACACACACACACACACACACACACACACACACACAAACCTTAAAACACGATTCACATGCTGTATTATCAGCTGCTATGCTTGCCATCTATTACAGGCAAGATTCTGCCCACTCTTGCTATTCTTTCATACACACATCAACAATGCATTAACACCTTTCCTACGTTCATTCTGTCTTTTGTATTGTTATCAGCTTGCTTAGTTACGCTAAGATATTCGTCACACATTCAAGTATTGGCAGCAATCCAATTGCCCTGCAAGCGCTCTTTCTCTCTCTCTCTCTCTCTCTCTCTCTCTCTCTCTCTCTCTCACACACATATTGCTTTACATCCAATGGGTATATATTTCTATTGTAAAATTTTATATATAATATATATATATATATATATATATATATATATATATATATATATATATATATATATATATATATATGTCATCATGTGTTATTTATACTATATTATTGAGGGCTGTTTCTGTGATTGGTTGTTATTCTTCATAATGTAGAAGTCTTTGCTCCATTATAGTAAACTCTGATTTATCAAACGTAAAGGTATATGAACATCTACATATTGTCCATAGATGGCACTAGCTACAAAAAGCAGGGCTTTTCAGTATTTGTCTTGATCCCAAGCTCAACTCTCCAGTGGATCAGTGGGTCATCTGCATTTTATTTGCTTTGTAATAATAGACGAAATTGCCATTATTCGCCAACATGAACTACCAATTTAACATAAATTATAACTATGTAGCAGAATTATTCTGCATAACTATATGTGAGGCATTTATGCACATTACAAAATGTATGTTCCCCTTAAATACAAATGACGTGTGCAAGGTAAATATTTAAGGCTAATATTTAAGGTCATGTTGACTTACTAAGTGTAAAATTTTCACCTGCCTTTAAGGAAATGCCATATTTGACCCTATTTTTGGGTGATTCCCTTTCCTTTTCTCTTTCCACCCCAAACAAATCCATGTGCATGCACACACACGCACACACACACACACACACACACACACATGCACCCACACAAAAGTAAGTGCCATTGGCCTATAGTAGGCTCTGAAAAATTACAGGGTGGTCACTTCCGCAAGTCACAGGTCATTCGGGGGGCCTCTGGTTGGGGCTGTGACATGACTGGCAGC